>NW_012148039.1:7810-8657 GCF_000956105.1 Propithecus coquereli
AATTATAAATTAAAAGATAATCTAAAGGGAAAGATTGCTTTCGAGTAAAAAATTGAGTTCTTATTTCCTTTTCCTCACTCTCTCTCCCCACGTTTCCTTTTTCTCCATATTTCATTCCCTTCTTTTACCTACAGCCCATGCTTTTGGAAACGGGGACAGTGGAAGAAGGAAATCAAGGCTTTTGAAATGTAGTAAAATAAATTGAAACACCACATCAAAGTTTTTCTCACGTAACTCTGCAGGTGCTCCAATTTAGAAAGCTTTAAGCCCAAATCCAAGTTGCTATTTTGGTTCCACATGAGCTGTCTGCAGGTGAGCACAGACTTGAACGTGATGTGTGTTTGCACTGGGGTGGGGCTGAGGCAGCTCATAGCTCACGTCCACAGTATGTTGAAAGGAGGGACAGGAACTCTCTACGTGCTGTTAATTTCACTGAAGAAGGTACTCATGTTGACTATTAAAAATCGTATTTCCGTGTCTTTTTCCTACCAAGGCTTCTTTTAAATATATCTAAAATCCAGGAGTGATGACTTCAATGTGAGCTTAAGTATTGTGAATCTTTTCCTGGCACTGAATATTTAAGGACATTCCTGCTAAGAAAAAATAAGAATATATAAACAGAATGCATAATTTTTTTCTGAATTGTATATTTTGATAAATTTAATAAACCCTTGAATTCAACTGAACTTTGAGCCCAACCATTTTGGGTACAACTGACAAATAACATGAGCAAAAATTCTGGAGTCAAACTGCCTAGCTTTGAATGCCAGCTTTTCCCCTTATTAGCTATTTGCGTGGCTGACTAACCAAACATATTATTACCTTTTTTTATTCATCTGTAAAAGAG
>NW_012148039.1:10764-11402 GCF_000956105.1 Propithecus coquereli
TAGCTCTTCATCTATGTATTACTCTGGTTTCAGCCCAAGGTGTGTGTGTCTGTGTGTGTGTGTGTGTGTGTGTGTCCTAATGTTAATATTCCATGGGTACCAGAAAATTAGGATTGCTCTTTACATTCAGGGAACAAAGTTAACTTAGTATCAATTAGTACAGTGGTCCCCAAGCTTTTTGGCACCAGGGACCGATTTCATGGAAGACAATTTTTTCCATGATCGGGGGTGGGGTGGGGGGAAGGCAGAGCTCAGGAGGTGACGAGAGTGATGGGGAGCAGCTGTGAAGCTTCAGTCACTCACCCACTGTTCACCTCCTGCTGTGCTGCTGGGTTCCTAACAGGCCACAGACCAGTACCAGTCTGCAGCCTGAGGGTTGGGGACCTCAGCATTAGTAATGTCTCATTTATTATGATACTTCAGTTTTTCATATATGTACTTATGTTACGCGTATTTGATCTATTGTGCACTTATAGAGGTGAATAAAATTACTGCTGACGTATTCATATCACCTTCAAGTTTTTTTAAACATTTTTTTCTGCATAACTGCTGATCTTATATCCTTTTTTGCATAGAAATTCATCTGTTAAATGTTCACTGTGGATTTCACCCTTATTCATTGCCATAGTCTCAATGTT
>NW_012148039.1:11452-12017 GCF_000956105.1 Propithecus coquereli
CTTAATGTTAATACTCCATGGGTACCAGAAAATTAGGATTGCTCTTTGCATTCAGGGAACAAAGTTAACTTAGTATCAATTAGTACAGTGGTCCCCAAGCTTTTTGGCACCAGGAACCGATTTCATGGAAGACAATTTTTTCCACGATCGGGGGTGGGGTGGGGGGGAAGGCAGAGCTCAGGAGGTGACGAGAGTGATGGGGAGCAGCTGTGAAGCTTCAGTCACTCACCCACTGCTCACCTCCTGCTGTGCTGCTGGGTTCCTAACAGGCCACAGACCAGTACCAGTCTGCAGCCCGCGGGTTGGGGAACCTCAGCATTAGTAATGTCTCATTTATTATGATACTTCAGTTTTTCATATAGGCACTTATCTTATGCCTATTTGATCTATCGTGCACTTACAGAGGTGAATAAAATTACGGCTGACATATTCATATCACCTTCAAGTTTTTTTAAACTTTTTTTTCTGCGTAACTGCTGATCTTATATCCTTTTTTGCATAGAAATTCATCTGTTAAATGTTCACTGTGGATTTCACCCTTATTCATTGCCATAGTCTCAATGTT
>NW_012148039.1:14632-14962 GCF_000956105.1 Propithecus coquereli
TCAATTTGCATTGCCTATTTTTAAGGACATAGGATAACTTCTTTCTAAATATGTTTAGAGCTGGGATTAATCTCAGAGTTCCCAAAATCTTCTGAATTTTAGCTAAATGTGAGTATTAATGAGCAATATTTCTATTTATCACTATTTCATCAGTCAAATGAATGGAAGGCATTTGATTTTGGACATTAAAAATAATTTTTACCTATTTTTAAAAAATAGCCCTACTTATTTATTACTGAAAAGAGTTAAGTAGAACACATATAAACCAAATGAGGAAAAATTAAAACCAACATATTTTGCTTACTTGTTTAATTAATTGTGTGTTCACAG
>NW_012148039.1:17899-18144 GCF_000956105.1 Propithecus coquereli
TATCCATCTATGCTAGAACATATAGGCTAGATTGATGACAGGAAGGATTTTTTTTAATTTTAAATTAAAAACAAGCATAGAAAAAATATGTAGATAATCAAAAAAATAGTTTTAAAAAATCACGGTGGCTTACTTGCAAAGCTTCTCTGGAAACATTCCCATGATTAAATATCAGTATATTTAAGAAAGAAAACTAATTCTATGTGAACCTAAGAATGGTGGCATATACAAAATATTTGAATATC
>NW_012148040.1:0-488 GCF_000956105.1 Propithecus coquereli
GTTTTAGAGTAACAGAAAAATTGTGAAGATAATACAAAGAATTTCTACCTACACTACTTCCAGTTTCCTCTATGATCAATAACTTACTTTAGTATGGTATATTTGTTACAATCAAATGCTGATACCAATATATCATTATTAACTAAAGTTCAGAGTTCATTGATACTTTCTTAGTTTTTTTTTTTAATTTAGGGATCTTTTCCTTTAACAGAAACCACTCAGGGTATAAGATTGCATTTAGTTGTCATGTCATCTTAGATTCCTCCTAGCTATGATAGTTTCTCAGAATTTTCTTACTTTTGATGATCTTGAGGACTACCGGTCAAGTACTTTGCAGGATGCCCCTCTATTGGAATTTATTTGACATTTCTCTCACGTATAATTCTGTTACGAATTTGAGGGAGGAAGGCCACAGAGATAACGTGCCATTTTCTTAGCACTACATTAAGGTTACATGCTATTATGATAACTTATCACTTAGATGTTGA
>NW_012148040.1:11323-12107 GCF_000956105.1 Propithecus coquereli
CAGGACTGGAAGGTTTGATCAATTCCACTCACGTTATATACACGTCCATGCCTACAACTCAGTGACTTGACCTTATCTAATTTAAGAAAATCCTGTAGTTGAGCTGTGTGTCCAGAAGCATGAGAAACAGGACGGGGGATTAGTTAGCAACATTTGACTTAGGGAGCGCTGCTCTTTGACGTAGGGCAGCTCGAGGAAAGTAGAGAGCTAATGTGGCAGAGACTCTGGCGACCTTCTATATATTTAGGCTAGCTCTGTACCCCTAAATGTGTTTCTCTCTTTGCAGGCAGGTTATCCATGTGACAGAGTGGTGGCCACTGGAATGTGGGCAGGAGAGATACATTCCATTTTCAAGCTACACCCTTAAAACACACTGCAGAATTCTCCTTGCTTTCCCTCTGTCTCTCTCTCTTCCTGCGGGACTCTAAGTGAAGGACTTTAAGATGGTGAAGTTACTCAATGGTAACTTAAGTCTCTGCTTACAGGAGAGCTGGCCAGGGGTGCCGCCCCCCTCTCATTGGACTCTAATATTAGCTAAAAACCCTAGACTTATTGTATTAAACTACTTAGATTTGTGATATATATTTTTTTAAAGTAGCAAGTGTTAATTACCTTATATTCTAGTTCTATAGCTATCAGCGAGAAGAATGTTGGAGATGGATGCCCTGAGGCCGGGTCACATTTTGTGTGTTCAAAGATGTCAGGGTATCAGAGATGCAGTTAGAGAAGAAGAGTAGTAGGAAATGTGGTCAGGAGATAAAATGAAAATCATGTAGTGCCATTG
>NW_012148040.1:22836-23115 GCF_000956105.1 Propithecus coquereli
TTTTTCCTTTGGATAAATGCTCAGTAGTGGGATTGCTGGATTACTGGTCTACTTTTAGTTCTTTGAGGTATCTCCATACTATTTTCCATAGAGGTCGTACTAGTTTGCAGTCCCGCCAACCATACATAAGTGTTTCTATCTCTTCACATTCACATCAGTATTTGTTACTTTGGGACTTTTTGATAAAAGCCATACTCACTGAAGTTAAGTGATATTACCTTGTGGTTTTGATTTGCATTTCCCTCATGATTAGAGATATTGAGCATTTTTGATATGTTT
>NW_012148040.1:24294-25622 GCF_000956105.1 Propithecus coquereli
TAAAAGTCTGCTGAGTTTTTCAAATGCTTTTTCTGTATCTATTGAGAGGACCATATGTGCTTTGTTTTTACTTCTATTTATGTGGTGAATTACATTTATAGATTTGCATAGGTTGAGGCATCCTTGCATATTTGGGATGTAGCCCACTTGGCCATGGTGGATTATTTTTTTGATCAGCAGCTGAATTCGGTTTGTTAGGTTTTTATTGAGAACTTTTGCATCTATATTTACAAGGGATATTGGTCTATAGTTTCCTTTTTTTTGTTGAGTTCTTTCCTGGCTTTGGTATCAAGGTAATATTGGTTTCATAAAATAGGTTGAGGAGGCTTCTTTCCTTCTCAATGTTATGGAATAACTTCTGCAGGATAGCTACCAGTTCTTCTTTGTATATCTGGTAAAATTTGGGTGTGAAACTATGTGGTCTGGGACTTTTTTTTTTCCCCGAAGATTTTTTATTGCTGCTTTGATTTTTTTACTTAATATTGGTCTATTCAGAAATTCTATTTCTTCCTGATTGAGCCTATGGCTGTGTGTTTTAAGAATTTGTCAATTTCCTCCATGTTTCTAACATTTTCTTCTACAAGAATTCTTATGGTTTCATGCCTTACATTTAAGTCTTTTATACATCTTGAATTAATTTTCGTGAATGGTGAGAAATATGGATCTTGTTTCAATCTTCTGCATGTGGCTATCCAATTTTCCTAGAACCGTTTATTGAAAAGGGCTTTTTTTCCCCAGTGTATATTATTGTCTGCTTCGTCAAAGATCAGTTGACTGTATGTGGATGTTTTATATCTGGGTTCTCTGTTTTTATCCATTGGTCTGTGTCTCTATTTTTGTGCCAATATTATGCTATTTTGGTTACTATAGCCAAGGCCTTGTAGTATAGTTTGAAGTCTGGTAATGTGCTGCCTCTAGATTTGTTCTTTTTGCTTAAGATTGCTTTGGCTATTTAGGCTCTTTTCTGGTTCCAAATGAAGCATAGAATTATTTTTTTCTAGATCTGTGTAATGTGACTTTGGTATTTTGATGGAGATTGTATTGAATCTGTAAATCACTTTAGGTAGTATGGACATTTTAACCAAGGAGTTGAAAAGTCTCTTCAAAGAGAACTATGAGACCCTGAGGAAAGAAATTGCAGACAACACAAACAAATGGAAAAAGATGTTATGCTCATGTGTTGGTAGAGTTTTGTGTGGTCTTGAATTGAAGAAGCGATTTCAAGAATCTCTTTTGAGAATAATATCCACATTATTATTTTACATTCATTCTTATGAAAACATTAGTATGTGTTGTATTTGATAATTCTTATCTTAAAGAATACAGAA
>NW_012148040.1:29412-29713 GCF_000956105.1 Propithecus coquereli
TTTTAAATTTTTCTATATTAAAGTGTACAACATGATGTTTTGATATACTGAATTAAATTATTACTACAGTCAAGCCAGTTAACATACTGATGATCATATCATATGGTTACCTTTTTTTGTATGTGGTACAAGCACTAAAATCTATTCTCTCAGCAACTTTCCAGCATATGATACGATATTAAGTATAGTCCTCATGCTGTGCACTAGATCTCTAGATTCATTCATGCCACATAACTGCAATTTTGTGCCCTTTGACCTACATCCCTGGATTCCCGACAGCCCTTGCCTCTGCTAATTGCCT
>NW_012148040.1:40187-40880 GCF_000956105.1 Propithecus coquereli
TGTGTAGGTTATATGCAAAACCTAAGCCATTTTTATATAAGGAACTTTAGCATCCACAGATTTGTGAATGGCAGGGGAATCTCTAACCTATCCTTCAATGAATACAGAGAGATGACTTTATATCAAATGAGGATGATGTCTCTTGAAAAGATATTAGAGTTTAGGAAATTAAATGAACTTAGTATTGCAACTTTCAATATAGGTAGAAAATGCTAACATTTTATTGAATATTAAAGAATTCTCAGGAAGTTGGAAATACAAAAGCTTAATAAGTTATGCCAATTATGAGGAGTTAAATTATTAGTGCTTTGTTAATAATGGACATTGGTTACGAAATAACTTCTGAGGCTCTCATCAAGCTGGAATGCAATAGAAGAGAAAAAGGAGATGATAGCTAATCATCCACACTGACAGCTAAGAACAATTGTTAAGCTCACATTTGTATGATATCTCATGTTTTTTACTTCCATAATCCAAATGGATGATAAAAAACACATACTAGCAGAGATTTATATGCATTTTTAGAATTTTAATAAATATTAGCAGCATTCATGTATTGTCTTCCTTTAATTATATATTATCTTAGTTTCTTCTGATATGAAATCATTTCAAAACGTGCTGAAAATTAATTTATCAGCGAATAAAATTTATTTATGGTGATGCTAATGTTCAATGGAAATTCTCTTTACCTTA
>NW_012148040.1:42446-42774 GCF_000956105.1 Propithecus coquereli
AGTTAAAGTTATTGCTGTCCGTTGGAAATGTATGCTTTACTAAAATATGCTAGATTATTTTTTGTTACAATTTTTTGTTTCTTTTGTTTTTCCTCAAATCATTTACCATACGTACTTATTCTGTCTTCCTCTGACAAAGCTTTGGTAGCATGTCATTGGATATCCAGACAACTCACTCAAGTGGTGCAAGGAAGGAAATCATTCCCTGGGCACTGTGGAGGGACCCTGCCCACCAATGCCACCCATAAGCCTCAGCCTGGCAGCAGAGAAGCCATAATCAGCCGAAATAAAGAGTCTTATCACTAAAGTCTGGGGGCAGCTGACGTAT
>NW_012148041.1:0-499 GCF_000956105.1 Propithecus coquereli
CTCCTCTGGTCTCCACGGTCCCGAGGCTGCCTGTCATCCCTAGAATGCACCCAAAACTTTAGCATGGCCGGACAGGCTGCAAACTCACGCCAACCCCTCTCCCCACTTGCGCCTTCCCTCCACTGGCTACTCTTCCCTCCCTCCCTCCTGCTCCTTCCCTGACCTCCTCCTCATCGGTCTTCCCCAAATTTACACCCGCTGTAGCGGCACCGGGGTCTATGTATCCCCAAAAGTCCCCAGACAGAGTCTAGGGGGGTCTGCAAATGTGGATGGGGAAAAAGTCACATCTTTATTTTCACTCCTCTTTGGTTGAACTTTAGCACTTCCTCTCGTTGCACATGTTAGCAGCAAACCTCAGCGGCAGTCACAGAACCTGTGGCTTTGTCACCCATAGAAAG
The DNA here is from genome assembly GCF_000956105.1 of Propithecus coquereli. Classification (NCBI taxonomy): domain Eukaryota; kingdom Metazoa; phylum Chordata; class Mammalia; order Primates; family Indriidae; genus Propithecus; species Propithecus coquereli. The sequence continues at coordinate 399 of NW_012148041.1, forward strand.
TGCAGATAGTTTCAAATCACATTACAATTGCAGCAGAAAACTTGAAATATCACTTATGCTTAACCCTGCTTCAGGATGATGGTAGTTTTATTAGACCCACT
>NW_012148041.1:549-34508 GCF_000956105.1 Propithecus coquereli
CTCCTCTGGTCTCCACGGTCCCGAGGCTGCCTGTCATCCCTAGAATGCACCCAAAACTTTAGCATGGCCGGACAGGCTGCAAACTCACGCCAACCGCTCTCCCCACTTGCTCCCTCCCTCCACTGGCTACCCTTCCCTCCCTCCCTCCTGCTTCTTCCCTGACCTCCTCCTCATTGGTCTTCCCCAAATTTACACCCCCTGTAGCGGCACCGGGGTCTATGGATCCCCAAAAGTCCCCAGACAGAGTCTAGGGGGGTCTGCAAATGTGGATGGGGAAAAAGTCGCATCTTTATTTTCACTCCTCTTTAGTTGAGCTTCAGCACTTCCTCTCGTTGCGCATGTTAGCAGCAAACCTCAGCGGCAGTCACAGAACCTGTGGCTTTGTCACCCATAGAAAGTGTAGATAGTTTCAAATCACATTACAATTGCAGCAGAAAACTTGAAATATCACTTATGCTCAACCCTGCTTCAGGATGATGGTAGTTTTATTAGACCCACTGCTCAATCTTATTATTTAGTACATTAATAAAAAGTACACATTTTGCTTCATCACAATTTTTTCTTAACATTTTGATAACTGCATTTTAATATAATTAGTTTCCTTTGAATATTGTCAATTTTATTTTGCAGATTTAAAAATGTTATTCCGGGAAGGCGTCCACAGGCTTCCTCAGACGCGAAGCAGGAGCTGGAGGAGTGAGGTGGAAGGAAGGCAGGAGGGAGGAGCCGGTGCAGAGGGAGCACGGCTCAGGGGTGAGAGCAGAGCCTGAGTCCAGCCGCCCTGGACTTGAAGCCGGCTCTTCCACATGCTCAGTGTGGAGCCTTGGGTGCCTCCTGTAACCTCCCAGAGCCTCCGTTTCTTTATCTGTAAGATGGACACAATCATACCTGCCTCATTCAGTTATCATGAAGGTAAAACAGCACGGCCTGAGCTTCATGGCCTGAGGCACCGCGGGCGCTCGATAAATTACACGTCTGTCGGTCAAAGTCACCGGCTTTTGCCCACGGTCTGGCCCTCAGCTCTCCCTCTGCAGAGTCTGGGAATTCGAAGGCCCCACCCACTCCGGGCAGGCCGGCCAGGGCTGCACCACAGGCAGGGTCTGGGACAAGCCATAAGGAAGGGGGACCTGAGGGCCTGGGGCATGCCTGGCCCTATGTCCATGGTCCAGCCAGCTGCCCTGCAGGCCGAGTTTCCCTGCTCCTGCCCTGAGCCCCATCCTGTTAGGACCAGAGCCAAGAGGGAGACACGCAAAGCCTCGGGTGTAGCAAAATGTGGTTTATTTGCACCTCTGGGTGCAGACAGGTGGAGGCCGAGAAGAACGTCCACGTGAGGGAGGGGACAGCCTTGGGCTTATAGAGGGGTTTTTCTGGGGGGAGTGAGCAACTGGGCCAGAACAGCCACTATAATAAATTCTTTTCAAACAACCAGTTTCTGGGACCCCCGCGTTGGTCACATCCCGCCGAGGTAGGGAGGGACGAGGAAACAAGTTCCCCTCTCACATTCCATTCCCTCATCTCCCCTGGGGTCTGGCAAAGGCTCCTGCCTAGTACACCCCTAGGACAGGGAGAGCGGTGGGTTATAGGAGGTTTGGATGGAAGTCTGGGGAGGGTGAATTTTCCGGAACAGAAACCAGCTGGGCAGCCGTCTGTGGCCGGAGTCGGCTTTACGACCTCCGGACGCTCCGGGCTCCTTCGGCTGTTGTGTCACAGGCCCTGGGACCACTGTCTGAGTTTCCGTCAGCCGCATTCCTTCCTGTACATACTTTCTGGTTCCCACCCCGAGCGGGCCTGACGCATCCCAGGGGCCAGCTCACCCGCCCCTCCTGCTCAGGGAGTCCCCGGCGCCTCTTGCCGGAGACGCTGCCTCCCAGCCTTCTGCCCACCACGACACACTCAGGAAAGGACAGCCATCTGTCACAGAGGACAATGGAGCCAGAGGCGGCCAGCCTCGCGGGCACGCCGAGGACAGAAGATGCACCTCTTGGCAGCTCCTGTTCTCACGCAGGCGAGAACGCTCCCGCCGCAGGGCCCGGCGGGGAGTGCGCTGCGTCCAAACACCCACATGGCCTGTCACTGCCCCTTCCTCTCATGTCGGCACGGGTTCCAGCCTTCTCCATGGCCTGCCAGGGGTCTGAGGAGGTAGAAAGACCCTGGCTTTGAAGTCTGTTTCCTCACCTGTAAATAGGACAGTACCCTGGCTTCCTTGGGCCGGCCGCCAGGACAGACGTGCTGTCTGCGTGTCCCCGCGTGGAGCAAGTGTGCTGCAACTGGGGCCCTGTGAGGACTGGTGGCCCTGCCCAGCTCTGCCCGGGTTTGCTGCCTGCTGGGAAGAGAAATGCCTGCTGTTCTGGGGTGGGGTGTCCATGCAGCCAGGGCCCACCCTCCTGGACCTCAAGGGGACGCAGGCCACATCCCCACCTCCTCACAGCTCCCTAGGGCAGCAGCTCGTCAGCCCCTCCCACTGCCCTGCAGGGAGCTGAGGCAGATGTCACCACGCCCATTTCACAGATGGAGGATGCGAGGCTCCAAGAGGTGAGGTGACAGCACCAGGCTTTTCGCGGGGTGCCGGGCTGCAGCCCTCCATGCCGGACCCAGCCATACAGTGCGGAGTCCACTTGAGCAGACTCACGTCAATTCGGGAGCTCTAGCGGGGCCGTATTTCTACGCCCAGTGAGGGGGGCGGTGTGAATTTGGGGTCGAATCCTCTGCAGGGATGCCAGCCTTTGTTCACTGAGTCCCTCCCGAGGGCCAGGCCTGTGATTCTGTGACTCGCTAATCCCCACGTTGAGGACAGGCACAGTCATCCACGCAGAGATGAGGAGCCTGGGCCAGGTCCGCGTGATGGGGAAGTGTGTGGGAGAAGGGACAGGGACGAAGAGGAGGCGTGAGAGTAAAGAGAGCACTATCTTGAAGAATCGCAAGTTTGGGGAGGCTGGGGGCAGACAAGGGTGGGGCTAATTCAGAAGGAGCCGTAGCCAGGAAGAGGGAGCGACAGCCACAGGGGAGCGGTGCAGTAAACCAAACTGCTGCGCAAAAATACGTTGGGAGAGGAAGAAGGAAGCTGCAGCCGGGAGCCCAGGTGGCGGCAGCGTGCACGTCTGCACCTCCGGAGCAAAGCCAGGTGAGGAGGGGGCTCCTAGGGACCAGGGCGGCGCTGGGCCATGGACTCCACCCACTCCCTGTCCCTGCCCCACCGGGACCGTCCTCCGTGCATCTCTTGACTCACATGGAGTCCAGAAAAGGACCCTGCAACAATCAGATGCGGTGGGTCCAGGCGAGCCGCCGCCCAGGCCGAAGCTTCTCTGGGCTGTTCGCTGGGTTTGGGTAGCCGGGAGAGTACAAGGCAAGGAGGCATCTTGTCGCTGTCGGTGGCTGAGCATTGTGTGTGCTTATACATGCGTGTGCACATGTGTATTAAGTGTGTGGGGTGTGTGCATAAGCACATGTGTTTGTGCACAAGCTTGCACTGTGTGCACGTGTCTTTTGTATGCATGTGTGCATATGCAAGCAAAGTGTGTGGATGCACATGTGTGTGTGTACGTGTGTGTGTGCACGCTCTGCAGGGAGAAATCGGATCAAGTAATGGGGAGACCCCACTGCTGCCGTGGCCCCACTGAGGCTGGCTGGTCCGAGGATACACAGGGAACAAAAGGCCTGGGGATCTCTCCTCTTCCAAAGGTACCACCACCAGCAGGGGAGGAAGGGAGGAAGCAGTACCTTATTTAAATGCAAATGACTGAAATACAACTTTCTTTATTAAAATGCAAATTGCACTTCAGTCTCTGACACCTCCTGAGTGCCAAAGCCACAGAACACAACCAGGGATCAAAGCCGAAGGACCCCCGTGCACCCAGTGTGGTAAGAGGCTCATTTTCTGGGTGTATAAAGCAATGGGGGGCAGAAGATGGGCCCCAGGTGGGCTTGGCACGCTGAGCCAGGTGCCTGCCCTGCCTCTGGGGCTCCTGGGGGAAGGAAGCAGCCTCTGATGCAGGAAATGGGGTGGGAAGTCTGGGCTGTCACCCCCACCAGGGACCAGACTAGAGTTTCACAGGTCATCACCCGCGGGCTCTCTGCCTGACAGGGTCACACGCCATGCAGTTTCCTGATGAGACGGGCTCCCAGGTCAGCCTGGAGCCTTCAGGGGGAGACGGCAAGAACTGTTGGTGAGGTTGCCAACATCATTATACCAGGACCTGACGGAGCACCGGGGTTAACCTAAAGCCGCCCCCCGTTCCAAGATCAGGCCCCAAGGTAGGCCTTACTTCCTCAGGGCTGCCAGGAGGCCAGGTATAGCGGCGCAGGTCATGGCGGTGAGCAGGGGCCACAATTGGGCCCATGCCCTGCCCCCCAAGCTGTGTGACCTGGCAAGGGGTCAAGTCCTCTGGCAAGAAGGGTGTCTTTCTTTCTTCACACAAAGACACACTTGATTTATGTCTTTTTCTAATTCATCCACCCACAGAGGGCGCCTTTTCCTAATTTGCACAAAGACATTGTTGTGGCCCCCAAGACCCCTGACTCCTCTTTCTGCTGCTTGACCCCTCCCTCTTAGACCTTATCTCTTTGCCCCTTGGTCCCCCAGGTCTCAACCCTGTTTCCTCCACCCCTTCCTTTCTCCCTGTCTTCCAGCCACTATCCTACCCCTATCTGCACCCCTTCCTCTGTGGATCCTTCTGGCTTGTCCCCCTAGAATCAGCGTGCACTGGGTCCTTACCCACTAGGGTCCAGGGTAGGTACAGGCAGCACAGGAAGGGTGGGCCAGGCCCCTGCTGGCTCAGGGCGGTGCTGGCACACGCAGAGCGCCCAGGACGTGGGGGAAGGTCCCGGCTCCTTCCATCTGCCAAGCTCCTAATATAGGCAGCAGCAGCGGAGGGGGCGAGGCAGCAGGGAAGCAGAAAGCAACTTGGAGCTGGAGGGTGACAGGCCTGCTTCCTCCATATAAATAGTCCCGTCTGTCGCCCTGGGGGTGGTGGCTTCCTGGGGCACTTCTGATGTCATCAGCTTCCCAGGAGAGCTTTGCCAGTGCCCAGTGGGGGGCCTGGGATGCAGGCCAAGCAGGCTGATGCGCTGGGGGCTACCCCAACGCGCCCCCTCCGGGCCATCCTCCTGTCACATGGACACACACAGACACCCAGGCCCCAGGCTGTGTAGGCCTGGGCTGGAGCCCTTCTGAGGTACCTACAAAGGGACCCTACCTGGACACCACCCACAAATCGCCCAGGCGCTGTCCTAGCTAGAGGAGATGGGAACCTCATGTAGCTCCCACCTCTCCACGAGACAGGTCCTCGTGTGAGCAATGATGACGTTTTGGAGAGTGACATGCATGGCTCCTGGCTCTTGCCACACTGGCCTCACCTCCTCAGCCCAGCCCTGCCTAGATGTCGGGGACCGGGGTGACCCACGCCCTCCAGGAGCAGAGCACCAGCCTTGCCTCTTCGCACCCCTCCCGCGCACCCGCCCCAGCTCCCAGCTGCTGTCTGGTATTTCTGAGTTTGGCTGTGGGCTCCTCAAGAAGGCCGAAGACGCAGAGCGGCCCCAGGGCTGGGGCTGTGTCTCCCCTCGCAGGCTGGGCACTCCCGGGGGACTCCGCACTTGCCCTGCTCCTCACCTCCCTCAGAGGGAGCTCATAACGGGACCTGCACCATGGGAAGGACACATGCAACCGTCCTTGTCACTCAACTGCCTCCACTTCCAGTTCCGCTGGAAGAGCCCTCCTGCCCAGCCTGCCGCACGCACAGGGCCCAGGGCGCAGGGCGCAGGGCTGCAGGGTGCAGGGCGCAGGGCACAGGGTGCAGGGCCCAGGGCGCAGGGCGCAGGGCGCAGGCACTAAACCGTGGGCCTGGGGAGGGCCCCAGTGCTGCCCGCGTCCCCTCCACCCTTTCCACTCAGCGCCCGCCCACTCGACTGCCAGGCGCCACAGTCTCACAGAGTGCGGTGACAGGAGCCTGCACTGCCCTCCCACGCCCGACCAGCTGGGAGCTGCTGGAAGGGTAACTGTGGGGCCTGTTCTGGCGTCGCCCAGCACGGCCGCGGGACTGAGCCCCACTCGCTACAGCGGCTGCCTTTGCTCCTGCGTCCCCTCCCTGCGTTCCTGCGATCACCTACCGATTCAACTGGGATCCAGCTGGATTGGAATCCTTACCCCAAGGCCTGCCTGGGGAGCCCCAGCTGAGAGTTCGGCACAGCTGTGAGCCGGCTCTCTGTGGGACCAAGTGACTTGGGTCTTCCTTCAGCTGCTCTGATGGCTCCAGGGCGTGGCTTTCAGGAGACACTTTGTTATCAGGCTCTGCAGACCCTCTGCCGCCTGTGGTGCTGTGACAGAGCTGCCTCCTCTCATGTTCTTGGTCCACATGTCAGTGTCCTCTTATCAGTCCTTCTAAAAGAGGCTGTGGCAGCATGTGGGTGACAGCACAATCATGCCCGGTTCTTGGGGAGGTGGGGTCAGAAAACTGGAAGATTACTAATATGCACTGGGTGTTTCCTGTGCAATATTTTGTTTATCCTCATAACAGCCCTGGAGACAGGACTGCCACGTACAGTCAAGCAGGTTGTTTACTGCACAAGGGCATCTGGCCAACAGGATAGCCCCTGTTGTTCTTTACAGCAAGCCAGCACATATCTGTGCCCTTGAAGGGGGAGGGACTTTTCTTTATATAAAGGCACAGTGCTGGCCAGCCACAGCCCTGCTTATGAGGCATATTGTTATCTCCATTTTAGTGGAGAAACTGAGGCACAGAAAGCTTAAGTAATTTCCCCAGGATGTCTCAGCACGCAGTTGAGCTGACCTCCAAATCTAAGAGCTCTGGCTTCAGACGGCGTTCTTAGCTAGGCTGCCACACGCTGCCATGGCAGGGCTGGGCCCGTCAGGAGAGCTGGAAGCCCAGGACCAGTGAGTCCTAGACACAGGGGACTCCGGAGAAGCAGGGGAAGACAGTCACCTCCCCCCGCTGACCAGGGCTCTGGGGCCCCAAGCCTGAGCCTCCTGTCCCAGGAGGATACAGCTGCAGCTCAGAGGAAGGAGACAGGCTCTGTGATCCCGAGCAAGTCACCTGGCCTCACAGAGCCTCAGTTTCCCCACCTGTAGAACAGATTCAACAGGCCTGCCTCACTGGCCGGGATTAAAGCAGCTGTGTGAAGGTTTCAAAGGCAAGGAAGTGCTCCGGAGTGCCTAAAATCCCACCTGGAATTGCCTGAGCCAAAGCTTAATACACACTTGTCATCCGCTTAACACAGCTACTATTTCCCTGGTCCGTCCGCGGAGACCCCTGCCTTTCCCGCCCGGGAGCCAGTCCTTCCGCGGGCTGCCGCCTTCTCCAGACGGAACCGCAGAGCCCGCACGCCAGGGCGCTCCCTGCTGATGACTCAGCCTCCATAACGAGTCCAAACATCTGGCTGACAAAGGGCACGGCGCGCTCCCGGAGCAGCTCCTTCTGCACAAATATGCTCTTAATATTCAATTAGTATTTATCCACCACGAGCAACAATTACGCCATTGACTCTCAATGAAGTGCCTGGTTAATTAATTAACACGGTCTTTAACATGCCGGCAGTGTGTCTCCAAGAGCGCGCTAGCTGGATAATAGCGCAGCGACGCCGGGACCAGCCGGGGCTGGCGGGGGTGCCCGGGTTTCCCGGCTCCAGATGTGAGTCTGCAGCGAGCACGCGCCACACAAGCCACCTTCCGGAGCAAGAGGAAACCGCCCTGGGGTTTCGGGCAAGTCCCCCCAGCAGGTCTCCCCCTCAGTAGGGGCTGGGCCAGCTCATCGCCAGGTCCCTTCCAGTCCCGCCTGCATGGGTTCTGTAAGTGACATTCCTGCCTGTGTCCGTGCCCCCCACAAGCGGCCGCACCCCAGACGCCACCCAGTACCCCCTCCCCTCCGCCCCGCCCCCTTCTCAGGCCTCATTTCCCCTCCTGCTCCTTCCTGCAGGTGGCCCCTCAGCTCGGTCTGACCCCTGCTTGTGTGTCTGGTCTCACCCTTCTCCCCGTCTTCCTCACCCCTCGTTTGCAGCCTGCAGGTCCTGATCATACCCCGCTTTCCGTCCGCCTCCTTCGGAGCCTGCCGAGGGCACAGAGCGTGCACAGCCTGGGCCGCCCCGGCAAATCCGCTTCCCAGCCGTGCGACCTGGGCAAGCAAGTCGACCCCCACTCCCTGCCCCAACCCCCTGCTCCCAGAGTGTGCGGAATCATCACAGCCTCCGCTTGCGGTAGCCGGGTGGCTGAACCGCAGTGACAGACCCACAGTGGCGTGGCTCAAACTCAGTAGCGGCTGATTTCCCACAGTGACCAAAGGGCCCGGCCAGGGCTGGGGAATCTGCGGCCTTCAGGCCACATGTGACCTCCTAGGTCCTTAATTGTGGGCTTTTGATGGAATCCAAATTTTACAGAACAAATCCTAGATTTTTTTAAAAAATAAAAGTATAAAAGACAAACAAAAATGCATTAATCTTTAAGAAACATGAAAGGATTTTATTAAAATAGAAGGCAAGTTCAACTTGCTCCACCTTCTCTGGGGACCCTGCCATGGTCCTCATGGTCCCCGCTGGGTCTGCACGGCCAGAGTCCTGCTGGGGAAGGGCGAGGAGGAAACTCAGCCACTCTCCGAAAGCCCTGGCTGGAAGGGCCCACCCTGCCCCCACCCAGCCTCCACTGGTGACAAGGGGGTGACACAGACACACCCCGCTGCAAAGGAGGCCAGGGGATGTGGCCGAGGCTGTGCCCAGGGAGGAGGAGAGAGGGGACATCGATGGACGGGAGCAGCCCCTGCCACATGCCCTCGGAGGGGCCTCAGGAAGACCAAAGGAGCTAACAAGTAAAGGACACTGGGCGCCCGGCAAGTGGTGACACCATCTAAGCCATCGCTACCCTTGTCTGTGCGCCCGCACCAGGTTCTGTGCACACCAAGGTTAATGAGACACATCCCTGCGTGCGAGGACCCGGCCGAGGAGGGCGCTAGAGGAGAGGCGTGTACAAGCCGCCTACCATCATTCAGAGGTGCTCACCTGAGGCACGGGCATGATGCCACAGGACAGGTGGGAGGACGTGAGGGGCCGGGAGGGGACTGTGGGCTGAGTCTTGAGGAACAGTGGCAGCTAACCAGGTGGGGAGGGGACTCCAGGGCCTGGCTTTGCAGGGGCCTGGCAAGGAATCTAGCGTGGCTACGGGCAGGCCCGTGCTGCAGCCGAATTGCTCTAATTAAATTTCTTCCGGATATACCGTTACTTTCCCATGGAGGGAAAGAAGCCATTTTTGACTCTGTTAAATATTTATTTGAGTTCCCCTGATTGTTTCAAAATGTTGGGAAGCAAAAGGGTTTGGCCCTTTGAGAAGCTGGGCTGTGACAGAAACTGCTGGCTGCCCACCTAACAGACGAGATCCTTTCTTTTGGAGGAGGCTCAGAGAAGGCCACACGTGATTATCAAGCCAATCACGGCAAGCCCATTGCTCCCTTTTGCCAGTGATTGGTTTAAAGGTGTCCACATGACCCAATTTGGGCCAATAAATCATAAAAAGAAGTCTGCTGGAAGGATTCTGGGAGAGACTTTATTCCTTAAAAGATAAAAACAGCATCACATGCTAGGAAAGAGCCCTCTTTTCCTGCTTTTGAATACTGTGGTGTGAGTGAGTGATGTGGCAGCCACATTGTGACTATGAGGGAAAATATGGCTGACATGCTGAGAATAGCAGAATGGAGCAAGGAGCAAAAGTGAGGCTCAAGATAATGTATTGAACTGCTGGACCTGCCCTGGAGAAACCCAACCTCCTGACATCTTGTTAAGCAAGCCTGTGACCCTAAACAAACTATTTCAACTTCCTCCTCTGTAAAATGAATAGTAGCACCCATCTCATAGGGTTGTTAGGAGAATAAAAGGGAGTTATTTGTAATACCCTTAGAAATATGCCTGCACATATATCTGGCAATGTTGGTGCTAAATAAATAGAAACAATAATAAACACTTCCATTGGTTAAGCCACTTTGAGTTGGCTTTTCTGTCACTTGTAGCCAAAAGCATCCTAGCTGATACTCAGGTGGCAAAGAATGAGCACCTTCAGCAGGTGCAGGGCTGAAAGGCAGCAGAGAGGAGCCTGCACCAGGGCTAGGGGCGGGGGGATGTGAAGACCCTGGAAGGATCTGGAGCCTGCGGGAGGATGGTGTGATGTGTTGGTCTCTAACACACCCCGAGAGGGGACTGCGGTGTCTGCAAGGTCTGGATGGTCACAGACCCACCCCTCGTCTTCACCCATTGCCTTGCAACACGCAGTCATGGCTCAAAGGGCCAAACAGATGTCTGCTGCACAGCGGGACTGGGCCCTGGAGAGGCAGTCAGGATGGCTTTTCAGGCTCCCAGGGATGGCAGGAAAATGTGGCTGTATGTGCCTCAATCTCACCTCCAAACATTTAACAGCCAGTTCTCATTTTAAAATTATTTTTATTGTATTTATTTATTTACTTTTGAGATGAGGTCTCATTCTGTTGCCCAGGCTAGAGTACAGTGGCATCATCGCAGCTCACTGCAACCTCAAACTCTTGGGTTCAAGCAATCCTCCTGCCCCAGCCTGCCGAGTAGTTGGGACTACAGGCATGCACCACCACACCTGGCTAATTTTTTAAAATTATTTTTTGTAGAGACGTGCTCTCGCTATGTTGCCCAGGCTGGTCTTGAACTCCTGGCCTCAAGCTATCCTCCCACCTCGGCCTCCCAAAGTGCTGGGATTACAAGTGTGAGCCACCAACCCCACCAAGACCTACTTCTCTAACTAGACATGTCCTCTCCTATTTCTGTAGGGAAGATCTGTACCTTCCCCCTTGGTAAAAAGTCACCTCCTCCAGGAAGCTGACCTTGATCAGCTTGATTGGATGTGTCTTCTCTGCTTTACTCCAGCTCTGAAGTATTTGCATCTGTAGTATTGCCCTGGGGACCCGTTCTATGTGTCCTCTTTCTGCCACCAGAATGGGAACTCCCAGGGGCAGGACTGGCTCCCGCTCGGACAAGGGTCTCTGAAAACAGAGGCTGTCTCTTCCAACAGACCTGCCTGCGGACAGGATCATGCACCCCCATTTAGATGGGGTTCCGTGAAGGCAGAGCCAAGGGATTCTTGTGCCGTGACCCCAGCTACCAAAGGTACAGAGACTTCTCTCCATGTTGTTCCCCAAATCAGATCACGTCAGCATGGGCCCAGCTGATCCAGTTTGGCTCCGTCTACACTGCCAAGCCTTTCTGAATAATTTCCCGCTTACCTGGGTCATGTGAGGGGAGTGGCCCCAGGCTCTGAGCCAAATCCTACATCTCCCAGAGTCCTGTTGAGAGGCGCGGAGGGTTCCCCCACACCTTGGGACTGAAGAGTCTCCAACCACCAGGAGCAGAAAACCGTTTCCTAGTCACGTTCCCGGCTGGGACCGAGGCGCGCGCACCCTGTCTCCAGTGAGAATCTATCTCTCCGTTGCCCCGTCCTCCTCCAGAGCACCCCTTTTCCAGGATCAGGGCCCCCTTCCCCCGGATTCTGCTCCTCCCCGACCCAACCAGGCCACAGTTGAGGACACAGGCCACCTGAAGGCCGTGGCGGGTGTTACCAGTGACTGAGTGTCCTGTGAGCGCTGCCAGCTGTCACTGAGGCCAGACAGAATCCCTGACTCTCTTGGACTTTGACTCTTGTGCCTTCCACAGATTCTGGGAACCAAAGCGTCCCCGCGCCAGGGCCAGCTCCACGGCGTGCGACTTTGCACTTGGTTATTGCTCTGCTGTCTCCGTCTTGAAATTCTTCTTAATTTTTCCACCAGGGTCTCCGTTGGGCCCACAAACTAAGCAGCCAGCCCTGCTCCTCATCCAGGCTGCCGGGGCTGGGGTCTCTGCTCTTGTCACCACAGACCTGAGCTCACGCCTGGCCTTCGCCTGGTGCCAGCAGGTGCAGCTCTCAGGCACGAACACACCTGGATACCTCCCGCCCTCATCCCTGGCCCCTCTCCCCACTGCCACCTCCTGGGCTCAGATGCCCCTCGGCCTGGATGACTGACGGCAGTAACTCCGGACCCTGGTGTCCTGGCTTCCCAGCCACTCCCCCCTCTGTGCATCAGCTACCCAGATCTTTCTACATTACTTGTCCTATCGTGTCCCTCACCTGCTTTCACCACTTCAGCGGCTCCCTGTGGCTTAAGCGATAAAGTCCAAGCCTCTGGGGCCCAGGACACGCACGAAGCACTTCCTGTGTGTGACAGACCACCCCTGCCTGTGCATCTAGAAACCATCCCGAGCCATGCCCTCCTCCCTTAACATCCGCCACCCTGCTTCCTTCATTTCCAGAAAGAACCCGTTTTGTGCTCGGCGTCTCTGCTCACTCTCTGCGCCGGGCGCCCTTCTCCACCTTCAGCTAGCTGGCTCCTGTCCCCTGCAGAACTCGGGGCCCACGGCCGCTCAGAGCAGCGGTTGGCAGCTGACGTCCCGGTCTGTCCCGTCTCCTCAGCGTCCAGCGCAACGCTTCCCGGGGCAGCAGGGCCTGCCGACCCCTGGGGGCACCAAAGTCACTTCCCTGCCCCGGACCACGGCCTCTGGCTCATCTGTTTGGCAGCACGTGCCAGCGCTTACTCCGTACCGGGCTCTGAGCGGCACCATGCAGCCATGACCCGCCATGCAACACGCTGCCCTCGGGGACGCCGGGGACGGCCAGCACGGGACACGCGAGTGCAGAGGAGTGTCCCGTGGGGAAATGCTAAGGAGACAGCCAGAGCAGGTCGGGGACACAGAGATGATGGGGTGCTGCTTCCCGCTGGGTCATCAGGACGCCTCTCTGAGAAGGGGCCCTTGGGCAGAGGCTGGAGGAAGTGAGGAAGGAGCCCTGGTGGCGGAAGCGAGTTCCAAACAGAGGGGTGAAGGTGGGGGTGCTGGGCGGGGCCGGGGTGGGGGGACAGTGAGTGGGGGGGCGGATGGCGGCGAGGGCGGGAGGCTGCAGCAGCTGCCGTGTGCTCTGCCCGGCGCCTGCCCAGCTCCTCCTCGGGCTGAGAGCTTGCAGCCCAGTGGCTCTCCCGGAGCTGCCTCATCCAAGCCACACACCTTCCCGGGCCTGCTCAATGAGGCGAGCAAGGCCCAACTCCCTGGCCTCCAGTGGGGCAACTCTCAGGGCCACCACAGTTCCAGAGCTCCTGTGGGTGGGCTGAGGCCATTGCTGGGGCTGCATCAAAGCCCAAGCCCCCTGTGCCCAATCGAGCCCCCTCACTCCTCTCCAGGGAGGGAGAACTGTCCCCATGGTAACTGGGGCTGTTACTATCACCCAGGTGAGAGAGGGTGACGGCTAGGACCAGGCTGGCGGCAGTGGCGGAGGTGAGATTTCCTGAAGGTTGGGAGGACAGGATTTGCTAACGGGGGAGGCGGGGTGTGCCACATGGTCCCTAGATTCCCCTCCAGCCCCACACTCACGGAGCCCACAGGGTTCACGGCAGCCTCCCTGAATGAGGGCCCCACTCTTCCCAGCCCACCCCCTGCTTCAGGAGGGAGAGGGTCTGGCCCGGCTGACCCCAGCTCCTTCTCCAAGCTTCGCCAGCTGCAGAGACACTCAGGTGGTGGGCTGTCACTGCTCTGGACTCAGGGTCACCCGCCTCAGCCGGCCTCACCCTGCCCTAAAGCCCACCTGCCTTTCTCTGGCCTCTGTCACTCTACGATGAACAGGTCCATCCAGCCACACCCCCGCCCTCTGCCCTTGACCTCTCCACCACCTGCCCCACCGTCAGCGGAGCGCCTTCCTCCTCCTACCCTGAGCCAGACAAGCCAGGAGAGCGGAGCCCCCTCAGCTTCCCATCTCCCGCCCCACGCCTGTAATAGGTGGTCGGTGTCCTGCTCCACACCTTCTCGGCCCTCCCGGGGTTTCAGCTGCAGCTGTGCGGACAGCTTCTCCAGACTGAAGCATGCCCTCGGGGGCCGCCACCCTCTCTGCTGGGCAGGAGGGCAGGGGCTGGGCGCGCGCAGCCTGCAGACACAGCCGACGGAGGGCGTGGGGGTCATTACCCCGGGAGAAGCCTCATCCGACAGGAGGTGGGAGTCGGTAGGTAGACACCCAAGGGCCCCACAGGAGTGAGCCCCAGCTGCCACAGTGGCAACCAACTCAGTAAGACCATGCCCAGCTGGCTTGTCCCTTCTTTCTCTCATTTGTATTTCCTGAGGTTGCCTCCCAAATAAACTTGTCTCCAGGTTAAACTCGGAGTTTAACTTGTACGGAGCCTCGTCTCATGGTCTGCCTTGGGAGAGCCCAAACCAGGACCGGCCCTCTCCTTATATGGTGGAGGAGGAGCCCTCCCATCAGCCGGCCATGCTTGCCGCCTGCCCTGGAGCAGTGGCTCCTCCCACCATCTGCAGGACCTGCCACAATCCTGCCGTGCTCTCCTCTGTGTCCACTTATCCCCTCTCCTCTGGATCATTCCCGTTGGAATAGGCTCAAGTCTCTCCCACCAGGAGGGAAAAGTAAACATCCTTCAGCTCCACTTCCTTCTGGCTTCTGGACCACTGCCTATACCATCAACACTCCTCTGGTTTCCCTCCACCCTCGCATGGAGTGCTGTCCTCCTGGGGTCTACCCCTGCTGGAGCTTCAGGGCATCCGCTTCTGTATCGTGTCCAGCCCAGACCACTCCCCCAAGCAAACACCCAGATGTCCAACCACCTGCGTTTCACGTCTGCTCGGGTATCCCAAAGGTACCACAAGATCAGTACATCCAACACCTCCCCCTGCAGCCTCCCCTGCTCCTCCTGAGCTCCCCAGCACAGCAGACACACCAGTCCCCACCCAGTGAAGGCACAAGTCACAAACCACTGTGGCATTGTCCTTCACTCCTCTCTTTCTCACCCCAACATCCGATCTACACCAAATCCTCTAGATTTTGCCTCCTAAATCTTTTCTGAATCTGTCCATGTGTCCCTATCTTATCATCACCTTGCCTCATCCAGCCATCTTCACTCAAACAGCATCCTAACAAGGGTTATCAGATAAAATAAAAGATGTACAGTTAAATTTGAATTTCAGATAAACAATGACTTTTTTAACTACAAGTATTTTCCAAATATTGCATGAGACATACTTATACTAAACAATTATTCCAATTATTCCTGGTTTATCTGAAATTCAAATCTAACTGGACATCTATTTTTAATGTTTTTTTCTAGTTAGAATTCCATGAAATCATTGAAATATTTCAAGGATCATGCTGTGTTTTTATTTGCTAACGCTGGCATTCCTAATTTTAACTCATCTCCCTGCATCGCCAGGCTGTGACCTGTTGGCCTTGTTCAAACAAAATTTGCTAAGTAGACCATGAAGTTAAGCATATTGTGTCGCTAGATCCACAACTTTAAAAAAATTATACAAGGAGATACAGTAAAAAACCAAATAAGTAAATTAAAATGGAAGACAAAATTAGTCAAATAATCCAAAAGAAAGCAGAAAGGAAGAAACAGGGGAATGAATAATAGAGGGAAGAAGTAGAAACCAAATAGTAAAATGAAAGCTCTAAATCCAAACATATCATTAATTACATTAAATGTAAATGATCTAAACATATCAATTAAAAATTAGAAATTATCAGAAGGAACAAAAAATAAACAAGACCCAACAATATGCTGTCTATAAGAAACCTACTTTAAGTATAATGATATAGCTAGGCTAATAATTTAAAAATACCTTCAAATAGTAATCAAAAGAGATATAAAGTGACTATTTTAGTATCAGACAAGTTATATTTCAGAGTTTGAAAAATTATGAGGGATAAAGAGGGACACTGTACATGATAAAACGGTCAATACACTAAGAAGACATGACACCCTTACGTGAGTACGCACTTAACCACAGAGCTTCAAGATACCTGAATGGAAAACTGGTAGAATCGAACGCAGAAAAAGACAAAATCCACAATTATAGTTGGACATTTCAACACTTCCCTTTCAGAATTGATAGTAAACATACTCAGATCAGGAAGGATACAGAAGTATTAAACAAAACTATCAACAAACTGGATCTAATTAACATTTCTAGAACACTCCACCCATCAACACCAGAATACACATTCCTTTCAAGTGCACTTAGAACAGTCACCGTACCCCGTGTCATAAAACAAACTTTAACAAATTAAAAAAATTAAAGTCATACAAAGTATATTCTCTGACCATAATGGAATTAAATAAAAAGTCAATAACAAAAAAAACCCTGATAAATCTCTACACACTGGAAATAAAAGAATACACTGATAAATAATCCATGGTTCAAAGAGGATGTCCCAAGAAATATTAGAAGATATTTGAACTGAACAAAAATAAAACCATGGCCAAGCCTGGTGGCTCATGCCTGTAATCCTAGCAATCCTAGTGATCCTCTGGGAGGCCAAGCTGGGAGGACTGCTTGAGGTCAGGAGTTCGAGACCAGCGCAAGCAAGAATGAGACCCCTTCTTAACTAAAAAATAGAAAAATTAGCTGGCGTGAAGGCATGTGCCTGTAGTCCCAGCTACTTAGGAGGCTGAGAGAAGAGGATCACTTGAGCCCAGGAGTTTGAAGTTGCTGTGAGTTATGGTGATGCCACTGCACTCTAGCCTGGGCAACAGAGTAAGACCCTCTCTCAAAAAATAAAAAATAAAATAAAATTACAACAAACCAAAATTTGTGAGATGCAGTTAAAGCAGCACTTAAAGAGAAATTTATAATATTAAACATTTATATGGAAGAAAAGAAAGGTACCAACATATCAATCCAAATTCCATCTTAAGAAACTACAAAAGTAGGAAAAAATAGCAAAATAAACCCAAAGCAAGAAGAAGGAAGGAATTAAGAAAAGAGCAGAAAGCAATAGAATTGAAAAATGGAAAACCATAGGGAAAATCAATGAAACTGAAATCTGTTTCTTTGAAGAGACTGATAAGACTGATAGACCTCTAGCCAAACTGACAAAGGAAGAAGGAGAGAAGACAAATTACCAGCATTTGAAAGAAAGAGGGTATATCACTATACCCGATGTTGGCCCTGACTTTAGAAGGCCAATGGGAGAATGCTATTACTAACTCTGCACACGCAAATTCAACAACTTAGATGAAATGGACCAACCAATTCCTTGAAAGCCACAAACTACTAAAACTCACCCAAGAAGAAACAGATAATCTGAAGAGTACTGTATCTATTACACAGGACTTTCTAATATTAAAGAAATTAAATTTATAATTTTAAACCTTCCAAAAAAGAAATCTCCCAGCCCATATAGCTTCGCTGGCAAATTTAGCCAAATATTTATAGAAGAAATAACACCAATCTCTTCCAGAATACAGAATAAGGAATGTTTCCCAATGTATTTTATAAGGCCAGCATTACCCTGATACCAAAACCAGATGTAAACAGTACAGGAAAAGATAACTACAGACGAATATCCCTCATGAACGTACACAGGAAAATCCTCAGCAAAACATTAGCATATAGAATTTAATAATATATAAAGTGAATAATACACCGCGACCAAGTGGGGTTTATTGCGGGAATGTAAGGTTGATTCAATATTTGAAATTCAATCAGTGTAATCCACCATATTAGTACACTAAGGAAGAAAAACCACATGATCATATCGAGGGAGGCAGAAAAAGCACTTGACAAACTTCAACATCCGTTCATAATAACAGCTCTTAGCAAATGAACAATGGAAAGAACTTCCTTAATCTGATAAAGGCATCTACCAAAAAAAAAAACAAAAAAAACCCTACAATTCACACCATACTTAATAGGGAAGGAATGAATGCTGTTCTCTAAGACCAGGAGCAAGACAGGAAGTCCTAGCCAGTGTGCATTGAGGCAAGAAAAAGAAATAAGAGGCATACAGATGGGAAAGGAAGAAGTAAAACGGTCCTTCTTCGCAGACAACGCGTTGTCTATGTAGAAAATCTGAGCCAGGAACCGTGGCTGAGGCCTGTAACCCCAGTGACTTCGGTGGCTGAGGCAGGAGGATCACTTGAGCCCAGGAGTTTGAGGCTACAGTGAGCTGTGATCAGCCACTGAGAATCTACCCAAATAGCTCCTAGAACGAATAAATGAGTCGAGCAAAGTTACAGAATATAAGGTCAACACACAAAAACAATCCTATTTCCATATACCAGCAATGAACACTTGGAAACCAAAATTTTAACAAACAACACCATTTACAATAGTTCCCCCAAAGGAAATACGTAGGTATTAACATAACAAAACGTGTGCGAGATCTGTATGGGGAAAACTACGAATGCTGATGTAAGAAATCCAAGACCTAAATAAAATTCTCATACACTGCTGGTGAGAATGCAAAACGGTACAGCCACTCTGCAAAACTGTTTGGCAGTTTCTTATAAAGTTAAATATACCACTGTCATACGACTCAGCAATCCCACTTCTAGATATTTACCCTATAAAAATGAAAACTCATATTCACAGGAAAAACTGTAGATGAATGTCTATAGCAGCTATGTTCATAATCACCAAAAACTGCAAACAATTCAAATGTCCTCCAAGAAGTGAATGGATAAACAAACCGTGGTCCCTCCATGCCACGGGATTCTACCCAGCAATAAAAAGGCACTACCGATACACACGACAACTTGGATAAATCTCAAAGGCATTGAGCTGAGTGACAGAAGCCAGTCTCAGAAGGTCATATACTGTATAATTCCATTCACGTGACATTCTGGAAAAGGCAAAACTATAGCAATGCAGAACAGATTAGCGGTTGCCAGGGGTTGGGGTAGGATTTCGAAGGGTCAGCACAAGGCATTTTGGGGGCTAATGGAATCGTTCAGTGTCCTCATTGTGGTTACATGAAACTGTACATATGTTAAAACTCACAGGACTCTCTGCACCCCCAAAAGTCAATTTTAGTGTATGTTAAGTTTTTAAAACAATTTTTAGTCTGAGTGTGATGGCTCACACATGTAATCCTAGCACTTTGGAAGGCCGAGACAGGAGGATCGCCTGAGCCCAGGAGTCCAAGGCTACAGTGAGCTATGAATGACCACACCACTGCATTCCAGCCTGGGCAACACAGCAAGACCCTCTCTCCAAAAAAATAAAATAAGTAAAAAATTAAAAAACAATTTTTAAAAATTTGACCACGTCCCTTTCCTGCTGAAAACCTTAACAGTTTCCCAGTGGTCTTGGGCAAGAGGGAAAGTCTTCATCAGCAGGGTCTCCAGCCCACCTGCCTCCTCTCCCGTCAGCGGCCCTTCGCTCTGCGCCCCAGACACAGCCTTTCTTGTTTCCTTGAAACTTCTCTCCTGCCTCAGGGCCTTTGCCCGTTCTGGGTCTCCCCCTTCCCTGCAGCCTTTCCCTTCTGCTCCTTGCAGCCAGTTACTTGAGAGTTTTGGGGAGAGAGTATGCTAAGAGGTGCCCTGGACCTGTTCTCCCCAGGAGCTGGGGGGGCAGCTCTCCGCCACGCCGACCCCATCCAACCCTCCCCTCCTCGGCTCCCCTGAGCTTGCCATGGTCCCCCAGGACCATGCACTAATAACCCACATTATAAAGTAAACCTCAGAACACACCCCTCGCCGGTGGTCTTCAAATTTGTGTGCCTCAAAACCACCGGGGGGGTGGACGCTGCAGATGAGCGGACATACAGGTCCCCACCCCAGAGCTTCCCACGCAGGTCTGGGGCCACCTATCCGGGTACCTGCATTTCAGCATGACCCCAGCGGCCTTGGTGACGGGGGAGCCGGCCTTGCGACCACCACTCGGGGGACAGAGCCCATCTCCTGTTCCCCTCCCACCCCGCACCCCTGTCGCGGGCGGCCACGTGGCCCAGACGCCTCAGAACGGCACCGATCTGCTCTGCGCGGCGAGCGAGCGCGAGGCCAAGCCCCTCTTTAGAAGCAATTTGAAAACCTCTCCTTTATTCCTTTGTGCGGAAAAAGGAAAACAGGGCTGATTTTTTTTCACATAACTCACCGGGGCTCGGGGCGCACGGGAAATGGTAGGTTTGCGCGCACGAGGCGATCTGCTGAATCCCAGCGCGGGCGGTGCGGGCGCGATTGTTTGCGGCCCAAAGAGGGAAACGCAGCCCAGGTGGGGAGGGCAGGGGCCGGGCTGGGGTGTCTCCGGGCTCCGCCCCAGGCCGTGGGCAGTCAGGACGGGCGCCCGAGTGAAGGCTGGTGGTGGCCCGACCGCAGGGCTCGCAGGGACACCCCCCCCACAAGGCTGCGCCTCGTCCTTCTTGCTGTGCGCCACCCCTCCGCCCACCCTGGCAGAGATCTCACAGGTGCCCTGCTCCCGCTCCAGGGGGCCTCCAGCGCCAGGGCTGGGCAGGGGCGGAGGCGGATGCCTGCCAGAGCTGTTGGGTGGGCGCGGGACGAGACGGAAAGGCCCCGTGGAAGATTCCCATAACCACAGGGCTGTTTCCAGAAGGCCCCTGAAGCTTCCTGGAAGGGTGCAGTCATCCAAGGGAGAGCCAAGGCACCAAGGGGTGGGTGTGCGGGGTGGGAGGAGCAGGCTGCCAGGCCTGGGGGGCAGTTGTGGGGAGACCACCCCAGACTCTACTGTGGGTCTCTGTGTCGCAGCCCTTGTACCCTCCACACATACCCGGCACCCTAGCCTTTCCCGAATCGCCACAGTGCCCACCCTGTCCAAGTAGCTTCCTTGCTGGCCCCTGGCTTCCTCACCTGCCCTCTACGCCCAGTTTCCCTCAGAAGCCACAGGCTCGTCAGGCCCTGTCACTCTTCTGATCAGACCCCTCCGCTGCTGCCCACCTCCTGTGAGTAAAGCAGTGCACAAGAGGCCTGCGTCCCTTACAGCTCCCTCCCCGTGAGCACTGTACTTTCACTTCCTCGGCCTCTTTGCAGCTCCTCAAACAGGCCAACCTCCCTCCTGCCTCAGGGCCTTTGCACGGGCTGCCCCTCTGCCTGGATGCCCCAGACATTCACATGGCTCCTTGCTTGCTTCAGGGCTCTGCTCAAATGTCACCTTCTCCTGACCACCCCATATAAAAAGCATAACCCCCTTCCTGCCATCACCCCACTCACTGTCTCCCTTCCTTGTCCGCAGCATTGACTGTCATCTCAGCCTTGTCTGACGCCAGCTCCATGAGGACAGGATCTTTGCTATGGTCACTGCTGTGTCCCCAGCACCTAGAGCAGCGCCTGGCACACCGTAGGCGCTTGGTCCATATCTGTTAGATGAACACGGGCTCCCCCTCCTACAGCACTTCCTCACCCTCCTCATCCTAGAGCCCCACACTCACCAAGGAGGAGGGTGGATCTGGAAGGGGGCAGGTCAGGCGGGAGCCGGAGCGTGAGCCACTGCCGCCAGACACAAGCCTGGGGCCCAGGCCGGGCTCTTGTCCCCCAGATCTCACATCCCATTTCCTCGGCAGTGTGATTACCCTCACCTGTGGCTCTCCCAAGCTGCTCCTCTCCCCTGGGGTTGCCCCGCAGGGCGGCTGCCTGACACCTGCTGGGTGAAACAAGAAGAATCATTATGGTACCTACTACTGTGCCAAAGCTCAGCCATGTCACCTCACGGAGCCTCACAGCAACCCTGTAAAGTTTGTACCCTGTCCCCATTTTATAGATGAGGAAACTGAGGCTCAAGAAGGTAATGGCAGGCCCAGGAGCACACAGGGAGCAAGATTCCTACCCAGGATGCTGAACCGGGGCGCCTGTTTCCCTGATGCCACATGCCCGAGTTTCAGTCAGCCCACAGACCGTGAACCTTCGGGCCCTGTGACTCAGGAACTGCCTTCTTACTGTTCCGCACTGCCCCTTCCACCCCCACCCCCAGCCAAGTGGCCCCTACATTACTGCACAAGCCGTGATTGTTTGTGAGGGACAGGGAAGGAACTTCGTTTACTGAGTTCCTGCCATGAGCTGGTTATCCCACTGAGCGCTGTACATGCATCACCTCCGTGAGCCTCTCCATGACCCCATTACACGGATGAGTGGACTAAGGCCACACAGGTTAAGTAATGTGTCCCACCCGATCCGCTAGTACGGGGCAGAATGTGGCTTCCAGACAGCCCAGTACGCTGAGGTCATCTGCTGGGGTCCTGAGTCTTCCCTGCCCTCCCCCCACAAACCCCAATGCCCCCTGCCTGGGAAGCTGCCCTCCCCAGCCCTTGGTGGGCAAGACAGAGAGAGAGAGGCGGGCTGGGCCGGCCATGAGAGGGCGGCGGGGGAGGCCGCGTGTTTATTAATTTTCTGCCTCGGCGGGTCTGCAGCCCCAGCCGGAGCCTGCAGAGTTGCCATCCAGTCTGTTAAATAATTCTATCTGGGAAGAGCCTGGCATGCAGGGACCGTGCTGATGGGCCTTTAAAATTTAATTGCCGTGCTAAATGAGATTAGACGTGGGGAGGCGGGCGGGGCGGGCCCAGGGAAGGGAGGGCTGTGCTTGAGGAGGCGGGGGGCGTAGAAAACAGAATTCTGTCAGCCCCTCTCGGCCTCGGCAGCCCACACCTCCCGACTGCCAGCCCCCAACCTCCCGCGCCTGGCACAGCCTCGGCTCCCTGTGGCCTCCCTCCTGGCCCCTCCTTTGCGCCCAGCTGCAGACACCTCTGCGTCAGCTGCCCGGACTGGACAGCTTCTCCCGAGCGCTGCCCGCACGGCCGCCTCCCAGCCTCTGCTCGGAGGCCTCTCAACTTGGGGTGCCGTCCCCCCTCGCCGGCTAAAACTCTTCTCACCCTTCAAGGCCTCACCAAGAGCCGCAGCTCCAAGGAAGCCCTCCCGGGCGCCAGGCCCCGCCAGTGCCCCCTCAGCGGGCTGGGCCCAGCAAGGAGAGGCAAGCTCCCTTTGGGTCCTGAGAAATGCAGGGCACAGAGGCCCCGGACATCGTCAGCTGGGTCCACTGGGTATCGTGCGACTGGGTAATGTTTTGAGATCCTATCTCTCCCCTTTTTCTTTCAGCTAAGTAAGCGGGCAGCTCTGGCTTCCCTGCCCCAGGAGGGGGGCCTGATGAGGGCCTGCCCAGGCGGCTGCCAGGGACAGAGCACTGTCTGTCCTGTCCCCTTCTCTGCACCCTCTGCTCCTGGTCCTCCTCACATCACTGAGACCCGGATCCTTCTACCTTCCATCTGGCTTTCCCTCAAAGCAGCCCTTAGACCCTCACACACCCCAGAACCGCCACTACCTGCACCGACCAAGGCTCTGCCCACCAGCCACCCTCCCCTCTGTCCCCAGCCCCTTTCTCTTTCCTCAGTCAGGCCTCTACGTTTCTGTGCTGAAAAATAAAGTCGCCCATTTCCCAGAAAGTCATCCCTGTAAAGCTACACAGCTCCAAACCTCTGAGCTCCTCAATTCCCCAGGCATTTGTTCAGGGCCTACTGTGTGCCGGGCACAGTGCTAAGGGCTGCAGACACATCAGTGAACAAGACAGACAAGGTCCCTGTCCTTGTGGAGCTGACATCCTGGTGCAGAGAAACAGAATACTCCAGAGAACAGGATGTAAGCAGGATCGTCGTGGAAAACGTGACGTACTATGCAGAAAAGAGAGCCCAGGTGAAGGAGTGGTGGGTGGTGGTAGGGTCAGGGTGGCTACGGTGGATGGGGTGGGCCGGGGGAGCAGTCTGGGGAGGTGACACGTGAGCTGAGACCTGGTGCAAAGCTTTGCAGGAAGGAACTCAGTAGGAGCAAATCTAGGAATATAGGTCTTAGTAGGTGTAAAGGCCCTGAGGTAGAGTGTGCTTGGAGGGTGGGAGAGGCAGGCCTAAGACCAGGGTTGCTGCTGAAGGGTAAGGAGAGGAGAGAATGATATGAGATAAGGTTGGCATTTTGACCCCTAAACCGTGGCTCAGCCAGGGTCCTCCCCAGGACCTGTTTGGAGAGGGGGCCTTGGACCTCACCAGTCAGGCCAGATGGGCTTGCTCTTGGTGCCGAGGTCGGAGAGCTGATAGGGCAGCCACGTGTGATAGAAATGAGGCCAGCACGCATTGTCCCCTAAACGGCCCTGGGAGACTAGCAGGCCCCAGAAGGGAATTCTAGGAGGTGAGAGGGTCAGGAGCCAGGGCAGCAGCGCAGCTTCTGGGCCTCTTTGGCAGACCCGCAGAGCAAGAGCTGACGCATTTCCCATCCAGACGGAGACCAGCTCCTGTCTGCGGGGCCTCGCCCTAGCGAGGACCTCACCATCCTTGTGTTCCTTTCTCTGACCTGTGGCTGCTGCTCCCGCAGCATTTCTGCCGACACGTGGCCGCCTGTGTCAGGCACTGCGCACAGCCTTCTCTGCAGGCCACCGAGCTTCCTCCATGACACCCGCTGCCTCTTCCCCAGACCTCCCTCCTGGGGAAGCACCAGCCAGAATGCTCCAGCCTCCCCGCTCATCCCAGCACCGCAGCGGATGCGTCGGGCTGCTCCCCAGCTGCTGGCCAAGGGCTTGGGGCCAGGGCCAGGCATGGTACTGCCACCCAGGGCCAGGGGCCACGCTCGCAGGGCTGCAGACTGTGTGTAGAGGAGAAGCAGGGGCTGCGAACCCAAAACCCACCCCCTCGCCACACTCTGCTTAAGAAGGGCCTGGGTGGCAGCCGTGGTCACTTTGCCATGGAGATGTCCCAGCATTTTCAATGGCAAAGCTCTTTTCTCAAATGAAATCTGAGTAGAATCACAATGCGTAAACCAGATAAAAGTCGTATTCTGTGTTTGATGTATTCACGTGTGCCATATTCTTGTTATAACAAGAGGGAGCAATTATAATAAGATTAGATAAGATGAGAACAAGGCCGTTTTGTTGCATATAAGACAGAAATAAGGGATTATCAGTGACAGTTTCCACCCCGCATGGCTCGGCCTCCAACTTGTTTCTGCGCGGTGTTTGTGCTGTGTGCTGTTACTTATTCAAACAGGTAAGTAATGGCAAGTTAGAAGAGGGTTTTTTGTTTCTTGTATGACCCCTCCTTGCAATGCTCTTAACTAAATGCAGATGTAGGAGAATCTTTAGGCCCAGGTCCACTCAGAGCAAACCGTCTGGTGATTTCAAATGGGATAAAAGTTGAGTAACACAATTGCCAGCATGCATTTGTTTTTAAATACTGCTTTATCATAACCATGGGATTGAAAATGAACTTTAAGTCAAATATTTGTTACCTCCAGGGTACCCCGGAGATCTGCGGACATGGCTTGGAAGCCACCAGTTCAGTGACTGCATCTCACTTGCCATCCTTCTGCTGGGGCCAGGGGCCCCGCCCCAAAGCCCAGCTTATTCTGTCCTTCCCAAAGACGCGTACAAGCTCAGCTCTGGGAAGGAGCCCATGCTCCTTCTGCAAAGGAGGAAAAGCTCGCCTTCTGCAGGAATCCCTCCGTGGCCCTTGACGGCTAGCCCTTCGGCCTCTGCTTGAATGCCCAGAGTGACGGGGAACTCACCATCTCTGAGGCCACCTAGTCTGCTGCGTTATCGAGCAGTTCTAATTGTCAAACTTCTCTTCCTCTCTGAACCTGTCTCCTTATCTACTGGAATGGACATAATAATATAATATTTATCAAGCTGGACTCTGTGAAGATCGAATAAGGTGACAGACACAAAGCCCCAGGACACTGAGTCGGCACATCCTACGTGTTCGACGGTGTGTAGTCTCGTGCCCTTCCTTGCCCTCCAAAGCCCCTCGTTTTGTGCCTGCAGGGCCAAGTGCGCAGCGTGAGCTGTGCTTCGTGCGTGTGGGATGGGGCGGTGCGTGATCTTCCGGGAGGCCCCGAGGGAAGCCCGTCTGGGGAGGCAGTGCGTGGGAGTGAAGAGGGCGCGTGCCCCCCCGGCCAGCTTCAACTCCACACCCCCACACCCCGTCCCGGCCCACCCCCACCCTGACTGGCCTCAGAGCCTCATCTGTCATCCCTGCTGTCACCCGAGCTGGAGCCTGTGGCGGAGGCAAGGGGATTAAATTCCAGGGCCGGCCGGCACCCCCGCCAAGGAGCTGGCACTTCATTACCCGCCTGCCCAGCTGTCTGCGGCCATCGATTGGCCCTGGCCCGAGCGACCTCCGATCGATGGGCAGCATGTTATTTACTGGATTTTGTCCTGAGCCAGCTGCGGCCAGAGCGTCCGCAGCCCAGGGTGTGTCTCTAAGCTCGAGCCACCAGCAAAGCTCGAGCCACCAGCAAACCCTGGGTGGGAAGGAAAGCAGAGTAGGTGGCAGGGGGCGCTGTGCCGGGAGTCAGGGGTCCTGGGCTCAGCCCAGTGTGCTCGGCTGCGTGACCTTGGCCGAGGTCTCTGGGCTTTCCCGTCCTGGCCTCAGTGTTCTCTGTGAAGGGTTGCAGCAAGATTTGCACGCGGGGCAGCTGGCAGGGGCCATCGGGTCATGAAGATGGAGCGGGGGCGGGGAGGGGCCGGGCCCTGTCTGAAGGGGAGCCGCACTCCTGCTCCCGCACGTTCCCCGGCCAGCACGTGAGTCCAGGGCTGCCCGGAGAGCAGCTGCTCTGCCCAGGTCCAGCTCAGCCATGGGAGGATGGAGCTGGTGGACAAATGCCCCAGCCTCCTCCTCCCCGTGGCCTCCCGGTTCCCCGGCAGGCGGAGCCCGGGTGCCCACAGCGGCGCCAGCTCAGGCCTCACCTTCACGGCTCCTGCTCCTTCCTGTCCCTTCCCCCGCTCCTGCTGCCGGGGCTCCGCTTTGGGGGAGCCAGAGCAGCTCGTGTGGAGGACAAGATTTGGACGGGAAGTCTCCCATTTTCAGGGGGCCCAACAAAACCAGTCCGAGAACTGGTTTTGACACACGAGCATGGGCTTGCAACTAGATGACGTCAAGTCCCTGGCCGGTCAAGCATTCTATTCATGTCACTTCCTCAACATTTGTTGAGCACTAGTGTATTCCCCGCACAGGTGGCTGTGAGGAGGCCCAGAGCAACTCAGAGACGGCCCCGCTGGTGTGCGCTCTTGCAAGAAGGTGTCCACAGCGCCTGGGGGGGGATCCAAGCCCAGGAATCCTGACCGCAGGGGTGGGTGGGGGAGGTTGCACTTGAGATGGGCCTTGGCAGAAGCAGAGGGCATGGAGAGATGGCACAGGGTTGCTGGAGGTCACCAGCCGCTGCTCCAGCCCCTTTGGAAGGTCAGCCTGGTGAGGACCACATGATCCCCATGGCCTCTGCTGATTGGACCCACGGCAGACACCTGACTGAGGGCCACTGGTCTCTGGTGACAGAGGCTGCCTTGGCCTGTGGCTTGGCCTGGAATCTGCTCAGGAGCTTGCCCTGTCCAGAGTGCTGTGGATGGGCAGTCATCCGCGGATCTGCGGAGCAGGGGCAGAGGAAGTGCCAGGAGCGGGCACAGGGAGAGTCAGGGCCATGTGAGGTCAACGCTGTGAGGCATGAGCAAGACGGAAGCCGGCTGGTAGGGAGAAGAGTGGAGCGTCCACAGGTGGGGGGACACCCCTGTGTCCCTGGGGTGGGAGATTTGGAGGATTGGTATATAGAATGGGGGAGGAGGCCAGAAAAGCAGGCTGGGGCCAGATTACGGGAAATGCTCTGATCAGATAGATGCGTACCCTAGACTGACCTGGCCCAGTGTGCAGGACAGACTGGAGCAGCAGAGAGATGTCATGGGCCTGAGCCAGGACAGCGGCGTGGGAGAGGCGGGCACAGAGCCGCTGCTCTGGGGACCGCATGGCCCCAGCACAAGCACAGCAAGGATATGGGGGACAGAGAGAACGGAGGCTGCTGTTTCCAACTCAGGCAACCAAGAGAACCATGGGGCCATTCACCTAGAAAGAGAAGCTGGTTTTGGTTGGATGGGTTTGGGCTGCGGTTTGAAGGTAAAACTGGCCCAGGTGGTTGGAAGTGCTGATCTGGAGCCCAGGAGAGAAGCTGCCGGTTCAAACCAACTTAGGAGGCGTCAGTGTTGAGGGCGCCACAGGGGAAGACGAGCTCTCCAAGAGACGGTCATGGCTAGTTGCCCACCCCCGTCCACTCCGTGTGCCCAAGAAACAAACTCACCCTCGCAGCCTCCCTTGCAGCCAGAGACCACCACGTGACATCTCTGGACAGCCGGGCCAGCCCAGGACGCCCACCTCCAGACTCCTCCTTACGTGAGAAAGGAAACGCCTTCAGTCAAGCCTTCCTTACTTGCAGCTGCACAGTTCCCGGAGGACTCAGCCTTCAAGGGTGGTCCGTGGGGCGTTAGACAGCAAGAGGGCAGAGCACTAGCGAAAGCACTGGAGATGGGGGGCGACGTGGGCAGAGGCCCGGGAGCACCGCAGGGCCACGCTGAGGCAGCCTCCGTCAGCAGCAGCACGGAGCACTGCACAGGCTGCCCGAGGGCAGGCCCCGGGGCCAGAGGTCAGGGTTGCTGGTGACTCCTTAAAGCTACCCAGCTGGGGGCTGAAGGCAGCGTGTGGAGGAGGGGAGGAGGGGAGGAGGGTGGGGGGTGAGGAAGTGGAGGCCATGACTATGAAGTCCTGGCTCCCAAAGCCAGGGGGTCAGAGAGAGGTGAGAGTGTGCTTATCGGATGTGGAGGCCTCGCTGAATTTCTTCCTGGCACTGCCCCCACCCTGGGTTGGCTTGGCCACCATGCTCGACATGCTAGTAACTCAGCTGTCCCCGCCATAGAGGCAGGGAGGCCTGTCTGTGTGCTGAGCTGCATGACACAGGGTCTAGGGAGCGCAGGGCCTCCTGCCTCATGCCCCAGCTGAAGATGGAGGCCCCAGTGACCCAGAGCGATGAAAGGCCTGGCTCCTCTCCCGGCCAGGAATTCCTCCTCCGCCCCTGCCCCCACCAGCTCACAGCAGCCCAGCCGGCTGCAAACTGGAACTGATAGTCTTGGGGAAAGGGGGCCTCGAGAGGCGGGCAGGCCCTGTGCTGGCCTTGGTGTGCGGGCCTGGGGGGGACAGGACATACAGTCTCAGCGGATGTCCCCTTCCCCGAGTCCAGCCAGGGTGTCTCCAGGCCTCTCTGCTAGAGGTCAGAGGAGGGAGTCATGTCAAGGGCATCTGGATCTGACCACATTGGGAACATGTGGACCTGGGCGCCTAGAGTTGGGGGTGGGGAGGAGTACATCAATGCCTGAGCATCTTTGTCTGGGGTCAACAGCTCAAATCATTGTTCAGATGTTTATGGTTTCAACCTTTCACACGCACAGGTTTCTGGGATCTCCCTGCCGTTTTGGGGATTCCTCATGCCAGCAACCTAGACAATCTCCTGTCGGCCACATTTAGCTGTGCTATAAGGACACCTCCTCCTGGGAGCTCCCGGGCTTGCCCTCCCGCCTTGTAGCAGGTCGTCCACCTGTCTCCTGCCCTGTACAGACCCACATTAATTCACCCAGCTGCAAATACCTGTTCAAAGTTGTTCCCACCTCGCATGTGCTAGACCAGTAGTTCGCAAACTTTTTGGTGGTAGGATCGCTTGACACTTAAATTGTTGAGGACCCCAAAGAGTGTTGGTTTATGTGGGGTTATTGATATTTGCCGTATTAAAAATTAAAACTGAGAAACTTAAGTATTCACTTCTTAGCTCACTTGAAATAAAAATAATAAACTCAATTCATGTTAATATAAGAAATATATTTTTATGAAAATAACTTTTTAAAACAAAAGAGAAGAGAAAAATGTATTGCTTTACATTTTTGCAAATCTTTTAAATGTCTGGCTTGAGGGAAGACAACTAGACACTCTTATCTGCTTCTACATTAAATCTCCTGCAATACGTTATTTTGGTTGAAATAGATAGGGAAAATCTGGCTTCCCCCGGACGTGGAGTTGGAAAAGGGAGGAGAATTCTAATAGCCTTTTCAGTTACTGGGCATTCTTCTTTGATACTGCACCAAACCTCAACAAGTAGTAGATTCTTGAGGGTCGCTTGCAGCCTGGAATCTAAAACCTCATCAACAAACTTTTCGTCTTCTGTTACATTAAAACCCACTGGCCTATTTTGCATTCTGAATGGATCTTTTACCTAAGCATGACTTTGTAACATCACGCGTGCGTTGGCCATTTGGAAATCAAAGTCTTTTCAGTGCTGGGAAGCCATCAAGCTCATAGTAGCAAATAAAAGTTTTCCAGAATTCAAATTTTTGCTTTCAATATCAAATTTTGTTACTGGCAACAAATATTGTCAGTTGTTTTCCCTGAAGCCACATGCTCATTTCATTCATTTTTGAGAAAATATATGCCG
Source organism: Propithecus coquereli (assembly GCF_000956105.1). Taxonomy (NCBI): domain Eukaryota; kingdom Metazoa; phylum Chordata; class Mammalia; order Primates; family Indriidae; genus Propithecus; species Propithecus coquereli. Next base: position 30,582 of record NW_012148041.1, read on the forward strand.
AATAACCAAGACTGAGTAGCTATCGTGCGTCTACGGTTGTTCAGGTAAGAATGGTGTTCCATCGGGGGAATGGTGATTTCATCTCACGGCTCAAACAATCTCATAAATGCTGTTCTTCGAGACAGTCGTCGCTTTTCAGAAACGTACTTCCCATTTCGCCACATGTGATATTAAAAAGACATCTTACCCAAGGATAGAGATCTAAGAAAGTTAATCATTTCGATCGGCTCATCAAGGACATTCTTAGTAAAACCGGCTTTTCTTTCCTCGCTGCAAGTGTGTGGTGGCAAAGAACACCATGACGACCAGCGCAGCTGGGCCACCGCCCAGAGCCCTGCTAAGCCCCCTGCACTTTTGAGCACACAGCTTTCGTACCATTAGTTGCAACTATCGACCCGGTGACGATGGCAAGCGCCTCAGTGCTGTTATGAAAACAACCTTGACCTCGAGGCATCCCCCAGAGGCTCTTGGGAACTCCCAGGGGTCCTCAGGTTGCACCTTGAGAACTGAGCCCCTGAAGGCACGGGCCAGGTGTGTAATCTTGCCCGTGCCCTCAGAGCAGCGCGGCGCCCGGCAGACCGTGTAGACACCAGCCAGCACTGCGGAGCGCCGCCGTGAACTCTCGCGCACCCTCTCAGCCCCGCTCGCCGCGCGGCCTGCATCACCGCAGCCGTTCCCCACGTGCGGGGACTGGAGCACCAAACGGTGCCTCACTCTACCGCTCCGCGCTCCAGCCACCGGGGGAGAAATGAGCGCATGGGGCTAGTCCGCTCTTCCAGTTCCACGGAGCTCAAGCTCGTGGATACTCGTGAGGCCCTCACGTGCCCCTGAGGCAGTCAGCAGGGGTCCTCCTCCCCATGCGTCGGCAGAGACCTGGAGGGTCCAGGGCTTGCCCAGGACTGGCGCTCAGGTCTGCCAGGCTGCAGGATCAGCTGGACAACAGCCCCAGTGCTCCTGGTGGCAGGGCCCAGGCTGGCCCTGAGTGCCCGGTGGCTGGATAGCCCCAGCCACTCCCCACCCCCCTGCCCCAGAAATGCCTGCCCTCTGTGCTGCTTCTCCCCCTCCTGGGACTTGGGCCCTGTGGACAGGTCCCCTTCTGGCTGGGCTGTGTGACCTCGGGGTAGTGACCTCCCCTCTCTGGGCTGTCTCCTCATCTGGACCACAGGGTGGTGGCGGATGGTATGGCTTCTCTGACCTCCGTGGCTCCCTCTGGCTTGCCTGCGTCGGGCCCTCCGTGTTGTCCACGAGGCTCCCCCAGACCTGCCAAGCATGACAACCACCCCTGGGAAGCGGCTGAGCAGCTGACAGAATTGGTTAACACACGAAGCCTCTCCTCTGCTTGCCGAGGCCCCGTGAGGCCCGGGGCTCATTTTTACCCCTCCCAGAATTGCAGAAAAATAAATAACCAGGTAAACAGGCTAGAGTTTGGTCTTCTAATTGCCACCCGCCCTCGGCCCCCAAAGGCTGCTCCCGAGGGCTGACGGATGCATCTGGCATTCGTTTCCCTCGGTTCCTCTGTGGCACCTGCCCAGCCACACCGTCGCCCGAGTGCTGTCAGAGCGGGAGGGGTGCTCCGGGTCTGCAGTGCTGGGAAAGGCTTCTGCACGCGCTGCCCAGCGTGCTAGGGTCAGAACCGTGCCAAGAAGGTTCCACAGGCCTGAGGAGGGCAGGGCCCAAGGCTCAGAAGGAGTGGGCAGGCCTGAGGGCAGGGGGTTGCAAAATGGGGGACAGATGTGACCTGGAGCCAGCCAGGACCGGGGGACTCTCTGCCAAAGAGTGGCTCACACAAGAGCCACACCCTAAATGTTGTTGCCCCCTGGGTCTCGGCCTGTTCTCTTGTAGTGTGCCCCCAAGCCACCTCCCGAGCCTGCCTGAGTCCCTCTGCCTGGCTCTAAAGGCCCTCCTGGCTCTGCCCCCAATTTCTGTCCCGCCCCACCCACCAGTGTCCTCGGTCCTCCTTGCTCCCACCTCCTGGTCCCCAACCCCGCTTCACCCAAGGAGCCCCTGCTGAGCCTTTCCCACTTCTGGGTCCCTCCAAGGTGTGTCTGGCAGCAGAAGCACCGGCTGTGGGAGAGACGTGGTCACACGGCGACTTGTCCCCGTGCCCCACATATCACCCTTCCCACCTTCCAGGTGAGGAAACCGACGCTGGCGAGTATCTGAGCCCGACTGGACCCCAGGCCTTTGCTGTGACCTTTGGAAGGACACAGGTGCAGAGCAGGAGGACACTTGGAGGTAGCCAGCCCCGGACTCCACCCGCATCTGAACTATGTGGTCTCAGAAGTGTCTGTTAACATCTCTGAGCCTCAGTTTCTTCATCCGTAAAACAGGGACAGACAAGCCCTGCCTCAGAGAGATGTAAGGAGAGTTTCTGTCACCTGGCGGGTATTTAGAAAGCAGTAGCTCTAACTATTACTATTGTTACTACTACTACTACTAAAGTTATTGTTGTTGCCAGTCTAAGGGCTGTCCCAAATCCGAGGATGGTTTTTCCTGGCAAGCGGGCCCTCTGATGGCCCCCAGAACAAGAGCTTTCAGCCGACACTCAGACCCCTGCAGCTTGGTCAGGGGAGGAGAGAGGAGGGAAAACGGACAGCCGGGATGGGAGGCACGAGGCCGAGAGGGCGGCAGGTGCGCGCGTGAAGATGGCCTAAGAAGATTAAGATTTGGCATGTCAATGTCACCGGACATCAGCGAGGGGACAGGATGCCCGGTCGATAGCTGCTGCAAGGCTGGATAAGAAAACTTGCCTCCAAATCCCCAAGCCCCAGGAGGGGGACTCTGGAGGCCTGCAGGGGTGTGTCTGGGGGCAGGGGTGGCCGCATGGAGCCGAGGCACAAGCACCGATCGGAGAGGTGGTCAGCCCCGGGTGGCAGCACCCCCGTGTGGAAGGTTCTGCCTTGGGCAGGAGGGGCCCCTGCCCAGTGTGGGCCAGAGGACTACCTATGTCTCCTGGAGGGGGCCACTGTCCCCCGGAGATGTCCAGGCTTTGTGTTCAGAAACTGTAGTCATTGCACGGATATGTGACGGCCACATATGGGAGGGTGGGAGCTGGGTCACTACTCTGCGCTATTGGCTGGCTCAGGGTTTTACGAGCGGAGAAATACACTCCTATCTTGCCCAAGCTACTGCTAATTTGGGTCTCTGCCATGTGACGTCAATCCTGCGTGCTAACTAACAGAGCCAGCTGGGCACCACCACCCCACTGCTGGGCGGGGAAGGCCGCTAGCAGTCTTTACGGCAGTCTCTTCTTACTCATTTTGTGTTTAATTTTGTATTATAATTCCCTTTCTTGAGTAGGTAATACACGCATATAGTACAATATTTAAAAGGTTCAAAAGTTTGTAGTTAAAAATAGGTTTGACTGTAATGCACACTGTCATTGGACAATGGCCCCAAAAAAGATAGACGTCTATCTGTGTTTCAGGTGAGTCTGAGGTAAGCAATCCAGGGCATTTCTGCTCCATGAAGAGTTTAAGGACTCGGGTCCTTCCAGCTCACTGCTCCACCATCCCTGGGTATGTCCCCGTCTCCATGGTCCAGGACAGCAGCCATGACAGCTCTGTTCCGGGCAACAGGAAGGAGGAGGGAAGATGAAGAAGGCGCCAAGGGCACACCAGCTGTCTTTTATGGAAGGTTTTTAGAAGTTGCCACATGGTGCTTCTGTTTACACTCCATAGACCAAGAACTTGATCACATAACCACGCGGAGCCGCAGGAAGGCTGGGAGGTGTAGTCCTCACCTGGCAGCCAGGTGCTCAACCAAGCGTCCTGCCACTATGGGAGAAGCGGAGGAGGGATGTCGGCGAACATCAGTTGTACAAAAGATGTACAGTGAAGAGTCTCTAGGCCGGGCGCGGTGGCTCACGCCTGTAATCCTAGCACTCTGGGAGGCCAAGGCACGCGGATTGTTTGAGCTCAGGGGTTC
>NW_012148041.1:37548-41022 GCF_000956105.1 Propithecus coquereli
CTCCAGCAGCCAGGAAGAAGGACTATGCTGGGATGTTGGGCCAGGCTCAAGGGGAACAACGCAGGCAGGCTGCCCTGGGACATGCAGCCCCACACCCCTGTGCCAGCCCTGGCCACCCTCCCTGGTTAGCAGGTAGCCGCACAGCTGCTGCCTGCCAGGAATGCAGAGCACCACCTTATTTGCATGCCAAGTCCCCTGATGTGTGGACTCGCAGCCAAACACCATAATGCCCGACTACCTGGACAGAACTGGGCTCCCCAGCCTGGCCCCCATGGGCCATGAACTGGACCGGGGCAAGCCTTGCTCCTGCCCACCCTGAGGCAGCCACCTTAGAGCCCTGGGGTGGGAGGGAGGAGGAGACTCTGAATGTCGATGCTCCTTCCCTGCCCGACCCCCAGGGAGCTGCTGTCAATGAGGGCGATACAGTGAGCTTGGAGTGTGGCCTAAGGCCCAGCAGAGGGTTACAGGAGGGCAGGGCCCAGGGGCTCCCAAAATGATGCCCCGCGAAGGCCAACTGCCCAGGGAAGGCCTTTCCCAAGCAGGCCAGCAGGGCTAGGTTAGCCGCGAGGCTGTGGAGCCAGGCTGCCTGGGTTGGATTCCAGCTCTGTCGCCCACTAGCTGCCCGCCGTGGGCACGTGGATTCCCCTACAGGTGCCTCTGGCTTGTAAGATGGCCATGATAATCACAGGTGAGTGTGAAGATTACATGAGCTAAGATCCGCAAGATGCTTAGCCCAGGACAAGTGCTATAAAAGTATTTTTTAAATAAAAAGGAAAGTGCTTAGTAAAATGTATTTTAAAATCACTCTCTTCCATGTATTTGTATTTAAATGTTCAGTAGGAAAAGGGTTTGCCCCCTTGAAGAATAATCTGGAAAGAAACTGCTTCTGTCAGCAGAAAGTCAGTGATTAGGAAACAAAGCAGGAGTTGCCAAAGGTTTAATTAGTTCCTTTAGCACTTAAGGCCCATCTCGGAAGCCTGTGCAGGTGGGGACAGTGACCAGCCTGGGAAGGGCCAGCCTCTGTGGTTTGGGGCGCCAGCCAGCACTGACCCCCATCCCAGGCTGGGCTTGGTCCGGGAGGCAGCACGGTGCTCCCCTCGCCAGGTGGGCTGAGCTTCCTGTGGTCCAGAGGCTCAGCCTGCAGGCGTGTGACCCTCAACAGCCACAGGCGGGGGGACTTGGGGACCAAGGCCTGGAACAGGATGGATGGAATGAAATACAAGGACATGGGAGAATGAAAGTCCAGTGATAGTAAGAGCAGTTTAAAGTCGGCAAGCCACTTGGGCCAGCCCTCCACTGTCTATTCTAACTTTCTGGACAGATATTCTCTTTCTTTTTCCATCTCTTTGTTACTAATGTGCACATTCAATTTGCCATTAAAAGGAAAAAGAGTTTGACTGGCAGAGAGTTGGTCACGGGCCTGGCCCTGTCCAGTTCTATGCCCACACTGGTGGCCTCGGTCTTCCCTTGAGGGCAAAACAAACACACATAGTATTTATTGAGCACCTAATAGGTGTCCTGTGATGTACATTGTTCACTCCTCACAGCTGCTACGTCATGCTGAGACCACATTCCCATTGCACAGATAGGAAAGCTGAAGCTCAGGAAGTTAAATGACTGCTCCGCTAACCTGCTCACTCAGAGATCGCCTCCCACGGAGCAGGCTTTCCTCAGCAGGGATTCCCAGGGGTGCAGACTGTGGCTAGGGTCCTGGTTGCCCCTTCCCTCCTTCCATCTCTCTACCTGCCCCCTCCCTCCCTCCGGGCCTGGGTGTCCCCCTGCAGGGCTGCAGCCAGGTAACAAACTCCAGTACAGCCTCGCAGGGATGGAAGTTAATTCCCACCAAGTGCCAGACTGCAGTGGCATTCAGAAATGCTTGCTTGAGAGAAATCAAGGAAGACCTTTGGAAAGGAGAGACGTGCCGCATTCCTGGACTGGAAGACTCAGTATAGGTGGGTGCCAACTCTCCCCAGGATGACCTATAGATTCCTCGCAATCATTCACAATCCCAGTCAAAATTCCAGCAGGTTTTCGTGGAAATTGACAAGCCTATTCTAAAAGGCATACGAAAATGTAAAGGGCCTAATGTAGCCAAGACAATCAGGAAGGAGAACAGAGATGAGCTACTTAAATTACCTGATTTTAAAACTGTCTATAAAGCTACAGCAATTAAGACACTGTGATATTGGTTAAACCACTGGTAGACAAACCAGTGCGAGAGAACACAGAGAATACAAAAATAGACCCACACATACAGGGTCAATTGTTTTACAGCAAAGACAGCCCTGCAATTCAGTGGAGAGAGGATTATCCTTTCGATAAACGGTGCTGGACCCGCTGGATCAATGGGATCGTATAGAAAAAACTGAAGCTTGACTGCTACCATACCATAAACAAAATTAATTCTAAAAGGAGCGTAGATCTAAACATGAACAGTGAAACAATAAAGCATCTAGACAAAGATAGAGGAGAATATTTTCATGACCTTGTGGTAGGCGAATATTTCTTAAACATAACACAAACAAAACACTACAGAGCAAACAATTGATGAATTGGATTTCATTGAAATTTAAAATATCCGTTCATCAAAAGACAATCCACAAAGTGAGAGAAGATATCTACCCATACCCATCCGACAAAAAATTCATATCCAGAATGTATAGAGTTCCTACAAATCAAACAGGAAAGGACAAACAACTCAACTAAGCATGGCCAAAAGACGTTAACAGGCATGTCAAAAAGGAAGATACCCAAATTTTCAACAAGCTATGAAAAGGTGCTCAAACTCATTGATCACCAGGAAATGCATTTCACCAGGAAAATGCAAATCAAGACCAAAATAAGATGCCATAACACACCCGCTAGAATGGCTGAAATGAAAAAGACTGATAGCACCAAACACGGGCAAAGACATAGAGCAAGTGGAACTCTCATACACGGCTATCTATGTTCATTGATACAACCACTTTGGAAAACCATTTGGCTCTATCTACTAAACCTAAGCATATGTCAAACCTATGACCCAGCAATTCCACTCCTAGGCAAGAGAAATTAAAAAGAGAAGAGAAATTAAAAAATACGTTTACAATAAAACATGTGCAAGACTATTCATAGCAGCTTTATTCAGAACGGTCCCAAACTGGAAAGAAGTTAAAAGCGTATCAAAGGGAGAAAGAATAAATGAGTTATGGTACAATCACACAATGGAATACTATTTGTCAACAAAAATAAACTACTGATGTATGCAACAACATGATTGAATCTCACTATACCAAAATTATCCAGACACAAAATAGTATATACTATATGATTCAATTTATTTGAAGTTCAAAAACCACAAAAATAATCTATGGTGATGGAAGTCAGAGCAGTGGTTACCCTTTAGGGAGGTTATTTATTAACTAGGAGGGGGCATGAAGGGAACCCTCTAAAGTTCTGGAAATGTTCTATACTTTGATTTGAATAACAGTTACA
>NW_012148041.1:41072-44504 GCF_000956105.1 Propithecus coquereli
AAAAAAAAAAGAGTCTCTAGGCAGAGATTCTCTGGGAGGGGCACAAGGAACTTTCTGGGTCGTGGTAATGTTCTGTATCTCGATGGGGTGGGATTACACAGGTTATGCATTTTCCAGAGCTGATAGAATGATCCATTTAAGACTGATACATTTCACTTTGTGTAAACATTATCTCCGAACATCTCTACACAGACTACAAAAAGGAACTGCACACAAATGCTGACCTCTAGTTAATGACGTGCATGGTGAAGCATTTAGGGGTGAAGTGTACTGACAGCTGCAACTTACTCTGAAATGCATCAAAAATCAGATGACTCGGTGGATGAAGAGCTGTGGGATAAAGTGAATCTAGTAACGTGTTCGTGGTAGACTCTGGGCGACGGACAGACGGGTGTGTTCTCTGTCCAACTCGTTCAACCTTTCCGCATGTTTGAAAACTGTCGTAGCAAGATGTTTAGAGGAAATGTCTCCCTCGCCCGCATCCCATCCTCCAGCCACCCAAGTCCTCCCCGCAGCTTCTTGTGTGCCCCTTTGGCAACAGTCTGGGCATGTCAAAGTATACACAGCCGCCATCGTCTTACCCAAACTCGAGCCTGGTTGACGTACAGTTTCTCTACTGTTGAGAGAAATCTTCCGATTGGAATCCCCCTGGGAGCCGCTGCCCCAGGCAATCAAAGGAGGCACCTGCTCTGGAGCCGCCCCCTCCAGCCCTCCAGCGCCTCTCTGCCGTGGGCCCTGACCCTCACCCACTGGATCGGATCGCCCACCCTCCACAAGCCTTCCTGCCTCCTGGGCCGGACGAGGCTGGCTGCTTCCCATTCCGCAGAGCTGTGCCCGTCTCCACACCGCCCCAGGCTCAGGAGAAATGGGCTGGGCGGGCTCCTCCTGGCTCCCCCGGCCCGGTTCACGGGCTTCCTCGCCACCCTTCTAGCACGCCGTCCTGTGACCCCCTCCGCAGAGGGGAGCCAGGGCTCTGAGTGGGTCTGGGAGGGGTCTTCAGGGAGGTAAGGGCTTGGCAAGTCTTGAAAGGTGAGCAGGGTCTGGGCAGGTGGAGATGCGGACCGCGCTCCGGGCTGAGTGAATGCAGAGCCAAAGGCTGGGAAGCGGGAGGGGCGGAGTCCCTTGGGAGATGGTGACCGGGCTGGTGTGGCCAGCCTCCAGTGTCTGCAGGGCGGGGCTCCCGAGGGGGGCCAGGCTTACGGGGAGGGTCAGAGTTGGGCTTGAAGAGGACGGAGGAGGCCTCAGGGTCCCAGGCCTCGGTGCCTCCCTCCCCAGCACCCAGGCAAGTGGGATGCCAGGCTAGGAGGGACAGACATTTGAAATTTTGAAAGGCATTGCCAAATTCCCCTCTGTGGGGGGTTGCGGCAGCTTCATACTCCCTCTGGCGAGGTTCAGTCGAGAGGCCTGCTTTGTTCGTGGTGCTCTGGGCACGGTACTCAGGCGTGGTGCCTGCAGACCCAACCAGCTATTGACTTTGCCCCATCGAGTTTGCAGAGAAGTTTTACTCAATCCTCAGGCCTCGGAGGGCACGGCTGGCCCAGTCCCTCTGCCTCCCCCTCCCGTCCCATGCCTTCCTCCTGTGGTGCCTTCCTCCTGCCACTCAGCTCCCCCACCCCTTACAGGCCCACAGCGCCTTCCTTCAAGATTCCACCCAGGTACCACCTCCTCCAGGAAGCCCACCTGAGCCCCCAGGTCTCCATCTGGCACACTTAGTCCCATCTTTTTGCAGCTTGGCTTACCGGTGGGGCCCCATTCGCTGGGAGCTCGTTGTGCACAGAGCAAGGGGGGACTCTTCCTGCCGCCGGGTGGCCCATCTGTCCTAATCAGGCCCTAAGTTCACTGATAACTATTCAGCCATCAGCGCAGGTTTGCACCCTGCTGGTAAAACACTCAGACTCTACGCTTCCTTTAAAAGAGGACACAACTGTCACAGCCAAGATGTAGAGCCTTGGGTGGGACAAGTGGTTGGAGTTCAGTTTCTAGGTGCCAGATGTGAGGAGAGGGGTGGCAAACCCAGGACTCACAACCCACAGACGTCACTGGTCTAGAAAGGCTGGCGATGTGTTCCTACCCCGTGTTTCCTTATTGCGAGGAGAAGGAAGACACAGGGAGTCGGTGCTCTGCCCCAAGGCTCTGGGGTTGTTACCACAGCATGACTCAGCCTATCCTGACAACTGTAGACACCCCCTGGCCAGGCAGGATGGCGGCCACCGTCCGCCCCTTGCACAGATGAAGAGACTCGAGTGCAGAGACGCAGGCAGCGCGTCCAGCCTGCAGCACTCACTAATCAGTCATTTGGCAAGTATTTATTGAGCACATACTATACTGGACATGTGCTGAGCACGGAGAATACAGTGATGAGCAGGGGCTGATGTCCCTGCCCTCTGTGTGGCGCTCACAGCCTAGTGGGGGACAGACGATAAATCGAAAAGCAACAGATACATATAATATTTTCATAGCACTTATGAAGATGAAGCAAAGTCAAGGGACAGAGGCCTGGAGAGTGTGTGCTACTTCACATGGGGCGGTCAAGGGAGACCTCTCTGAGGAGGTGACCTTTGGGCAGAGACTAGAAGGAAGTGGACGGTGAACCACGTGGGTATCTGGGGAAAGTACTCCAGGCAGAAGTGGCAGCAAGTGCAAAGACCCTGCGGTAGGAATCTACTATCCCAAATGCCGAATGCCGAATGCCAATGCTGAAGCTGGGACTGAGACCTGGGCCCGCCTCCCTCTCTCTCTCTCCCTCTCCCTCTCCAGCAGCCAGGAAGAAGGACTATGCTGGGATGTTGGGCCAGGCTCAAGGGGAACAACGCAGGCAGGCTGCCCTGGGACATGCAGCCCCACACCCCTGTGCCAGCCCTGGCCACCCTCCCTGGTTAGCAGGTAGCCGCACAGCTGCTGCCTGCCAGGAATGCAGAGCACCACCTTATTTGCATGCCAAGTCCCCTGATGTGTGGACTCGCAGCCAAACACCATAATGCCCGACTACCTGGACAGAACTGGGCTCCCCAGCCTGGCCCCCATGGGCCATGAACTGGACCGGGGCAAGCCTTGCTCCTGCCCACCCTGAGGCAGCCACCTTAGAGCCCTGGGGTGGGAGGGAGGAGGAGACTCTGAATGTCGATGCTCCTTCCCTGCCCGACCCCCAGGGAGCTGCTGTCAATGAGGGCGATACAGTGAGCTTGGAGTGTGGCCTAAGGCCCAGCAGAGGGTTACAGGAGGGCAGGGCCCAGGGGCTCCCAAAATGATGCCCCGCGAAGGCCAACTGCCCAGGGAAGGCCTTTCCCAAGCAGGCCAGCAGGGCTAGGTTAGCCGCGAGGCTGTGGAGCCAGGCTGCCTGGGTTGGATTCCAGCTCTGTCGCCCACTAGCTGCCCGCCGTGGGCACGTGGATTCCCCTACAGGTGCCTCTGGCTTGTAAGATGGCCATGATA
>NW_012148041.1:48544-52642 GCF_000956105.1 Propithecus coquereli
GTCCATTTTCCTGGTAGGAAAACCAAGGCCCAGGGAAGTGAACTAGCTTGCCAAGAGTCGACCCAGGACTCAAAGCCAGATCTTCAAATCCATTAAATACACTGGGTGTTTCATTGGTCATTTCACATGGGGTCAATAACTCCCCACCCCCTACCAGGGACTACTGAAAGAGTCTCCATCTCAGCAGCTTTGTCCCTCCAAACAGCCTGGTCCCATAGTGGGCTCCAGAGGGAAGGAGGGGGCTGAGAGAGGAGGTGAAAGGGGAAGGGACAGGGTTCAAAGGGGAACTGCTCCTCCTGTGTAGGCAGGGCCTGGGAACCCGCTGCTAAATTCAGAGCCTGGGATAGCCCCAGTGGGCTTGGGGAGACCCTGGAAGCCAAGCACCTTCCTAATGACAGTTTTATCCAGGAGGGACACTGGACAATTGCCATGCCAGTCTGAGTTACACAAAATCTCAGTGCCTGCTCAGGAGGCCACTGCCACCAGGAGTTCTGGCCTGGGCACCCCAAGTCCTTCCAGCTCCAGGTCAAGTCCATCATCCCCCTTCCCACGCCCTCTGCCCCCAGCCCCACAGGCCTCCTAAGGGCCTCTCTGGAGACCAGAGCAAAAGCCAGAGACTCCAGAGGCAGCGAGAGGACTTGAAGGCAGAGCCAAGGGAGCACCGGGGGCTGAGGGCACGACAGTCGGGGAGGCCAGAGAGCGGCTGTGATCGAACGAGAGGTGACATCCCTGCCCCCACACACGTTCTGCTCCCCGAGCACTAGAACACAGAAGGAAACCCTGGCGCCTGTGCTTTGGCCAAAAAGAACCCGGAAGGAGAAGCTACAGGAGGCCAGCACCAGGCTGCTCTCAGAGAAGAGAGGGAAAGGAGAGACAAAGGCTGGGGGCAGGGCCCATCCCCCTCCCCTAAAGCCACGGCATGAAGGTGAGGAGTAAGAACTGACGTTCTTGAAGACTCACTGTGTGCCTGCCCTGTTCTCAGCACTTTATATACTTAAATCAATTAGTCCCCACAATGGCACCAAGAGGTCGGTACAATTATTACCACCCTTTTACAGACGAGATAACTGAGACACAAAGATGTTAATTAACGTGCCCCAGATCACACAGCTAGTAAATGGTGGGGACGAGATTCAGACCAAGTAGCCAGGCTGGCCTAGTTTCCAATTTCTGCCACGCTGGAACGTGGGGTCCCCCTTTCATCACTGAATATTCACGTATTTATGCAGGACGCCCTGTCGCCAGAGTCTGCTGGGCCCTAGGATGCCGTGGACAGCAGATTAGTCTCTGGCCTCACCAAGACCACAGTCCCGGGGAAGGGGCTGTCACACGCTGTCTGTAAACGTGTAAAACCTGTCTCCCCAAGCAGTGTAGGGCTGGAAATCTTTCTCTGCTGTCACCAGCACGGCCCGCCTCAGCCTCACGCTCGCCCCAGTCCTGCAGAGAGACGTTAGTACCGCTCTTACCGCGGATGAGTTGGGACCACAAGGGGGAAGTGACTCGCTCGAGTCTCACGGCGAGGAGGAGGCAAAAGTCCGGATTTGAATCCCGGACACTGTGGGTCCTCTCAAACCCAAGGGCCAAGCAATTGCCACAGCCGGCTAGGCGGGTGGGCGGTGGTTTGGGACAGAATTTGGGGTGCGGTTCAGTTGATAAATCAAGCAGCCGCCCACCTCACCCCCGAAACACTAGTTTGCACACTTGTCTTGGAAGATTCGAGAGGGTTTACGAGCTCCTGGAAGAGGCTGCGTGCTGAGCGGGGGCGAGCCAACCCGCGCGGGTGTGGACGGGGCGCGACCACGGGGCGGGCGGCAGGGGCGGGACGTCCGGAAGCCGCAGGGCGGGGCGGCCACCGCCGTCTCCATGGCGACGCGAGGGGGCAGAGGCCTCCGCGGATTGATCTTGTTCCAGTCAGATTCAATCCCGAGCGAAAATGGATTTTTTAATGCGTTTATTAGCTGCTTTGAAGACGCAAATTGAGTTCAGGGGAGACGTAGGCCGCCGTAAGAAAACAATCTGGCGTCTGAGGGCCTGGGGGGCAGGGGCGCCCCAGCGCGGGGCACCCCTCCGGCCTGAGCCCGGCCTCGGGAGTCCGGCCCCTCGGGCTCGCGGATTTAGCCAGGGCTGTGGCCAGCTCTTCTGCAGACACGAGCGCATTTCGGCCCCAAAGGGAAGCCAGTGCCCGTGAGGCTCCCTGGAGGCGGGACTCTAAGGGCCCTTGGAAAACGTCGACTCGGCAAATCCGGGACCTCCGTAAAAGATAATGCCTGGCGAGCGTGAGCCCAGAGCCTTACCGTTCACGAAAGACACGCTCATTCGCTCTTATTTTAGTCCTCTTAGTGACCACGGGGGCAAGTGTAATTAGGAGCCCATTTTACAGATGAAGAAATCCAGGCCGGCGGTCTTCCGCACCGGAGGCGCGTTGCCAAGGTCGCTCGGGCAGGACCAAGGCTGGAATTCCCAGACTGTGCTGTGGGACCTGCCTCTCTGTGAGGGAGGGGAAGGAGCTGGAGGAGCCGCCTGGGCCGGAGGGCGTGGGGGGCTGGGGCACGCTGGGGCTGGCCTCTCAGTCGGCTTTCCAGCGAGGCTGAGGAGGGGTCTGGAGGAGGCTGGAGGTGGGAGGGAGAGCTAGGTGGAGAGTGGGGGTCAGATAGACAATTACTTCCTTCCGTTGCCATTCTGCCTATTTGGAGCCTTCTTTGCATATGCAAATAAGTTCATCCTCCCACAATTACACAGTAATCAGGATCAAATTACCTTCTTGCTGTTTACTTTCAGCGTCCTTAATTAATCCGGTTATTAGACAATTAATGAAGCTTGTTTGGTGAGAAATTCATAGGAAGAATAGAGAGGGGGCTGTGTATGCATGAGGTGGGGGGGTGCCGTCTCTACCCAGAAGTAGAGGTGTCCCTGAGATTCCTCTGAGCACCCTCCCCTTCTCAGCCTCTCCCTTGTCCTCCACAATTTCCTGCTCACACCCCAGCTCCCCCCCGCCCCGCCACCACCTTTCTCTATCTGGCCATCTCCAGCTTCCTCTTACAGCCCATCCCCGACCTCCTTTGTTGTTGGAAAGGTAGCCCTTAGTGTCCTTTTTTTTTTTTTTTTTGATTGTTCTCATATAAGATTTACTCCCCAGCACCCACCCACCCCCCACCCTCAATTCACAGTGAAGGACTAAGGAATTCAGAGCACGATCCCCTGGGAGTCCCTTGAGGGCAGTGGCCCCAAGCAAGCCTAGAGGTCCAGAGTCAGCCCCCGGGTCTTACTCCAGGTGGCCAACACTGCCCTCCCCAGACTGTAGCCAGGCAGTGCTGCCACGGCAGCCCTAACTCTCTCCAGGAAAGAAACCTCCCACCGCTCATGGGCCAGAGGGTACAGAGTGTGCCCCCCACATACCCACAGACGGTGGGCAGTGAAACCATCAGGCCTAGCTTGAGAGAATACTAAGATAATATTTTTTAAATATTTTAATATCAATGGCCTGAGCCTGCTCATGCTGGCAGTAGTCCAGCATTTCACCCAGGGTCCCCTCCCCTGGGTTATTTCTGGGTATCCCAAGGACAGTGTTCATGCCCCACAGATCCATCCTGGAGTGACTTGTAATCTGATTTTTTTCTATCCAGCTGCATTTAAGACCTTTTCTGCAGTTTCACAACGATGTTTTTAGGTCTGCGTTTCTCATTATTTACTCTGTTAAGAATTCTTTATGCTTCCTTCCCAGGATTTGTCTTCTTTATTGTTTCTGAAAAAAATCCTAATTAACATGTTGTTTAATATGGCTTCCCCCAATTCTCTCAGTGATCTCTAGAATTCCTAAATGACATCTGTTAAACTCCTCATTCTATATTCCATATCTTTTTTCCTCTTGTTCGTATTTTTCTCTCTGTGCTACATTATAGCTGATGATTTCTTCATATCTGTTTTCCAGTTCACTAACTAGCTCTTCAACTATATCTAATATGTCTTAAACTCATCCTTTGGGTTTTAAATTTCAACATTATCATTTTCATTTCTGAGTTTCTGTTCATTTTCGTATTTGCCTGGTTCTCCTGATAACATCTTTATTTCTTGAAGCGTTTTTTTTTTTTTTTTTTTTTT
>NW_012148041.1:52692-55372 GCF_000956105.1 Propithecus coquereli
ACCGCACAGCTCTGGGTTATCTGATCCTCTGGGGGCCTTTCTCTGCCTTTCATTGCCTCTGAGCCAGTTTACAACTCTGTAAGTTGTACAAAATGGGTGGCAAAGCAACGATTCTTGTCCATAGAAATGCAGATGAATTTTGTCTGATGGGGTGCAATTGATCACTGATCTGTGGCTCTTACCCAGTTTTGCAACTGTTTGCAACTTCATTTCCTGGTGGCCTATATGTGGATCTGCTCTTTGGATTCTCCTTTGAACTAGTTGGAACATCTTATTGGTTCCCTCATTCAATGAGTTAAAGTCTTTCACACGTATTCATTTTATATTTATATGAAAGTCATGATTTCTTTAAGATCCTCTTGAATTCCCTCTCCACCACCCTTTCCTCTTGGTGGAACACCTTGGCTTCTCTCTGTCTCCCACGTGAATTCTGGCCAGGGCCAGCCTCTGGGTGTTCAAATCCATTCAAATTATTAAGCACCTGGTGTTTGCTGGGCTTTGCAGACACACGAGGAAGGAAACCAGTTCTGCCCTCCCAGTCCAAGATGGAAGACCTAACTGGTTCACAAGAGTTTGCAGGACTTCATTTTGGCCTCTCAATGACCCCTCAAGGGCACCATCATTAATCCTATTACTGCTATTTACACGTCCATTTTCCTGGTAGGAAAACCAAGGCCCAGGGAAGTGAACTAGCTTGCCAAGAGTCGACCCAGGACTCAAAGCCAGATCTTCAAATCCATTAAATACACTGGGTGTTTCATTGGTCATTTCACATGGGGTCAATAACTCCCCACCCCCTACCAGGGACTACTGAAAGAGTCCCCATCTCAGCAGCTTTGTCCCTCCAAACAGCCTGGTCCCATAGTGGGCTCCAGAGGGAAGGAGGGGGCTGAGAGAGGAGGTGAAAGGGGAAGGGACAGGGTTCAAGGGGGAACTGCTCCTCCTGTGTAGGCAGGGCCTGGGAACCCGCTGCTAAATTCAGAGCCTGGGATAGCCCCAGTGGGCTTGGGGAGACCCTGGGAGCCAAGGACCTTCCTAATGACAGTTTTATCCAGTAGGGACACTGGACAATTGCCATGCCAGTCTGAGTTACACAAAATCTCAGTGCCTGCTCAGGAGGCCACTGCCACCAGGGGTTCTGGCCTGGGCACCCCAAGTCCTTCCAGCTCCAGGCCAAGTCCATCATCCCCCTTCCCACGCCCTCTGCCCCCAGCCCCACAGGCCTCCTAAGGGCCTCTCTGGAGACCAGAGCAAAAGCCAGAGACTCCAGAGGCAGCGAGAGGACTTGAAGGCAGAGCCAAGGGAGCACCGGGGGCTGAGGGCACGACAGTCGGGGAGGCCAGAGAGCGGCTGTGATGGAACGAGAGGTGACGTCCCTGCCCCCACACACGTTCTGCTCCCCGAGCACTAGAACACAGAAGGAAACCCTGGCGCCTGTGCTTTGGCCAAAAAGAACCCGGAAGGAGAAGCTACAGGAGGCCAGCACCAGGCTGCTCTCAGAGAAGAGAGGGAAAGGAGAGACAAAGGCTGGGGGCAGGGCCCATCCCCCTCCCCTAAAGCCACGGCATGAAGGTGAGGAGTAAGAACTGACGTTCTTGAAGACTCACTGTGTGCCTGCCCTGTTCTCAGCACTTTATATACTTAAATCAATTAGTCCCCACAATGGCACCAAGAGGTCGGTACAATTATTACCACCCTTTTACAGACGAGATAACTGAGACACAAAGATGTTAATTAACGTGCCCCAGATCACACAGCTAGTAAATGGTGGGGACGAGATTCAGACCAAGTAGCCAGGCTGGCCTAGTTTCCAATTTCTGCCACGCTGGAACGTGGGGTCCCCCTTTCATCACTGAATATTCACGTATTTATGCAGGACGCCCTGTCGCCAGAGTCTGCTGGGCCCTAGGATGCCGTGGACAGCAGATTAGTCTCTGGCCTCACCAAGACCACAGTCCCGGGGAAGGGGCTGTCACACGCTGTCTGTAAACGTGTAAAACCTGTCTCCCCAAGCAGTGTAGGGCTGGAAATCTTTCTCTGCTGTCACCAGCACGGCCCGCCTCAGCCTCACGCTCGCCCCAGTCCTGCAGAGAGGCGTTAGTACCGCTCTTACCGCGGATGAGTGGGGACCAGAAGGGGGAAGTGACTCGCTCGAGTCTCACGGCGAGGAGGAGGCAGAAGTCCGGATTTGAATCCCGGACACTACGGGTCCTCTCGAACCCAAGGGCCAAGCAATTGCCACAGCCGGCTAGGCGGGTGGGCGGTGGTTTGGGATAGAATTTGGGGTGCGGTTCAGTTGATAAATCAAGCAGCCGCCCACCCCACCCCCGAAACACTGGTTTGCACACTTGTCTTGGAGGATTCGAGCGGGTTTACGAGCTCCTGGAAGAGGCTGCGTGCTGAGCAGGGGCGAGCCAACCCGCGCGGGTGTGGACGGGGCGCGACCAAGGGGCGGGCGGCAGGGGCGGGACGTCCGGGAGCCGCAGGGCGGGGCGGCCACCGCCGTCTCCATGGCGACGCGAGGGGGCAGAGGCCTCCGCGGATTGATCTTGTTCCAGTCAGATTCAATACCGAGCGAAAATGGATTTTTTAATGCGTTTGTTAGCTGCTTTGAAGACGCAAATTGAGTTCAGGGGAGACGTAGGCCGCCGTAAGAAAACAATCTGGCGTCTGAGGGCCT
>NW_012148041.1:57862-66994 GCF_000956105.1 Propithecus coquereli
CCTCAGCCTCCCAGAGAGCTAGGATTACAGGCGTGAGCCACCGCGCCCGGCCTCTTGAAGCGTTTTAAGCATGATATTTTTTAAGAAATATTCTGGATCTGATAATTTCAATATCATAAGCCTTGAAGGTCTAATTTTGCCATTTGTTGTTTTTACTAACTCACTTGTGATATGTTGTTTTCCTGTGTGCTTTGTAATTTTGTTTTGTAAACTCAAGCTTAGCTAGTCTCTGTCCACAGGAATCCTGTACAGCAGGAGTTGAAGGTGTGTCCCTCCCAGCAGAATTTGCATTTGCTTCTGCCAGCTCTGTGGCTAGGTGCTACCAACACACTTGTAGTCCATTGCACCACTTGGAGTTTCCTGGATATACACATAATGCACATGTTCACCTAAACCTTGTGTGGGCAGGCTTATGATTACAAATTCAAAGAAGGCTTTTCGCCGTACCTAGAGCACATGCTGAAACAGACAAATTGTTCTCATTTCTCACTGACACTGAGTGGATTCTTTTTTCTCTCTCTCTCTCTCTATAATCCACAAAAATTGTAGCCTTTTGAGAGTTCTGGATTGTTTTTGGCGCTCTCAATGACAATTGCCCACCACGGCCTGTCTCCTTCTTCCCTGTGGGGCCCTTCACACTCAAGCCTCTAAGGCAGTGGCTCTCCACCTGGGCCGCTTTGTCCCCCGGGAGATCTTTGGCAAGGTCTGGCAACACCTTTGGTCGTCACACTAGAGGAGGGCAGTGCCCCTGGCATCCAGCGGTAGAGGCCAGAGACGCTCTGAACACCCTGCGGTGCACAGGACAGCCCCCACAACGCAGCAGTCAGGCCCCGGTGTCAGTCGTCCTGCTGTTGAGAAACTCCCGTCCGGCTCGTGGACATCAACAAATGACCTGACATGTCCCTGCAGCTTCAGAGGTCCCAGCACTCAGGCTTCCAGAACCCTCTTTATGTTTGACACCCTAAAGGTTTTCCTTGCATTCGTTCGTTTTACAAACACAGCTATGCATTTAAACAGAGTCTTTTTTTTTTCTTTTACGGAGCACTTCTGGGTGTTCTGTTGGAGACCTTTAGGACACCCACCTGTCACTCCCACCTGCCAGCATCCTCCTCTCTAGCGTTTGCTGCTCCAGCTCACCTCTCACTGTCTGGTACCCGCCTTCTCTGTTTCACCCGCCCCCGCACCAGTGTGCAGCTGGAAGCCCAGCGCGCGTGTTATTGAAGTTCCGGAGACAATCGAGAGAGTCCTGAGAGTGTGTGACATGCCCTCCAGGAGTAGTTGCTCATGGGGCTCACAGATCCCACAGTCCCACCCTCCTCCTGGCCCCTGACTGACTCCACAACCTCCTTCCTCCCCAAATCTCCAGGTCTCTTCACCTCCCTGGACTCAGAGAGTATCCTGTCACCTGCCCCCACCTCCCAGCCCAAGACCCAAGCAATTTCCTTCCCTTGGGGTCTGTGTGCGCCCTGCCCACTCTGGCATATAGTGCCTGGCCCACACCAGGCGCTCAGCGCTGACTTGTTGAATAAATGAATGAATGAATGAATGAGGCCTGGCTCTGGGCCCAGGCAAAGCAATCATAACAACCGAAAATGCATTTCCCAGAGTCTGGGTCATTAGACTTCAAAGCGACACCATGTTCGGGCAGCCACGGCTCAGGCTCCGTGTGCACTTAGGGAAAAGCATCTCTCCAATGCTTCAAGGGCACAGCCGGGCCAGGCTGCTCCCAGTTTACATGACTAACCAGCACACTTACCATCGCAAACTGCGGCATCTGCGTTCCGTTTGTGGCGACTTTCCAGTTTCCTTGCGAGGACAAATGGGCGTGGGTTTGGGCTTGCTTGTGTGTAACTAAAGGGCCCCGCCTGGGGTGAAGAAAAAGCAAACGGAGCCCGTTCCAAAGTAGCTCTCCACGTCCAGAGACCCAGACTGCCAGCAGCCCCCGACTGGCCTGTGCTCAGGGAAACAAAGCAAGGTCTTTGTGCTGCTAGCAGTGCCTGGAATTCCAAGGCCGTTTGCTCCATTCGTTCATTCGTTCATCCGATAAGTATAATATTTACGGAACATCCTCCGCGTGCCAGGCCCTGTTTCGGGCACTGGGAGTTCAGTAGAAAGTGGAGCAAAGTCCCTGCTCGCACAGCACTTACGTTCTCCTGGGGAGAGAGCGCAGGGACTAATGTCGGGACTGCCGCGACCTAGGAGGAAAAAGGAAGCTGTCGTGGCTGCAGCGACGGCGGTGGCTGCTGTGTGAGGTGGGCGGTCGGGAAGTGCTTTTCTGTGAGGACAACTTAGCTCAGCGAAGCACGCCAGAATCAGGGAGGAGAAGGAGGTGGCAGGTTTGGGCAGAGCGGGGACACCCAAGTGGCGGGGTAAGGAAGAGGGGGAAGGGAAAGCAAGGAGAAGGGAGCAACACGGAGGCTGGGCTCTGCGCGCCGCACAGGCCGGGCCAGGGGTTTGGGGTTTGCTCGGAGTGTGATGGGACGCCATAGGTGAGGAGGAATTCAAACTACATTTTCTCAGGTTGCTCTGGCTGCTGTGGGGGGGTCTCCCTGGGGGGCAGGAGCTGAAGCCAAGGGCCCACTTGGGAGGGCTTTTCCATAGCCCAGGGGAGGGAGGGCATTGGGCTCTGGGGCACCTTAAGGCCACAGGCTGGGGAGTGTCAGAGGGGGCAGTCCAGCCTGGCCCCAGGGTTTCTGCCCATGCGGATGGTGGGGCCTTTTACTGAGCGGGAGCGGAGCGGGTGTCAGGAGCCTGCATCTGCACACCTTGAGGTGGAGGAGCCTGGCGGAGCTGAGGAGTGAAGAGGGGGCCGCATGGGTCAAGTTCCGGTGCGAGTACAGGGCCGGAGACGCACATCTGGGAGCTGATGAGCTCTCCAGGGAGCAAGCGCAGGAGAAGCAAAGGATTCTGTGGCCTGAGCCCCGAGGCACACAGACACATCAGAGGCCATGAAAGGTGCATATCACGCCCTACCCTGCTTCAGGCTTTCCAGTGGCCTCCCAGCTGCATGCTACTAGGTCCTGGTGACCTCCCAGAAGGCCTCTCCACCCTCACCCCCCAACACTCCCCGCCTTGCCATCACTCTGGGCCAGCCTCATGGGCCTCCTTTAGTTGCTTAAACTTGCCAGACCGGACCCCTTCCAACCTCAGTGCCTTTGTACCTGCTATTCCCTTTGCTTAAAAAGGTCTGCTCCCACTCTTCCACTGACCTCTGGTCTCATCTTAAAGGCAGCCCTCTCACACAGGCCTTCCCTGACTCCCCATTCTAACGTAATCACACACACCCCGTTATTCTCTCTCACGGGACCTGATCTTGTCTTTCCGAGCACTTGTTACACACCATAATTATCTACATGTGAGCGTGTTGTTGTGAGAAATGTCTGTCCCCTCTTCCCCCACTTGACCAAAGCTCCATGAGACGAGGACCACCAAGTGCCTGTCCCCACTGTGCACAGGAAATATGTGTTTGGCCCGAGGAGCAGAAACAAACACCACTTGATCGTGTACTGTGTTCTCAGTACCACACCAGACTTCCGCATACCCAGCGGTGGCAGGCATCGTCACTGCTAACCAGTAGCCCCAGTCCCCCTCCTAGGCAGACAGGATTACGTGTCCTCATCCCTTTGAAGTCGGATGTGGCTGTAGGACGTGCTTTGACCAATAGCTATGAGCAGAAAGGATAGTGTCACTTTCAGGCAGAAGCACGTAAGAGCCGATGTGCAATTCTCCGTGTTCTCTTGCCAAGAAAGCCTTGTGCGGAGGTGATGGCGTCAGAAGATGGAGACGCCTGTGTCATCTGTGGTCCCCAAGTAACTATGATAAGCACAGCCCCTTCGGGGGAGCCACTGGCCGCACGAGGAGGCATAAAACCTGGCCCCCCAGAAGCCGTGGTCTAGGATGCAGACGTGGCCAAGCATGCACGATAAAGGGCAGCGTACGGTGGCACGGCAAAAGGATGCGTTCTAGAGGAAGGAAGGCCAAAGTAGAATTTTTTTTTTTGAGACAGAGTCTCGCTCTGTTGCCCGGTGTTGAGTGCCATGGCGTCAGCCTAGCTCACAGCAACCTCAAACTCCTGGGCTCAAGCGATCCTTCTGCCTCAGCCTCCTGAGTAGCTGGGACGACAGGCATGTGCCACCATGCCCGGCTAAGTTTTTCTATATAGATTTTTAGTTGTCCAAATAATTTTTTTCTATTTTTAGTAGAGACGGGATCTCGCTCTTGCTCAGGCTGGTCTCGAACTCCTGACCTTGAGCGATCCACCCGCCTCGGCCTCCCAGAGTGCTAGGATTACAGGCGTGAGCCACCACACCCAGCCCAAAGTAGAATCTTTTGTAAGAATTATTATTATTTTTAGGGACAGGATCTTGCTTTGTTGCCCAGGCTAGTCTTGAACTCCTGTCCTCAAGCGATCCTCCCGCCTTGGCCCTACAGGGGTGTGCCACTGTGCCCGGCCCAAGTAGAATCTTGACCTGATAGTATCCGTGGTCAGGGGTAAGTGGGGTTGGAGGTGGCAGAAGGGACGGCATCTCTAGCACAGGATCAGCCCCGGCAAAGCTCACGAGGGGGGAGGATCAGTGGCACGTAAATGCATCCGTTCAAGAATATGCTAAGCTACTGTCACAGAGACTCCAAAGTATTATGGTGAAGCAAGTTAGAAGTTGATTTCTCCCACACATAACAGTGCAGAGCTACGTCCTTCTAGGCTACAGTGTAGTTCTGCCAGCCCTTAAATTTGGCTTCAGTCTCTGAGTTCAAGGTGGCTACTCCAGCTCCTGCAATCACATCTGCATTCCACCAGAGGTAGGGGAAAGGGACGAGTAGGTGCATGCTTTCTCTTTAAAGATATACCCTAGCAGCACAAACCCTCGCTCTCCCCTTCCAAGCAGCTCCACCATCCAGATTTCCTGGCCAGCCCTACCCCTGCATCCACTTGCTTACCCGCCACATCCAACCGAGCCACTCTCCCCAGGTCCTTGGCTCTCACAGCCCCATGGCACTAGCTTGCTCACAGGTCCCCCAGCCCCCAGGCCCGGCCCTTCCACTCCATCATCCACAGAGTGACCGTCCCAGTTTGCAGCCCCAACCAGGTCACTCCCTTCTTAGAAGAAAGCCCAGGCCACTCTGTGTAGCCCACAGCCCCCGCCCCTCGCCCTTGTCCCCACTCCAGTTCATCTCTCGCCCTGGAGTGCTCACTGTCATGTTCCAGGTATCTCTGCTTGGCCTGTCTTCCCAAACATGTGGTTTGTCATCTTGTGCTTTGCTCATCACTGACGTACCCTTCCCCGCCTCCGCCTGACAGACCCCTCCGCCTCCAGGAACGGCTCAGGTACTACTCCCTCAGGAAGTGGATGCAGGACCCTCCTCTGCGCTCCCGGTTGTGTAGCTACCCTCCACTGCCCTCCACTGTGGCTCATAATTCCTCCTTCAGCCGGTCGTTCCCCGTCTCCAGGAACTAGCAGTAGACCCGGGCACACAGTAGTCCACGGAAAACCGCTGAATGGAGGAATGAATGGTGGCGGCAGAAGCCGACTGGAATGTCTTAGAGAGGCAGTGTGGAGGCGAGGCTAAGAAAGAGGACTGGAGCCAGACTGCCTAGGTTCAAATCCCAGCTCCACCACCTCCTGGCTGTGTGCACTTGAGCAAGTTATTTGACCTCTTGGAGCCTCAGTGTCTCCATCTGTAAAATGGGAACAAAGAGAGTACTGCCCTCACACAGTTGTTGTAAAGATTAAACAATTCAATACATTTAAAACTTAGAACAGTGCCTGGTGCTGAGTTAGCCCTTCTTGTCATTAGGCCACGCGCAGTGAGAAAGCTCGGGTGAAACTGAGCAGGGGAATGTGTCTTAAAAAGACAGGGGGACACTCCCACTTCCAACCAAAACGAAGTAACAGGGATGTCTTAGCCAGTCTGGCTGCTGTAACAAATCGCCCTAGACCGGGGGCTGATAAACAACAGGAATTTATTTCTCACAGTTCTGGAGGCCAGAATCCGAGTGCCGGCCTGGCTGGGTTCTGGCGGGGCCCCCTTCCTGGCTGCAGACAACCACTTGTATCCTCGCGCAACAGAGCGGAGCGAGAGGCCAGCTCTCTCAGGACTCTTAGAAGGAGCTAATTTCATTCCTGAGGGCTCCATCCTCATAACCGCATCTAATCCTAATTATCTCCCAAAGGACCCACCTTCTAATACCATCGCATTAAGGGACAACGTTTTACCATACGAATTTGGGGGGACACGAAGATTCAGTCCCTAACAAGGGACCAGATTTACCTCCCCGTCTAAAACAACTAAAAAGAACCAGATATACATGAAACCATGTTCTCAAGACAGTGGACGTTGAGCTACAAATGACAGTGATCCCCAAGAGATGGGAAATGAATGAGGTGAGCCTGCAATCGTCCCGCTGAGTGCTCAGAGAGAGCTCCCGGCGTGGCCCAGGGAGAGGGGACGCAGCGCAGGAGACTGAGCTGGAGTCAAGGGAGGCCGAGGAGGCTACAGTTCACAGGCCAGCGTCCAGGGAGGAGAGAACACCACAGGAGAGAGCCCCAGAGGTCCCCCTGGAGCACTCAGCTAAATGCTGACCAGTGCTTCCGGTTCCAGTAAGGAAACTACCAGAGGCTGATTAGGGGGGACAGCCATCAGGGCTCACACGCAATCCGCCAGCCAAAGTGCCAAACCTCATGGTTCACAGGGCATGGGCTGGAGAACTCACAAGGTTTTGCCTCATACTAGGGCAAAAGTCGCCCTGTACTAAATGCTCTGGCCCTAACAAAGCTTAAAAGCAACACCTGAAAGGATCAAACCATTTCCAAGTAACTTAACCACACTCCAGACAAAGCTCAAGAATATTCCTCTGTCTACAGAAATAATCGGCATCCAATGAAGTCAAATTCAGTGCCTGGCATCCAACAAAAAAGTATTTGGTATATAAAGGAGGAGGAAAATGTGGCCCGTATGAGAAGAAAAATCAATCGACGGAAACCAACCAAGTGACACGGGTGTTAGAATTAGGAGACAAGAATATTCAAAGTTATAGTTGTATTCCATATGTTGAAGAAGCTAGCGGGAAACGTGTGTTTAACTGGAGACGTGGAAGAGAGAAGCTGAAAGCGACAGTGCTGGGATTTTAAAAACGCACTGGATACAATTGACAGCATATTGGACCGCACAGAAGAAAAGGTCAGCGAACTTGAAGACGCAGCAACAGAAACTGCACAAAGTGAAACACAGAAGAAAAAGAGGCCAGAAATAAAATGAACAGAGCATCACTGAGCTGTTGCACAACGTTGGGGCCTGAGATACGTACGTGTAATATGGCTAGAAGTCTCCAAAGGAGAAAAGATGAAAGGGCGGACAGAAACATTTTTGACGACATAATGGTCGAAAATTTTCCAAATATAATGAAAACTGTGAACCCACAGATCCAAGATGCCCAAGAAAACCCAAGTGAAAGAAACATGAAGAAAACTACACCAAGGCACATCGTCATCAAATTGCTTAAAACCAGTGAGCAAGAGAAAACGTTAAAAGCAGCCAGAGGAAAGAGGCATCACATCTGCAAAGGGACGGAGACGAGGATGACGGCAAAGATGAGGATGCTCCGTGGAAACAGTGCATCTCCCAAGACAGAGAGCGACACCTTTCAAGAGCTGAAGTAAAGGCTGGAAGCTGGTGGAGGAGCTGGGAGACAGTGACAGCCATCCAGGGGAGAGGTGATGCAGGCTTCAGTCCAGGAGGTGGCCCTGGGCGCGGGAGAGAGCAGAGGGAACGGTGGGGACTTAGCAACTGATGAGAGGTGGGCGGGGGGTCTAGGAGAAGGTGCAGGTTTCTGGCTTGGGTGGCTGCTGACCACCAAAATGGGGATCACAGAATACAGGCAGAGGAGTAGGTTTAGGAAAGGACTCTGGGTTCCACCACGGACAACTAGGAGAAGCCGGTGGAGTGATCAAAAGGAGGTTTGGAGACTGGGAGACATATCCAAATATGGCGCTCCGCTGACGGCACATTAGTTAGGATAAGGAAAGCTACAACTTGGTAACGAACCCTGAAATCTCAGCACCTTGGCAGTTTATTTCTTGTTCACAGACAGGTCATCACGGGCTGGCAGAGGCTCTCCCCCATCCAGGGATCTCCAGCTTATGTGCCACCATCTCAACATGTGACCTCCAAGGTCGGCACAGCAAGAGAAGAGAGGCACGGAGGAGGTACACCTGGCCTCAGTCCAGGGTGACCGGCATTATTTCTAGCCGCCGCTCACTGGACAAAATAGTCACATGGTCTCAACCAACTGCAAGGGAGGCTGGGAAATATAGGGGGAGGACATGGAGTATTTGGGTTTTTTTCAAATACGAAGGGGTGTGGCGTTGTGAGGAGGGGTGCTCAGTTGCCTCGTTTGTTTTTGCTGAGACAGAGTCTCACTCTGCCGCCCTGGATGGAGTGCGGTGGCGTCATTGTAGCTCACTGCAACCTCCAACTCCTGGGCTCTAAGCAGTCCTCCTGCCTCAGCCTCCCAGGTAGCTGGGACTACAGGCCCACACTGCAACACCTGGCTGGGTTTCTTTCTTTCTTTCTTTCTTTTTGGTAGAGACGAGGTCTCACTCTTGCTCAGGCCGGTCTCGAACTCCTGAGCTTAAGTAATCCTCCTGTCTCGGCCTCCCAGAGTGCTAGGATTAGAGGCATGAGCCACTGAGCCCAGCGGTCATGAAGCATTTGGAAAGCGCTGAAGCCATGAGTCTCAATGAGAGAGGCCATGGAACTTTTGAAGTGGAAGAAGAAAAGAGCTCCAGGCCTGGAACCCTAGGGGGACCCTAGCATTCGAGGAGTGGGTGGAAGAAGCCCAAACCACACAGGAGGGAGCGTCTGGGTGGGAAGAGGAACACAGGAGACCGTACTGTCCCAGAAGGTGAGGCAGCAAACCCAAGGGGGATGGCGGGGGGCTCTCGTCCTCTCCTGATCGCCTGTGGTCTGACAATGGTTTTGTGGTCTTGACATCATTTTCAGCAGATACGATTCTGTTTCACAGATGTAGAAACTTAAGTTCACAGAGCTAAGACTCTAAACTGTCTCCGAGTCAGAGAGACCTGGCAGAGACCAAAGCCAAAATCTCTAACCCCAGGCCCCTCAGGTGGCCTC
>NW_012148041.1:67044-129677 GCF_000956105.1 Propithecus coquereli
TGCCTGTAGTCCCAGCTACTCAGGAGGCTGAGGCGGGAGGATCACTTGAGCCCAGGAGCTGGAGGTTGCAGTGAGCTACAATGACCCCGCTGCACTCTACATCCAGGGCAACAGAGCGAGACACTATCTTGAAAAAAAAAAAAAAAGCCAAAAAACAACAGATGTTGGCAAGGATGTGGTGAAAAGGAAATGCTTACACACTGTTGGTGGAATGTAAATTAGTGCAACCTCTATAGAAAACAGTGTGGAGATTCCTCAAAGAACTATTATAAAAGTAGGCTGGGCATAGTGACTCAAACCCGTAAACCTATTAATAGCACTTTGAGAGGCTCAGGAGGGAGGATCACTTGAGGCCAGGAGTTTGAGATCAGCCTGAGCAACACAGTGAGACCGTGTCTCCATAAAAAAATTTAAAAATTAGCTGGGCGTGGTGGTGTATGCACTTGTAGTCCCAGCTACTCAGGAGGCTGAGGCAGGAGGATTGTGTGAGCCCACATGTTTGAGAGGTTGCAGCCAGCTGTGATGATGCCGCTGCACTCTAGCCCAGGCTACAGAGTAAGACCCTGTCTCGATTTAAAAAAAAAAAAAAGAACTAAATCTACCATTCGATCCAGTAATCCCACTTCTGGGTAAATACCCAAAGGAAACATTTTATTAAAAAAGACACCTACACGTGTGTATTTATCACAGCACAATTCACAATTGCAAAGATATGAAACCAACCAAAGTGCTCATCAACTACTGAGTGGACAAAGACAGTGTGACATATATAGACAGATACACGCACACCCACGGAATACTACTCAGCCACGACGAAGACTGAAATAACGTCTTTTGCAGCAACTTGGATGGAACTGAAGTGAAATATCTCGAGAACAGAAAACCCAGCACCACATGTTCTCACAAGTGGGCACCACCCTACAGGTGTGCACCGTGCCCCAGAGTGACTTAATCGACACTGGAGACTTAGAAGGGAAAGGGTAGGAGGAGGGTGAGGGATGAAAAACTACCCATCGGGTACACTAAAACCCAGATACCACCACCATACAATTAATCTGTGTAACTAAAAATCACTTGTGGCCCTAATCTATTGAAATTAAAAAAAAAAATTTAAGGCCAGGCATGGTGGCTCACACCTGTAATCCCAGCACTCTGAGAGGCCAAGGCAGGAGGACTGCTTGAGCCCACGAGTTCCAGACCAGCCTGAGCAAGAGCAAGACCCCGTCTCTACTAAAAATGGAAAATTAGCCGGGCATGGTGTGCATGCCTGTAGTCCCAGCTGCTCGGGAGGCTGAGGCAGGAGGATCGCTTGAGCCCAGGAGTTTGAGGTTGCTGTGAGCCACGCTGATGCCACGGCACTCTAGCCCGGGCAACAGAGTGAGACTCTGTCTCAAAAAAAAAAAAAAAAAGAAGGGAGAGTGTTTGCTAGGCCCCCTGAAAACCGTGTGCTCCCCTAACTTTCCAGGTTGAGGGAGGGCATCCGATCAGGATGGGGGGAGAGTCTTTCTGAGACCTCTCAAGTCTTGACAAGCCTCTTGACTCTCTGGGCCTCAGTTTCCTCCTCTGTTAATGTGTGTGATGGGAGCGGTGGTCCTTGGGGCCCCATCCAGCTTAGACACTTAGTTCATTGCTTTCTCCACCAGCAGGTGAAGGAGGCGGGTAGTGAAGGCTGGCAGGCCCACCCTCCACTGGTTTCCCTCCACCAGCAACCCCACTTGTCCCCATCCTACGTCTTCCTCCAATCACAGACAGACAACCTGGGCTGGAGAAGCCAAAGGAACGGCCTGCTTTGCATACTCAAGCCCCTCCCCCTCCCTATTGTGCACACGGTTGCCATAGCAACCGGCCCCAAAAGACTCTTCTCAGCAGTCGCCTCCCCTTTCTGCACTGCTGGAATGCTGGCTGCTTACCCAAGCTCAGAGCTCAATCCCTCGTTTTAAGGATTAGAATGTGAGGCCCAGAAAGGGAAAGCGACTTGCCCAAGGGCACACAGGGAGTTGGTGGCAGAGCCTTACCTAGAATCCAGGTCTCCAAGCGAAGACCTTAGGAAGCTCAAGTGAGAAGCATCCCATTGAACTTCGGGCAGAAACTCACAGATAGCACTAAGTGTAGGGGTGTGGGGATAAAGCTAAGTAGGTCCCTCAAGTATCCCGTTCAGCTCCCTTCCTGAATCATTTATTCAACAAATACTCAGGCCGGGCTCACCCCTGTAATCCTAGCACTGTGGGATGCCGGGTGGGAAGATTCCTTGAGCTCAGGAGTTCGAGACCAGCCTGAGCAAAAGTGAGACGCCTTTCTACTAAAAGAAAAATTAGCTGGGTGTTGTGGTGGCGCATGCCTGTGGTCCCAGCTACTCTGGAGGCTGAGGCAGGAGGATCGCTGGAGCCCAGGAGTCTGAGGTTGCTGTGAGCTGTGATGATCTAGCCAGGGCGACCGAGCAAGACTCGGTCTTGTTTTGGGGGCAGCAGGCTCCCTGAAACCATGTGGGCGGCTGCCCTGCCTATTCCCAGCTGGCCTGCAGCTCAGAACGTGTGATTTCAGATGCCCCAAGAAGGTTCACCCTCCACTGCTCACTAGCACCAAAATAATGGTGGAAATGACAACCCTGCCCCTCGTGGTCAGAGAGCAGGAACAAGTGCCCTGGGAGCAGACGCCAGGTGCCCCGCAGTCAGCAGACCCCTTCCTGGAAATGGAGTTTATTTACCTTTTTAGCATGGAGCTGTCCCAGCACACAGGGAAGGAGCACAGCGTCGAGACTCCCAGCTCGGGAGTCATTAACTCAGGGCTCCTCTGGCTTCAGCTCTGCCCGCTGCCTGCCCACTGGGCTCCACTGGAACGGTGCTGGTTTTATAAGGAAAGGGCCTGGAAGTTAGGTAGGCCCTGGGGTGGCTGCACAGGGGATAGAGTGGGAGGGGCTGCCTGAGGGAGCCAAGCCCCACTTCCTGCCCCAACCGAGCCTCTCTTTGTTTTCTTCCCCCTCCCTTCCCCCCCCCCACTCGCAATAAAAATGTAATTACGGGGCTTTATTTTAAAAAAAGGCAAATTATGGTGACATGCTTTAATTATCTGCCAAGCAATGGCGGGCTGAATTACATAGGCAGGGCCTTGGAGGTTACCTAAAAATAAAGCAAGAAGCCTCATTAGATGCTAATTGCTGCTTTTGCCAACTGAAGTGAGATGCTGGTGCCGTGTGCCATTCAGTGCCAGGCTGGCTGGGTGGTGGGGGGCGAGCCCTGCAGGCATGCAGGAGGGCAGAGAGGAGCCCTCGGTGCCCAGGGGGTGCCTTGGTGTCCCCTCGATGTTCAGTGGGCAGATGGAAACCCAGGGCTGGGAGGAGGGAGCAGAAAAAGAGCCTCCTCTAGGACCCCCTGGTGGGCCTGCAGGCTGAGGCGGCAGCTTTATGCCTCTGGGGCTTGAGAAGGCCGGATGGGGGGGACAGACCGCAGGGCATCAGAATTCAGAACCAGCCCCTCTGAGCTGGAAGGGACCCGAGACACCAGCTTGTCCCCTGCTTGCGAAGCTGACCGCCCCAGGTCCGAAGGAGCTCCACAGAGGCGTCCCGTGTGTCCAGCTGTCCTGGCAGCTCAGAGGGCTCCTGCTCGGGCTGGCACAGCCGGGTTTTGGGTTCGAGCTCCAGGCAAGCTCGTGAGTGGGCATTATCGCTCCCTCCTGGCTTCATAACCTCCGAGGGCTGGTGCCACACCTGGCCCAGTTGGCTGCACAGCCGATCCTCTGGGGAGCTCTTAAAATGTGCCCAGACCCGCCCGCAGAGATCGAGATGGAGTGTTCTGGAAAGGGCCCAGCAGCAGTATTGTCTGAAAGTCCCCGGTGGTTAAAAAGTAGTGCACTTCCGGGGTAGAGTGTCCACCAGCCGAATCCTTTCACCCCGACCTTGAGGAGGCCGAGGCCCCAGGGGAGGAGCGAGCACAGAGCCTGTGGGGACCCCACCGCCCCGCGCACAGAGCGAAGGTCTCTGGGGGCTGCTGGCTCCCTGTCCAGGCTGCCAGCCACCATGACAACCCCCATCTTGTTGAAATATGAAATTCTGAAGATACTGAGCAACGGTCCACCTTTCTTGGGTGTCCCACATAGACCCAGGCATTCATAGCAGAGGATGGAGCCAGCCTGCCAGGAAGGGCCCACGCGTCTTGCCACCACGCAGCTGGGCCCACCTGTGGGACCCCATCCCTGCCTCCGCTGGTCTGTGCCTTCTAGGTGATGGGCCAGGCCCCAGCTGCCGGAGCAAGTGCGACTGGCAAAGGCCTGCTGGGACCTGGTCCCTCCTGTCCGTAGCCGGCCCATGAGCCCACCCATCCCTGCACCCCAGGCTCAGCTGCCCCAGATCACACACTCCCCCAAAGCTTCCCTACTTAATCCACCTCATTGCCATAATTCCGTTACTGTGGGACAGTCTGATGCGGGAGCTCCCTCAGGATAGGGCTGTGTCTCTTCCCACTGGGGGGAAACCCGGATGCCCTGGGCAGGCCGGACTAGGCCCAGCCTTCGGTCTCCTGATGGTCTAAGCCCCGCGCAGCCTGCCCTGGCTCTGATGGGCCCCCTCCGCCTCCTCCCCACTGCAGGAGGCCTTGAAGCCTGACCCTGACCCTCCTAGGTAGGAGAGCGCCTCCCACTGCGCTCTCCTGGGAGCTGGGGAGCAGAGGGGCAGCATCCCCCTCGGAGAGAAGGCGATTCTCCCCTTGGAACCTGGATGGAGACCCCACAGACGTGAGGGCAGTGCTGAGCTGAGCAGCAAACCCTGCTCCGGCCCCCCAGCCGTGGGCGTCAGAGTCAACCACCTCACGAGGGGAAGGGCCAGAGAAGGGGCAAAGTGCCCAGGTCGGTGCTGCCAGAGAAGCAGCCAGAGAGAGAGCTGGTTGCACCCCCTTCTGCATCCAGCCCCTCCTCCCCACACACAAACACTGCCCTGGAAGCTTCTGGCAAACACTCTTGGTCTGGTAAACTAATGTTGCCTGATTGGGCTGGAGCAGTTCTAGGTGGTTTAGGGACCACGCTGCACAAGCAGGGTGATCGGCGACAGTCACCCCCTTTCCTCTCTCCTTCCCTTACCCAGTTATTTATTGAGCATGTACTACATGCTGCAAACAGACCGCCGGGGAGAAGAGACTCCTGAGCACAGGCGTGTGGGACAACCCCTCCCCCCAGGAGTAAGGGTGGGCTTATCAAGGGGGCACTAACGCCTGACTCCCCACCCAGGGTCCCTCCACTCCCTTGGCCACAGTGCCCCACACGGTCAGCTAGCTGTGGGGGTAGGAGGGGGTGCAGGACCCGGGGCAGGGAGGCAGCCTGGGCTCCAGCTGCTGCCTGTGGCCTCATTGTGTCGCCGGCTCTATAATTTACCCCAGCAGAGCCCGGCCCCTGAGCCACTCCTGCGCCCCACCTCCTAGCCTGCCAAGGAAGCCTGCTGGCCTGGGACCGGCATCCTCTTGACATGGGTGTGAGGTGGACCCACATTCACCTGGGCTTCAACAGACAGACAGGCGGACACTTCAACACACACGTGCCTGGGGGCGTCAGGCGCACACACAGACATGCAGCCAAAACAGACACTCGCGTGCAGGGCTGCGTGTGCCACACCCCACGCGCATACCCTGTACTTAGGGACCCAGGTGGACACACATGCCACACTCTGATCTCCAGGACAGAGTCATCATCTCAGCACCTGGACCTGGAGATAAGAGGTGGGGAGGGCTGCAGCGGCTGGCAGCCCCAGAAGCCAATTTCTCAAGAGGAAGGTTTCTGGCAGGCAGAGGAGAGGCTCAAGCATAGGCGTGGGGTGGGTCCCCCCTTGGGGATGCAGGGCAGGGGACCACCAGGTGTTGATTTCTGGAATGTCCTGCAATGTCCCTGCCCCTCACCTGGAAACCTGGCCCCACCCTGCCCAAGGGCTCTCGGCGGCACGCTAACCCCAGCCCGGGGAGCAGTCTCCACCTCCCAGTTCCTCCTTCCCCCTAACTCCAGGCCCTCTGGCCACAGTTGAGCCCACTCCCACCGCAGGACCCTCAGTGGATGTGGAGCCCACGTGCAAAACCATGTGTTTGTTTTTATTAGAAATGTTCTTGGTATAAAAACAATCATGCGCTACACATTGTCATCAGTAACCATCACCAAACACCCAGGCACTGAACTCCGTGTGGTTGGCAGGAGGGGCAGGCGGGCAGGCGGGCAGGACACACGGCAGACGGGCAGGCTGCGGGCCACGGGGACACACACAGAGGCCACCAGGAAGACGCAGCACTTGGCAACACACTCAAGATTTGTTTTTTGTTTTGGCTTTTTTGTGTTTTGCTTTTTTTTTCCTTTTTTCTCTTCTGCAACATGTAAGATTTGGTGAATTGGAAAGGGTGGCAGGGAGAGGGGAGCAAAGGCTAGACGGAAATGACGTCAAGGAGCACAGGAAAGAAAAAGGCATGAGTGGAGTGACATGGCTGGAACCCAGGAGAAAGCAGGAGGAGCTGGAGACAGAGGACAAGGGAGAGGAGGCAAAAGCAAGAGCCAGGAGGGGAAGACGCAGAAAAGCCGAGAACAGAGGTAACAGAACATAAAGACAGGGGCCTGGAGACAGACTGAGAAGGTCGCCCTTAGCACAGAGACGGAGGGAGGGAGAGAACCACACTGGGCCCCACACGACCTGAGCCCTGCTCCGGAGCCAGGAGGGGCAACGGTCCAAGACAGGCTCTTGTGGTGGCCTGGAGCTGCCAGCCCCTCGTCCTCCTCCTGCCTGCCCAGCCGTGACCGCCGGGGGATCTGCTGTCCTCAGCACCAAGCCACATCCGTGGACACCCACGGGCAGGCAGGACATCAGCTGGGCCCTTGAGAGTGGCCCTGGGCTGATGCGCCGTCCACAAGGGTCGTAGCTCGCGGCTCCTCCTCCTGCACGGCCCGTGGCCCAGCTAGATTGCATGGTTGGTGTAGGTGACGTACGTCTGTTTGGTGGCCAGTGCTGGAAGGAGAGAGACCAGGGGTACCCAGGAGTCAGGGCACTGCCCTGCACAAGAACCTACCACAGCTCCCCACCACCCACGGCATCCAGCAGCCCGCAACCCCACTCCCAGGGCTTGGCCCAGGTCCCACCTCCACACCTCCTAGGCTGGGCTGCTGGCCCGGACCGCCCTCCCTCACCCGACCAGACCCCACTCCTGTGGGAGGGCCTCCCCACCGCAGAGCCGCTGCCACCTCCTAACTCCCCGACCCTGGGAAAGAATCCTTTTCGTTTGTGATATCGTGTAACCTTAAAACATCGTCAAAGGGAAGTCTTTCAGGGGTTCAAGCACACGTCCTGGAAGAGCACATGCAAAGAAGGGACACTGAACAAACTAGAGTGGTGGCCGAGAGGGGGCAGTGGGGAGGGGCAGAGGGGCCGTGCAGGGCTGGAAACTGAGGCACGCGATCGGCTCAGCCCTCTGCCCCACGCCAGGAAAAACGCAATCCCCTGACGCCACAGCCCACTGCGCATGCACCTATTTCTTGGTTCCCTGTCCCCCCTCAGGCCTGGGCCCCTTCCCTGCACCCGTCTTCCCCACACGGGGACTGGGCTGGCATGCCCGCCCCGTGGCCTCAGTGCTTTCCCAATATGCCACGTCCTCCCCCTGCATTTCCCAGCCTCCCTTGCATTTGGGTCGAGGCCACGTGACTATTCTGTCCAGTGAGCTGTGGCTAGAAATAATGGCAGTCGCTCTGGAGTAAGGGTAAACCCCGTGACATGCCCAGCCCCCACGGGACCTTTCCCCTACCAGGCCCAGCCCCGTGCCAGTCCCAAAGCCAAGTGATGCCAGCAGCTCCCGTGGGCAGCATGAGGGTCCCCATCCTGCCAGGGTGCAGACGCCACAGCAGCCTAGTGAGCAGCCAAAGAAGCGTCACCCCACCTGACAGGTGAGCAACTGAGGCCAGAGGGGCGAGGAGCCTGGCCAGCCCCGTGCTTTGTCATGCCCGCAGGGTTTAGGGTCTCCCTCGGCAGCCTGGGGCCAGCTCCGTGGCCAGTGATCAAGCGCAGTATCGCCACCTGGGGAGGGGGGCTGGTCTGCTGGTGGGGACAGGGGAAGCAGATGGGAGAAAATCAGCTGCCCTTTGTCTTAAAGCTGTCCTGACCCTCTGTTGGGATCCTGTCAGCTCAGAATGAGGCGCATCTGCCAGACAGCCGGGGCCATCTGGCCTGGGAAGAGGAAATGGGAGCAGCGTGGGGCCCTGCAAGTTGTCCCCCCAATCTCCTCTGCCTCATTTTTGCTGCACACAGGGCTGCCAAGTTGAGGGCTATGCTTCCCAGCCTCCCTTGCAGCTAAGCAGGGCCTTGCACGTGACCACATTCTTGCTGATGAAATATGAGTGGAAGGGCTGTGTCTAATTCCCATGTCATTTGATTAAAACGGAATGTGTCCCCTGTACATCCTCTTTTCCCTTCTGTGAGAAGAACAGGCATTGAGGTCCATCAGCCACAATCCTCTGGGAGCTGACGGAGCAACAAGATGGAAGGAACCTGGGTCCCAGTTCGTGCCCACCCATCGTGTACTATTATGGCAGAGAGAAACAAACATCAGATTTGAGTGATTCTATTCTGTCTGGGGCCTCTTGGTCATAGCAGCATAACCCAAAGCCCACTAATACAGGCAGGACTGCTGTGTCCAGCTGTCAGAGGGCGCATCATGTGTGGAGGAAGCAAACTCGCTGGGGATGGGGTAAGCAGAGGGCCTCACCATGGGGCCGGGGCGGGTGGGGCAGCATGAGGATCAGAGTCAGTTTAGCTAAAGGGAGAACTTTCTCCTGGCCAGAGCTGAAAGTGGAGTGGGTGACCTTATGTGGTAGTAAGCTCCCTGTCAGCAGAAATATTCAAGAAGAGGATGAAAAATCACTTGGCTAGCCAGTGACAGGGAAGTTCCAAGGTTTAGGTGCCACCTGGACAGGTGCTAATAGAAAAAAATGGCACCACAACATCCAGGAAAAGAATAAGAACACAGCATGGTGCCTTACAGTTTATGAAGAATTCCCTCTTTCTTTCTAAAATGACCATGTCCCTCCAGGGTGCTGGATGACCAGGATGGCAGAGGGACCATGGGACAGGTCAGTTTTAGTTGGCAGCATCCAGGGGGTGGTCTGGGGCTGGGCCACCCAGGGATGGCAGGAGGAGCTGAAGGGAGGCACGGTAGGGGCATGCACAGACCAGAGCCCTGGGGACGGGAGCCCAGATTCTAGTGGCAGGGAGGCCTCATGCTCCTCAGGTAGCTCCTTCCCTTCCCGGCTGGGCCTCAGTTTCCCTGCCTGAAACATGAGCGGGTGGCCCTTTTTGCCTAGACTTCTTTTCCTGGGGGCTCTGAACCACCCGCCCGCATCTCCACCTCATGCCACCTCCCACAGTCACTCACAGAGCCAGCAGCCAGCTCTGCGGATCCGAATCCTGGCCGCAGGCCAGGCTGGTGAGAGCCGGCTCCTCAGGGCCCCATCCCTCCCTGGCGAACTGCTGAAATGGGGTTTCCAAACCTGCCGAACTCATCAGCAGCTCCCGGCCAGAGGTGGCGGAAAACCCCAGCCGAGGCCACAGCAAAATCCCTCCTGACTGCGGGGGTGTGCACCTGAGGGCCACTGAGGGCACCAGGGGCGGGTGTGGGGCAGCTGGGTCCCTGTTCTCCCCCAAGACCAGAGCTGTGTCCTAGGAAATCCAGTTCACAGGTTCCAGAGCCTGGGGTGGGGGACGCTCGGGCCTCAGCTACAAGCCAGAGCCTCGGTCTCACCCTCTGGAAAATGGGCACAGCAAGTCCGCCGGGGCCCCCACAAGCTAACAGTTAGGCTCCAGGCAGCAGTCAGGAGACCGGTTCCACCTGCTTTAGGAGATCTCGGCACCCGCCACATGGCGCTTCCAACAAATTGACCTCTCAGAGCCCCAATTCCCTCATCTGTAAAATGGGGTGATAATGAACCCCATCAGGATCAGCTTAGAGGTGGATGGTGGATGGAAACACGCTTAAATCATGCAAAATGCTGGGCAAAAGGGCAGGGCTGAAATGACTACAGGGACGAGGACAGGATGGGGACAGCAGCACCGGGGAGCATCCTCGGTATGAGGGAAGGGCAGGAGTGTGGGCAGGGCGCTGATGGCTTCCATCGCCGGAGGCCCGGATAACAATTAGCCAGGCAGCGCCAGGCGCGCGCTGACAGCCCCATTTGTCGCCCGTGTCTCCGCACCCAATCCACCGGCAATCGGGCCCCTGAATTATTTATTCTGTTGTTTAAAGATACGTGGCCTGCCAGTGACAGAGTGAAAAATGTCCCTGCTCCACAGGAGTGACACCTCCCCACTCCTTCTGCTCACAACCCCTCCGTCAGGCTATCCCCAGAATTAATCACTGGCTCCCGCCCGGCACCTCTGTGGCCCCTGCTGTCACTGAGCGGAGAGACACTGAGGGCGCAGGGTGCTGGTGCTGGCTTTCATGGCAGGGGGCGGGGCTCTCGTCCTTGCCCTGCAGGAAGTGGGGGCTGAGGACACTGGGTCTTCCCTCCCCGTGTCTCCACACCTCTCCTTGTCCGGCGTGAGTGGCTGATTGTCCCCTGTTCCCAGCAGAGACAGAGGGGCAAGGGCTGTGTGGAGCCAGCGGAGCTCTCCGGGAAGGCCCCCGGCCTCTCTGAGGCCCTCTGGCCTGTGATAGCACCATCGGTGTCACCCTTTAGGGTCAGGGTGTCACCTCCGGAAGACGGCTAAAGCCCACTAGCTCTCAGGCACTCTGGGGCAAAGCCTGGTTGGCAGACCTGCCCCTGCACCCAGCAGAGAGGAGGGCTTTGGAGGAACAAGACCCAGGAAGTCAAGTTTCCCTGGGAAGGAGGAAAACTGGGGCAGGGGGGCACGGGCACAGGGAAGGGGTCCCTGCTCGGGACAGAAGGGCCTGGTTAGGGCTTCATTTGAGGGGTCTTTGGACACCCAGGTAGACGTGAAAGGCCAAAGGCGGCAGCCCAGCGAGGCCCCCTGCCCCTCCGCAGCTCAGCATGGAGGCCGGCGTGGAGCTGAAGGGAGCCCCAGGGCCATAGGTGGGGGAAGCTGTTCCAGGAGGAGGAACAGGACTGGAGGGAACCAGAGGTCGCTGGGGGGAGGGGAGGGTCACACAGTGTGTCGGAGCCAGCTATGCTGCTTGGCACAGAGGAAGGGGACCCCAGAGAACGGGCCACGTGAAGTCAGAGCCAAGAGACACTGTGCTGGGGCTGCCCAGCCACCACCCGGCTGCATGATCTCAGAACAGTCGCCAAACCCCAGCCCTGCCCGGGCCTCACAGGGCTGCTCAACAGGGAGGGGGCTGTGGGCAGCGAAGTCCCCCAACAGGGAAGGGACCGCCTCCTTCCGGCTGATGTTTCCTCACATGTGGGACGGTGTCGAGGATGGAAAGGAAGACGCTCCACCCAGAGCCCCAAGGGGGGGCCCCGCAAGAGGTGCTGCGGGGAGGGAAGGGCTCCTGCTTCTGCCGAGCTGCTGGAGGGTGGCACAGGCCTCCTCTCCGGACCTGTGCTCTGGGCCTTCCTGTGGCCCAGCCTGTGTCCCTCCAGCTGCCACCAGAAATGTTCATTCCTGGCCTTGCACAGACTAGAGGGAGGAAGCACAGTGCTAGCTCCCACGTCCCACCGGGACCTAGAACTCTCCACCCTCCCACAGCAAGGAAAGCCCCAAGACTTTCAGAGACAGAGGAGGCAGGAGCTGCCATTCCAACCTCTGGGCCACTTCCAGGGTGCTCGGGGAGGAAGCCGAGGCCTGCGGCGGGTCTGTGGCGACCACAGCGGCCCCTCCGCCCCGCCCCACCCCAGGGCAGCTGGAAGGGAGGCCCACGGAGGCCCACCCCAGGGCTGGAGGCCCTGCCACCTGCTGGCTCTGTGACCTGCGGGAGCCCCTGGCCTCTTTCTGAGCCTCTCTTTCCTCATCTGTATCACACAGATGACAAAACCACGTGCCGTGCAAGGCTGTGGTGAGGGTGAAAACTGGCAGAGCAGGTCTGTGCCAGAGCAAGGAAGGGGTCAAGAACTGGTAACCACTATTCTGGTCCCCTGAGCCCAACCTGTCCTGACATCCCCTGCCCTTCTCCTTCTCTCTGCCTCCCTCCTCATGCAGAGGGCTGGCTCCAAGAGGAAGGGGGAAGTTGGCCAAGATGGTGGCACCGCTCCTTAACCAGCCTCGCGGGGACCTTGAGGTCCCTGCCTGCCCCCTCCCCTCCCCGCCAAAGCGTGACCCTCCGTGCTGAGGCCTCCTCCAACACCCCCCGCAGCTAATACCAGAGAACTGTGGGAGGCAGTTCTATAGGCCCCTCTGCCCCACCCCCTCACCCGTCCCGGCCAGCCCACGTCCTGGGTCCCCATTTCTCAGGGCCCTGCTATGGGTTGGCTGGACAAAGCCAAGCTGGGGTCACAGCTGCTCTGGCACCAGGGCTGCTCCTCCCAGGTCACCCAAGGGCCAGTGAGCAGGGACCCTCCTCCCAGAGGGACTGAAAGGGCAGGTGGAGACGTGGGTCACAGGACAGAGTCCCAGAGGCTGACACCACTCTGCCAGAACCAGGCGCCCCTGGAGCCTCACTCCAGGTGGGGCAGAGACCCCTGCAGGGAGGCGGCCAGGACCGGCCTTGGGGAGCCCTGGAGGTTCTCTCAAGGCCCTGGAGGAGGCAGGACAGACCAGGCTCCAACCTGGTGCCTCAAGGCTCTCCCTGAGATCCCTGTGGGCAAGGCTGGCCGCTCAGCTGCGGCCCTGGCCCCAGGCTTCTCCCAGTGTCCCCCTAGAGGACCTGGCTAGGGAAGGCGGGTGGTGGGGCGGGGCCTCACCCACCTTTCCCCAAGAAGGGGGTGGGGCCTGGGCAGCCCGGGGGCAGAGAGGCGGGGCCAGGCACTCACCTGGGGCCTCGAGGTTCTCGCAGAGCTCGGATTTGGCCTCGCCATTGGGCCGGAAGCTGCCCTTCTGTGTGAACTTGTTGGACATGGTGGCCGCGGTGACAACGGCTTTGAGGCTGCGCTTGCGCTTGGGCACGTTCTGCTCCGGGTGGAAGAGGATGATGTAGACCTTGGGCATGTAGAGCATCCCCAGGGACACCGAGGCGCTCAGACTCACAGACACGGTCAGCGTCGTGGTCTGGATGTACAGCTGGAGGAGGGCGGGGCAGCGTCAGAGCCCACTCGCCGGCCTGGGCCCGACCCCTTCCATTTCCCGCCCAGGGCCAGGCGCGGCAGCGGCAGACCTGGGACCCCACGCCGCGGCCCACAGGCTTCAGGCGGGGGGCGTCGTGGTACGCAGCTGAACTTCAGACCAGAACTTCTGTGTTCAAATCTTGCTCCACAACTTCCAGCTCAAGTCGCACCCTGTGCCTCAGTTTCCTCACTTTAATGTGGGCGGGATAACGATAGCACTTACCTCCCAGGGCTGTTGGGAGTGCCATGCAGGCTATCTGGGGAGGCTCTCCTGAGGACAGCTCTCAGGGGCCCACTGCAGGCCCTCTCAGAGCTCGTGGTGACAGGAGCACCTGCCGGTGCCCCGGAATAACCCGGCGGCCACGCCACAGCCCCTCGAACCAGGCCCCCCTTCAGTGACCGCCCCCCAGCCCCTGCACAGAGCAGACCGTTGGCACAGGAGCCGCAGCGCCCACTGAGATGCAGCGGTGGCAGCGCAGGCAAAGCTCATTTCGCGCTCGCTCACCAGCACTAACAGTGACAGATGCTTAGCGAAATGAAAGCCCATTAATCTGGCTGTTGGGTAATCCATTCTTCCAGAGCGGGGCCTTCCAGCCAGGACCCGACAATTCACTGCCCCACCTGGGATTCCCCTCCCCGCCTCCTCCCTCCTTCCCACCCTCCAGGCATCAGCTGTGCCTCTGGCCCCCTCCGCCAAGGTGGGGCCAGGGCAGACCCCGGCTGTCTCCCAGGTCTGGGCATGAGGGAGGCAGGAAGTATTTTGCCCCCCAAATCTGCCGTTTCTGGGCCTAGACCCTCCCCCAGGGCATGGCTGGTGTGCCTCCTCCTCCAGGAAGCCTTCCCTGACCTCCAGCTTTCTCTGACCCCCATGACACCCTTCATTTCTTACACCCAGCCCAGCAGTGTGGGACACAGGTCTGGACTTGCTTCCTGAGGGCACAGGGGCCCTGGCCTCATCTGGTATAATAGTAACCTGAGGGCAGCCAGGTCTTCCTGTTCTCATATTCCTCCTGTCTCCTACCCGCCTCTCCTTGAATGCCTCATGACCCTGGATTTGAAGGCCTTCATTTCCAGCCACCCCTCCCTGGGTTTCCTACCTTTAGCAGGCGGCCTGGAAAGGAATAGGATCTAAAAGGAGAGTCCCGCCCCTCTGTGGGCCTCAGTTTTTTCATCAGTGCAATGGGATAATAGCACCTACCTCACCCAGACCATGAGGTTACCCCAAGCACAGACTGGGAAGCCACATGAAACTGGCTTTAATGGTTGCAGGTGCTGGGCTGAAACTGAGGAGAACAGACATGGGGGCATGGCTAGATGGCCAAGAAGTTCCCAAGCCAAGGAGCTGACACTCCCGCGAGCCCAGCCTCCAGGCTGGCGTGGCCCAGATCAAGCAGGGCTCAGTGGGCAAGGAGGCTGGGAGCGTGGAGAGGTGGCCCCATTTGCCAGTGTCCAGGAAATGTCACAGGCTCTGTCCCCCAGCGAGGACACACCGCTCCAGACACAGACAGACACTCCCCAGTCCTCGCACACACCCGCACTCTCACCCATGGGCACAGAGCTGCTCTGTCGGCGGGAAAGGTCATGGCAAGCCAGGGGGAGCGTGCGGCCATCTCTCCCACCCTGAGATAGGCCGGTGGCCAGGCTGCGGAGCATCAGAACAGACCCTTGGAGAACACGCTGGAGTCCTGGGCTAATGGGGAATAAGTTTGTCATCTGGGTCTTCACCGTCGGACTGCCAGTTCCCTGGGACAGGCGTGCCTCCCTCATTAGAACGGGGGCTCCCTGCGGGCAGAGGCTGTCTCTCCTTCCACACTGGGGATCTTGGGTATAGGGGCTGTGTTCCAGGTCAGACGCCTACCTTAGATGCTTTGCCCCCGTGTTGACGGGGCAGTGTGCAACCGGGCCCATGTGGAGTTGGTGGGACCACGGTGAGCTCTGCAGTGGACACAGCCCTGTGTTGGGAGTCAGAGTGTGGGTTCTAGATTCCACTCTGCCCTGGCCCACCGTCGGATGCTGGGCAAGTTTCCTCCCCTCTCTGGGCGGCAGGGGTCCCTCCATAACACAGGCACGGGCAGCTTTCTGGGAGAGCAATCTGTGCAGTCACGCACGGACCTGTGCCCAGAAGGGCCCACGCTTGGTTTAATGCCCTGCTGCTGCGGGATCGAACTCTGAATAATTTTGAGCAAGGAGCTCCTCGTTTTCATTTTGCACTGGGCCCTGAAAATCATCGAGCCAGCCCTGAGCACAGGCATGAGCACAGGCACTGACGCTCTGTATTGTTTCTCAGCCTAGGAGCCTTTCTGCAAACAAAATACAGGGAGGAGTACAAACAGATCAAACTTGAGCAAAGCTGCCCTCCTGCAGTTTGCTGGGGCCCCTCCCTCCCAGCACGGGCACTGGGGGCTCCTCTAGGCCACCCCCAGGCTGCGAGGTAGGCCCTGTGCACAGCAGGAGTGCAGCTGCCCACCCCAGTTTCTCTCCCTGCCCCAGGGTCTGGAATCTGCACCCCACCACTGGAGGCTGCCTCTGTCTCAGGCCTCGTTTCTGGAGCCCCTGTGTGAAGGCAGGCATGGCAGCCAGGAGTGGGGCAGGTGAACCCTTATCAGAGAGGCAGTGGTCCTCCAGAACCCAGCAGGGATGGGACCTGGGCACCGGGAGGGCTCAAAGGCAGGCAGAGTGAGAGGCGGCCTCTGGCTGTGGTCTCCCCGCCTCTCCTATCCACCCAGCTCCCAGCCCGCTGGTGCTGGCACTTCCAGCTTTCTGGTTGCCCTGTGGGATGACGGCCCTTGCTACACTCCCTCCCAGGAGGTAGTCCCAGCTGGTTGGGGCGGGGGGCGCGGGGGACAGAGGTCACATGAGGTGGGGCAAAAGGCACGGAAAGGAGCAGCCTTGGGTGTGGATGGCGGATTCCTGTTTTCGTGCGAGGCCTGGTGGGTACAGGGTGCAAGGGCTCTGCCTACTCTGGGCTTCTGCCCAGGCCAACCCTGGTGGGAACTGAGAGCCTCAGAGTCTGTACAAACCAGACAAATGAACTTCGCACACCCTGGCCCACCTCCGCAGCCACGTCCTGCCCAGGCCTGGCTAAGCAGGAACCCGGCACAGTGGAGAAAGCCGCCCCGTGGCTCAGGGCAATTCCACACGGCTGCGGTGCTAAGCCCTGGAAATCCGGGCTAAAGCCGGGAACCCCACCCGCCTGCTCGCCAGAGCGGCACAGACAGCTTCACTCTGTGCCAGCGCCTGCACCCTGGGGGACCGGGCGCAGCTGAGCACGTGCAAGCGTGTGCGCACACACCTGGGCACACGCGCATGCATATCTGCATGGCACACACACCCGAGTTCACAGCTACACACTCGTACCTGACTCAGACACACCTGGGCTCACACACACACCTTCACACACCTGGGTACGCACACGCATGGACGCAGATATATTCACAGGTATGTACACACATCTGCACACCTGTGTGCACAAACACTCCTGGGTGCACACACTCAGTGTGCACGCCCAGATGCACACCAGCCGCCGCACACCACGCGGCACACACCGGCCCATCCCCACTCAGCCGGCACGCACGGGCACACTCTCCCGCCCACTGCAAAACACCGGCACGCACACACAGGCACACACACGTCCACACCCACACCACAGCTCCTGACGACAGCCACACCCCCTCGACCTACACACACACAGCTGGCAGCCAGGGCTGCAGCTTGCACTGGGGCATGTCGTAGCTCCGGCATCACGTGGCCCGGACAGAGCCCCGGGGTCACCCGAACCTCTGAGATGCCTGGGGAGGAAGTCCGCGGGGACTTCAGAGCTCATCCCCTCCACCCCTTCCCCATGAAGAGGCCCAGAAAGGGAGAAGGACATGTCCCACATCCTAGCCACAAGGGGCAGAGCCCAGTTGTATGGCCACAACTTGGTGTGAGGCCAGCCTGTCGTGTGACCTGGGGCAAGCCCCTGCCCCTCCCTGGGACCCCAAGGAGATCATGTGAGAGGCTCCCCTCATGATCAGAGCTGGGGGGACCTTCTACAAAGGGGGAAATCAGAGGCAGGTAGGGTCACCTGGAGAGACTGCAGGGGTCGGAGAGTGAGAGCAGCTGGACCCCAGTATCTGGAGGTGGGAGAGTCTGATACCTTGGGATG
Organism: Propithecus coquereli; assembly: GCF_000956105.1. Classification (NCBI taxonomy): domain Eukaryota; kingdom Metazoa; phylum Chordata; class Mammalia; order Primates; family Indriidae; genus Propithecus; species Propithecus coquereli. The sequence continues at coordinate 84,347 of NW_012148041.1, forward strand.
GCGCTGGCCGGCAGCCAGAGGGAATTATGGCAAGGCGGAGGGGGCTGCTCGACCACCTGCTGTGCCCCCCAGCGCGTCCCCCTTTACTCCCCGAGGGAGTACGGGAGCATGGGAGGGGCCCCCTGGTACGATCAAGGGTAATTTCTTACGCTGCCAGCTCCCTGGGGTGCGGAGTGCCCTCCCTGCTGGCTCCAGGGGCCCCGTGGGCACTGAAGGGTGGGCACCCGTGCTCAGCAGGGTGGCCTCCCGCAGGCCTGGTGGGGGCCCGAGCCCAGCTCACGGCCTGGCTGGGCGCAGTGGCTGCTTGGCCTCGGCATGCGGGGCGGTGTTGCCCTGCTGAAGCCAGGCCCAACCTCAGGTCCGAGGCAGGGATGGAGAGACAGGGAGAGACAGAGCGGGACAGGGGAGGAGAAGGGGAGGAGGGCAGGGAGAGGCAGGGACGGGGGCCAAAGGAGAGAGATGAGACGGAGAGAGAGAAAACAGGGAGAGGGCAGGAACAGAGAAAGAGAGGGAGAGACGGCAGCGTGGCCTGAAAGCAGGCGTTTCTGGAACATGCCCCACCGTCCGCCCGCCCCCCAGCTCACCTTGTCGGCTGACTGCGAGGTGCCGAAGAAGATGGGGATGAAGGCCAGCCAGACGATGCAGGTGGTGTACATGGTGAAGCCGATGGGCTTGGCCTCGTTGAAGGTCTCGGGCACGCCGCGCGTCTTGATGGCGTACACGGTGCAGGTGACCATGAGCAGCATGCTGTAGCCCAGCAGGCAGATGAGCGACAGGTCTGAGATGTCGCACTTGAGCACACCCCTGGCGAAGCGGGGGTCGAGCGTCCGCTGGTCCTGGAAGTCCACCACCGAGTGGGAGGGGTCCACCACAAACCACACACAGATGCCCAGCAGCTGCAGGGAGATGAGGCTGAAGGTGATGGCCAGCTGCGAGGCGGGGCTGATGAAGCGCGGGGCGCTGACCGAGCGCTTGCCCTGCTCGAAGATGCGGTAGATGCGGTTGGTCTTGGTGAGCAGGGCGGCGTAGCTGATGCTCATGCCCAGCCCCAGGAAGATGCGGCGCAGCGAGCAGGTGCCCAGGTCGGGCTCGGCGATCATGAGGAACGTGGTGGCGTAGCACAGGAAGATGCCCGCCAGCAGGACGTAGCTCAGCTCGCGGCCAGAAGCCTTGACGATGGGCGTGTCATTGTAGCGCACGAAGGTGACCACCACAAACAGCGTGGCGGCGATGCCCACCACGGCCAGGAAGAGGGGCAGCACGGCCCAGGGCGAGTCCCACTCAAGCTTGATGATGGGGATGGGCTGGCAGCCCGTGCGGTTCTCTGTGGGCCGCATGTCGTAGGGACACGTCTTACAGGTGTAGCGGTCCACCTGGTACTGGTACCCCGTGCAGGGCTCACAGTGCCAGCAGCAGGGCATGCCCTTCACTGTCTTCTTCCGCTCGCCTGGCTGGCAGGGCAGGCTGCAGATGGAGCGGGGCAGCTGCTGCCCGCTCCCCGGCCAGTGCATCCGCTCTATCTGGCAACGACAGCACCGCGCAGCAGGCCTCAGGACCCGCCACCCAGCGCCCTGGACCATCCCCTGGGTGACGCCCTACAGCCCACACCTGAATTATCCAGTTAGTTGGCTAAAAGTCCAGCTGCCCAGACTCCGCCAGGACTTACTAAACATGACAGCTGGACGTTAACACGCTCTCCTACAGAACTCACACACTGACCTACGGGGAAACCTGAGTGAACCCCAAACTCTCAAGACCGATGTGGGAAAACCGAGCCCAGAAAGCAGCAGTGACCACCAGTCTCACGGAGCATCGGCGGCAGAGCAAAGAGAATGCAGGAGACCTGACTCCCAGCCCCGACGGCCTCGCTACTCACAGCGGTCCCAGAGCAGCAGCGGCGCCAAGGCGCTCGCGGGAAATGCACATTTCAGCCCCGCCCCAGACCTACCCATACAGAATCTGGGTTTCAGCAAAGACCCCCCGGGCGATTTGTGCGCACACTGGAGTGGGAGATGCTCCGCCCCACGGCTCAGCCCACAGCGCTCCGAGTTGGGGTCGGCGGGGAGAGTGAACAAAGGTTTCATCGGAGGACACTTCATGTGTGCTCAGGGTTAGCAGCTCTTTACGTCTTGCTCAACCAGTGCTACTCACAGTTACATGTCTCTGAAGACACAGGCAGCGAGCAAAGGAGCCACAGGAGTGTTGTCACACCCTACTGAATATGTTACAATATTCTGGAAAGTAAGTGAAAGGCCCAGAAGAGCTGCAGGCCCTGGGCAAAGGGAGCTGGCTGCACCTGGGAGCTGCACTCAAGCACCTGCTCTAAACGCAGTGGCTCTAAGGAAGAGCTCGCTCGGAGAGCAGCGAGCCCGCCAGCCGGGCACCTCCTCCACGCTGGGTGCTCACTCCGGAGAAGGCATGACCAGGTGGGTGGAGGCCGTGGGAGGGTTTCAGAGCTGAGGAAACGGGTAGGATGGGTGGGCAGAGAATCCAAAGAAGCCTCATGGCAAAGTGGGAGGAAAACCTCAAGGAAGAAGGTTGTCGGGGTCCTCTGGGCATGACAGGGTGTGTATTACCTTAGAAGCCAAAGGGCTCAGCCACGAGGGCAACCCTTCTGCAGAATGGCCGGGCAGGACGATCCCTGTGTACTGGAGTTGTAAGGGTGCAGGGGAAAGACGTTTCCCCAGAGGACACAGGGTGAAGGCAAGAGTTCTGGAAAACTCTGTGGTTCCAGTGGAGAGAGTAGTGAATGCGGTCAAGTCCTGGGATCACGGTTCTGTTGCTAGCTGGCTGTGTGCTTTAAGCAAATGCTTGACCTCTCTGATCCTTTATTTTCTCATCTGACACAATGAAAGCAGATACGAAGCCACTCTGCCCTTCGTTACTCTGGGTGACTTCCACTTAGAGGCCTAATGGAAACACTTCTTTACATGCACCAGAGCGTCAGCTGCACGAGGGCTGGGGCTTTGTCTGTTTCCCTGCTGAGGCTCCGCCCCCAGCACAGGGCTGGCACGAGCCGGAGGCCCCGCAACTCTCAGTGGGACCTATGAAAGAATAACCGTGCCCAGGCGATGAGGCCCAGGGCATCAGTGATGAGAGGCCACCTCACCCCAGGCCTGGGGGTGGACAGTGGCCAGGTAGGGGCCTGCCTGCCGCCCAAACCAAGCCACTCAGGGAGAAAGCAGGGCAGGAGTGATGGCTAAAGTCCAGCCCCACCTCACCTCCCGCCAGCACCCCAGCTCTGCCCAAGCCTTACAGACGAGAGGCTAAGGGAGGATGAGGAGGTCTTCGTGGGCTGGACCAGGACGGGCCACGACGACAGTCTGGCTGGGTGGAGGGGCCTTGTACTCCTGGGGAGGGGACCTTCAGGAAGGATCCCACTGCCACCCACACACACCCAGGCCCTGCCACCTTCCGTTGGGACATCTGTAAAAGGGATAACAGTGCCTGCCTCACGGAGCTGTCCCCTCAGCAAGGTGACAAGCTGGAGCAGCAGCTGGGGCGCAGCAGGTGCTCAGTAAGCACTAGGGGCTCCCACTCTGCCCACGGCACCAGCCCAGACACACCCCGCTGGCTCGGGACCGTCCCTCTGCCAAGCGCCCGGCCCGCCCTGTCCGTCTCTCCGCTCTGCAGTCCGAGCAGCCTCGTTACAGGCACGGGCTCTGCTCCTGCACGAGCGGGGCTGAGGGAAGGGCCTCGGTCTCCCCAGGGCAGTTTCCTGAAATATCTCCTCTGATCTGAAGGTCGTTGGGGCTGAACGAGATCACGGGTGGAAAGTGCCGTGGAGCGCGAGCCTGAGGGGCCCTTCGCCAGAAGAGACTGTTACAAGAGGAAACAGCCGGGACACGGGGCAACTCTTCCAGGGTCCCAGAACAAGGATGGCTGAGGCCAGACTAGGACCTGGGCCCGGAGCCTCTCTGTCCCTCCACGGTGTCACACTGAGCCCACACTGAGCACAGCTCACCCCTTCTGCCTCGCAAGGTAGAGACCAAGTCCACAAGCATTTCCTTGGGAAACAAACCACAGGTCCTTCCTCTCCAAAAACGCTGCTCTATTTTACACCTGGGGACACTGAGGGCCGGAGAGGGAAAGTCACCACATCCCTGGGACATTCTGTGAGCTGGGAAAGCCTGGCTAGGAGGGCCCAGAAAAAGGACTGCCTTCTAGCGTGCTGTGGCGCGGCTGGGGACCCAGGGCCAGCAACCCCACCGCGCCTGTGCCCGCCGCCCTAAGACTCTGCTCTGTCCAAAGACAGCGCCCGCCTCACCTTACTCCCCACCCCCGCCAGGCCTCCGAGCCGTGTCACTCAGTGTGACCTCTTCTGCCCGGAGTGGCCCCAGCGCTCTGCCAAGGGGCAGCAGGTAGGCGGCCCCAGGCTGAGCGAGAGGCAGCGGCCAGACGGGCAGAACTCCGGCTGCCCTGTCTTCCTTTTGGGGTGGGGGCCGCTGGGCGGAAAGCCCTAACCTGGCCGCAGCGATGCTGGCGGTCAGGGCTAGTCAGCGGCTGCCTCCCTTTGGTCCCCCACCCCAGGGCTTAGGACAGTGGGAGCGACTCTGTCTCCCCCCGCTCCGGGGCGCCCCCTGCCCTCCCGCTTACTCTGAGGTACAGGTGGTCCGTCCAGGAGCCGATGACCTTGTACTCGGCGGAGCCGTTGTGCAGCTGGTACTGGTAGACGTCATAGCGCCCAGGCGCGTCTCCATTCTCGTTGAAGGTCACGGGGTTCCCCGCGATGCCTGTGGGGGCGAGCGGGTGTCTTTGCGGAGCCTTTACCCAGAGGCGGGGAGGACGGGAGCTCAGGGCAGAGACGTCTCTGGGGAGGCCCCTCCGTGGAACATCCTGGGCGGTTCCACCCTCAGACACGTGTAAGGAGGCCCTCCCATTCCCACCCCACAGAGCCCAGGCCCCTTCCTTCCCCTGGGCACGGCCCACAACGCTCAGGGTCAGGCCGTGCCCCACACCACGCCCCACCTGAGAAGTTGACGTTTCGGATGTACTTAAGCAGCTGAGTGCCGTCTACAGGGTCCATGCGCGGGCAGAGCCCCACGTGGCCAGGACACAGGTCGCGGTGCATGGCGTGCAGCGCGTGGCCCATGGCATACACGGCGTCAATCACGAACTGCACCTTCCCCTCCTGCTCATACGCAGAGTCCTGCCCGATGCGCTCCCGGTCTGCAAGGAAACACCAGGGCAGGGGCGCCCGTGAAGCCCGCCACCCTCAGAGCAGTGCGGTGGGAGCCAGAGCGCCCCGGCACCCAGAGAGGTGGCACGGTCCATCGGGGCACGCCCGGCCCTCCTGACTCCCAGCCAGTCCTGCTCCTGTCCCCAGGAGATGGTCCTGTGGAGGCCCCTGGGGACAGACCCGAGGAGTGAGGGGAAGGGCCCACCGGCCTCGTCACTGTACCACCGACACCGTGCCCCCCAAAGCCCAGAACAGCCAGGGCGGGCCTTCCTGTCACCCATCACCCTATAAGGCAGTTGTCCAGAGGGTCTCCCAGTGGTGGTGGCACCAGCTGCCCACCGTCCGGCCTGGCCTGGGGGAATCGTGGGGGCAGCTGCCCCTCATGGGCTGAGAAATGGCCAGGACGGGGCCGTGTCTGTCGGCGAGGACAGTGGTGCCCCTAAAGCAGCTGACCCACATGCAGCCGCTCCAGCAGAGCACGCTGCCCTCACCCCAGGGTACTGCTAGGGAAACTGAGGCCCAAAAAGCTTGAAAGATTGGTCGCCTGTGCCTTCAGTGGTTTCCAGTCAACCCAGACACCAGAAGTCACCACCATCCCCAGCTATCCCTCCCCACCCAGTGACACCCCCTGAAGAGCCAGAGTGAACTTCGCAAACCGGGGACACCCCCACCGCCTTCTCGCTGCAAACTGCCCGGTGGCCTTGGGGGTCCGGCCTCCCATCCTCGTGCCCTCCCCTCGTGCCCACCCAGCCGCTCTGCTCCGGGGCCCCCGTGCAAGCTCCTGGGCTGCCAGAGGCCTCAGTGTCCTGTCAGCAAGGAGGGGCTCGTGATCCTGCCTCCCAGGGAGCTGAGGGACGGAGGGCACTCAGCAGAGCGTAGGGCACTGATCCGTGGCGTTGTAAGTGCTGGGTGGTCAGATGGGGCTTCGAGGTGGCTACTGAGGCCCCTGGGCTGGAGCAGGCCAGGAAGGCTTTGCGGAGGAGGAGGTGGCCCCTGGCCTGGACCCCGGGTAGTGATGTTGAACAACACGAAGTAACAACGGCTGCTCACTTCCACCGCGCACCTGCTGTGTGCTGAGCTCGTCACGGACAGGAACTGCCTGAATTCTCACAACGCCGTGAAGTGAGCTATTACCCCCATTGTAGAGATGAAGAAGCGGAGGCACAAAGAAGCTCGGCAATGTTCCAGTACCACGCAGAGCTGGACCTGAACCCAGGTCCTCCAGCCCCAAGCCTGTGCACCACCCTCTGCCAGACGGGGAGGGGCAGGAGGATGCAGGCGGAGGAACGGACAGGACGGGCAGAGCTTCCCGGCTTCCCCTCCGAGGCCACAGCCCCTGCACACAGCACGGCCCGCAGCCTCCTTCCCCAAGGCCAGGACAAGGAAATTACCCCTCGTAAGCCCCCATGCCCAGGCCCTGCCTTGGGCTGGAGGGCAGGTGCCACAGCCTGCAGGGGCAGCCCGGCGGGCTGGAGGCCTGAGCCTCCCACGTGGCGCCAGGTTGGGCTGAGTTGGCACTGGGCCCTGAGTCCCTGGGAACTCCAGAGGTCACTGTGCCCATCCCTCTGCCTTGGACACCTCGGAAGTAGACCCCGGGGCAGGGAATCTCACTGCATCTCCCTGGGGTCTGCTCTACCACCTAATCCCCTCACTCAGTTGACCCTGCTGGCCAGAACCCCACCCCATTCTTGGCCTCGCCCGGTGCAGACACGGAGTGTGGAGCGGATGCTAGAATGATGGACTCGCAGTGCTGGGGATGGCAGGGCCACGGGGGCCATCTGCTCCCACTGTCACTTTACAGATGAGAAAATGAGGCCAGAGAGAGAAGCCCAGGTCACACGCCAGTGGGCGGCAGGACGGGCACTCCCAGCTTCCAGAACCCCCCGCCTCCATCCCAGACTGCACTTGACCTGGGCCTTGTCTGTCAGCCTTGCTGACAGGTGACACTCTTTCTAGGCAAAGGCACAAACAGACGGGGACGAACATGACAGGCAAATGCTCCAGCTTCACCATCCTGCCTTCTTATCTCTGATCACAGTGCTCTGAGGGCCTGGAGAGAAACGAAAGGGACAATCCTGTCCCCAAGGGCACAGAGGGGGCCGAGGCAGTCACTTGGAAAGGTGCCCCTGGACCCTACCCTGGCCCCTGCCACCCCCTGCCCTGTCCTCCCCTGCCTGAAGGACCGCGGACCGCCCCTGCGCAGCTCTCACACGGAGGTGAGACTGAACCATTAACCAGGATGCAGGGCTGGGCTGTGGCCACTGCGGAGAGCAGGCAGCTCTTGCCCGAGGCCAAGGACACGCCGCGGCCCTGCAGGCTGGCTGTGTCTCTGGTGGACACGCAGCTCCCGCTAAGCCAGGCTCAGCCTCTCCTCCCCCGGGGTCCTGGGAGGGTCCAGCCGAGCCTCCACTCCTGGGCCACTCGGGCTCAGGACCACGTGCTCTCACCAGGATCGAGCTAGTGTGGACCCCGCCGAGTGTCCGCACCAGCGAAACCCGCCTCCGCCTGGGACGGCTCCGGCGGGAAGGGCTCTGGCGTCCTGCGGGTCCCGGGCAGCTCTGGAGTGCTGCCCGCCCAGGGCGTCCACCCCAGCGTTGTCACACAGACGTCCAGAGACTTCTCAACACACTTCCGCCCCCTTAACTTCGTCTAAAGTCTCGCCCCAGTTACAGGTGAGAAAAGTGGGGTACAGGAGGCAACCTTTGAAGGCGGAGCCAGGACGTGAGCGCGCCCACCACACACGCACGCACACAGGCCTTCCCCTGTGCCCCACAGTCAGCGACGGCGACAGGGCGCGAGTACACTCCCGTGGCAGGGCGGCAGGCAGTGCGCGGGCGGGTGGGAGCTTGGGGAATCACAGGAACCACAAACACATGCTTAACAAGACAAGACACTCTGTCCCAAAAGAAGGGCTGGAGCTGTGCCCGTGCCTGGAGCAGCTCTCCGCACGCCCGCCCGGGCTCCTGAGCAGACAGCCCTGCAGCCGCGGCTCTCGTTCCCCGAGCCTTCCCGGGCCTGGCATCTCGCCCTCCCCACAGCTCCGGCAGACAGGCTCGGCTGGCCCCTCTCGCGGGGGACGAAACTGAGGGTGGGTGGGTGATACACCCAGAGTCCCCGGGAGCCCTGGTCCCAGGGCGGTGTTCGGTGCACCCCCGAGGACGGAGCTAGCTGGCAAGTGGTGGAGCTGGGATTCGCACCCAGATCTCTCCGGCTCCAAAACCATCCCCACCACCCTGACCTGCCTCCTTCCCTTTTCCAGGGCCCAGGCTCTGCCCTCAGCTGTCTCGCCAGGGCTCGTCAGTGGGTGAGGACCCCCCATCTGCAGGTCTAGAGGAGGCACGTGGCAGTGGGGGGAAGGGGTCGGAACAACCCCTCCCACAGGCGGGCAGGACCCCCAGGCCGAGGCAGGGGCACCGCAGTTCTGGGAGGAAGCAAGACATGCATTTCTGAGAGCTACGGGAGGAGATAAATTCCACACACACGGTGGCAGTGACGGCAGCAACAGTTTGAAGATGTCCTAATTGTGTCCCGGGGCACAGTGAGGCAGAGACACGCTTGGCTCTGCCACGGGTGACAGCCAGCCAGGGAACGATCGGGCAGGATTTTCTCCGTCAAAAACCCACAGCCGTGCTTACTACGGCGACTGCAGCCTTTGTCTGCAGGTTGTAAATTGTAATTGAAATGAGTTTTCAAGGTTGAAATAATCAGTCCTACTTGTCGCCCCCCCCACCTCTCCACGACTCTCCCCGCCCGGCCACGCTCCTCCGGAGCCCTGACACACACACACACTCTCACACACACGCACACACTCTCTCTCACACACGCACACACACTCTCTCACACACACACACACTCTCACACGTGCGCACACACTCACACGCGCGCACACACTCTCACACACACTCACACGCGCGCACACACACACACACACGCGGGCACACACACACGCGTGCACACACACTCTCATACACACACACTCTCATACACACACGCGCGCGCACACACTCTCACACACGCGCGCACACACACACGCACGCACACACACATGCACACACTCACACACACGCGTGCACACACACACAGTCTCACACACGCACACACACAGTCTCACACACACACACACTCTCACACACACGCACACACTCTCTCTCACACACGCACACACACTCTCTCACACACACACTCACACACACGCGTGCACACACACACAGTCTCACACACTCACACACACAGTCTCACACACGCGCACACACATTCTTGAAGTGGCTCCCTCACGTCAGGGTATACAAAACCAACCCCATAGACACGCATGTTTTCATATCTACAAACCTGCATGCATTTACACACGTCTATACCCACACGCACGCTCTAACACAGGTATACATATAAACATACACGGTATATCCACACTGCACAGTGAACACGACACCCGCACAAACGCGTGGGCATTCAGATTCACCCACTGCCGCAGGCTGAGAGGCCCCACAAGCAGATGCTGACGAGGATGGGGTGCAAGTGTGTATTCAGAGAAGGGAGGCGAGGCGGGGAAGGAAGGCGGAGGCGGTTCGTGCTGGCGTGTGGGGCCCTCCAGGAGGCCGTGCAGACCACGCCTCAGGGCTGTCCCACCTGGGGGCACGTCTCGGCTCTGTCAGTCCTGGGCTGAGGGCTGCTCCAGGGGGCTTTAACCCCATCACTCGGGGCTGGTGAGCACCGAGGGGTGGCTGAGGCACCAACAGCGTCTACACAAACACACATGCTCACACGTGTAATCAAGCATGACCTATGTCTACAGCACACATCTACACACATCAACTCGCATTTACACACAAATATGCAAACACACACACCAGTTTTCATCCATTGAGCAAACTTCCAGGGAGCAGGACAAAAGGGTCCCAGGCCCCCTCCAGGCAGCTGGCTGGTGCGGTAACCAAACACACACGTCTGGCCCTGACTCCGGCTCGGCCCGGGAGCCGCTGTCTGCTCCAGGCCAGGTAACCGAGTGTCCTGGAGCCTCACCCCCTCGGGGGTGAACGTGGGACGGCGATGCTCACCTGGAGGGCTGCCGGGAGGATGCAGGAGCCGCAGAGGTGAACTGCCCGGCACCGCGCCCTGTGCACAGACGTGCTCCCTGACGCTCCTCCGCTGGACGCCCAGCCCTGGAGGCCCCCCTGCCCTGCGATGGGCAGGGCTGCCCGCCACACACGTGTGGGCCAGCTCAGCTGGGCCCAGCCCGTCACGCAGGCGGGCAGAGAACGCCGCCGCACCGTGCCTGCTGGCGGCCTCCCTCCACCCGGGCGTGAGCCGCTCTCCCTATCGCTTCCCCAAGACGGTCGGTCCCTCTGAGGGTCCCTCGAGTCCTGTTCCCAAGGCCAGGCTCACTGCCCCCGGTCCCGCGCCACATTCCCAGAAGTCACAGGCCTGGAGTCACACTCCTGCTCTTCAGCGCCACACCACGGCTGCCACCAGCTCCTCCCCGCCAAATTTTCATCCTCAAATCCCCGTTTCCCGGGCTGGGGAATCTCTAAACAACCCGGCCTGGTCTCCATCCCCAGCTCTGCTCCCCACAGCTCAGCCCTGGCCCTGTGGCGACTCCTCCCTGCAACCAGGCGTCCTGGGGGCTGATGGTTGGGCAAATGGTGTCACCAGCTCAGGGCTGAGGAAGCCGAGGCTCAGGGCAGTGAAGCAGCGTCCCCAGCGGGCCGGGCTCTCCACTCGCCCCCAGGCACTCTTTTCCGAGCTCCAGCAGCTCTGTGGTGGCACCACCCGAGGCTCCTCGACCCTGAACCAGCCACGGCCCCATCTGAAGGAAAACGATTCTTGCAGACCCTCACGAATATGCCCCAGGGTGGAAACACTGACTCGGAAGCTGGAATCCCGGCTGCGACCACGAACCCCCACTGCGAATGGTCACGGCAGCAGAGACGCTGTGTCTCCGCGACTGGTGGAGACCACTTCTGCACGCCCATTAAGACGCAGATGCAAAGCTGGAGAATCGTCACAGAACGCCTGGGACCCTGAGAGTCTGACCTCGAGCACATGTCCCCGGATGTTCACGCTTCGGTTTGAGAAACAGGACATGAGCACCAGGGTCGCGTGGCAACAGCTGGAAGCCCCCATTCAGCCCCTTGCTAAGCATCGCTGAGTGAGGCTGCCACCTGGGACCTGGAGAGAAGAGTGACACCTGCAGCAGGGGCCACACCCGGCACCTGCACAGCTCTGTGCCCCGCTGTGCCCGGGAGAGGCCAGCTCTCAGCCCTGCCCTGGTTCTGAGGCCAACACGCCTCAGCTCGGGAGCCTGGGCTCGGCCCTCCCGGGGCAGGGAGGGGAGGGCTGGGGGCTGGGGCCTCAGCCAAATGGCTGGGCTGCCTGTGCCCCTGCTGATAACCCCTCCATGGACACCCCTCCCTGTCACTCAGCCAGTCTCCCGCCCCTCTCAACGCGTCTAGCTTTCCCTCCACCGGAGCCTTCCCTTTGACACTGAAATATGCTACGATTTCAACAAACAAAAGCCCTCTCTGACCGGACTCTCCCCTTTCTCTGTTCTCGCTTACGTCCCAGCTCCTCAGAGCGGTTGCCTCGGCTCGCTGTCATCCACTCCTCTCCTCTGCTTTTCTCCCGGCCAACCCGGTCTGGCTTTTGCACCCACCTCTCCAGGGAGATTGCTCTTATGGAGGTCACCAGCACTGCCCCCCGTTGCTAAGTCCAGTGGCCCAGCCCCCGTCCTCATCTCACTTGGTCCCTGGACAGCATGTGATGGAGCCGGTCACTCCCTCCTCCCTGACACTCCCTAGCCCTCCGGGACACCGTGCTCTGGGCCCTCCTGCCTCCCAGGGGCCCCCTGTCTCAGCTCCTGTGCTGGCCCGCTCCCTGCCCCACACTCCAGTGTCCAGGGCCCCCTCTCCTCTAACGACACTCACTCCTGGTGCTGACACTGACAACTCCAGCTCCTACTCCACGAGGCCACGTGGACACCCAACAGGCATCTCGCTCTGCACGTCCTACACCAAACCCTGTCCTTCTTCCCCAGCCTGCTCCTCCTCCCACCCACCCCTTCTCGGCGAGTGGCAATTCTATCCATCTCCCCCTTCCGGCGAGGACCTGGAAGCCATCCTTGATTCTCTGTCATCTTTCTCCCACCTGCATCCTTCAGCAAACTCTGCGGCCACACCGCACAGTTTACGCAGCATCCTCCCCCTTCTCGCCACCTCCCCGGCCCGTCGCTCCCACCTGGATTACAGCGCCTGCCTCCTAGCTGGCCTCCCACTCTGCCCTGGCCCTCAGCAGAGTGAGCCTGTGAGAACACAAATCGGATCACGCCAATCCTCTTTCAAGCCCTGCAATGGCTTTGTCCCATTCCTCATAAAAGACTAAATCCTCACAAATTGCCTACAAGGCCCACTTGATCTGTGCCCGCCCCCACCTCCTGCTGCGCTTCATCTCTCACCTGTGGCTCTGCGTCAGCCACGGGCCCTCACTGTTCCCCAGAACTGCCAGGCACGCGCCCACCTCAGGGCCTTTGCACATGCCGTGCTCACTGCCCAGCACACGCTTTCCTGGATCTCCACACAGCTCACTCTCTCAGTGCCTCCAGGCCTTTCCTCAGGTCTCGCCTTCTCAGTGAGACCTTCCGACTTAAAACCCCCCAGCCTCCCGGCACTCAGCTTCCCTCCAAGAGGCCTCCTGGATCTGCCTTCTCCGGCCTCATGATTAGGTCTTCTCTGACGCAAAGGGAACTGGCTGCCAGGCCACACTACCCCACTCCACACCTCGTCTGCAAGGCCATACTGTCCTGCAGGGCAGGTCTGTCCCACTCACAGAGCCTGGCAGGGGGCTTGGCACATAGTCGGCCTCTTAGTAAACGCTGGTTGGCTTCCTGATTGACAAGTGAGGAGCAGCACCGAGGGCAGGGCCCAGGACCCTCTGGCCTCCACGTGGCCAATGGTTTGAGCAAGTGTCAGTTCCTCGAATGGGGGCACAGCCTGGCACATAGTAGGTTCTCCCAAACGTTGGTCTTCCTTCCTTCCCCAGGAGAAAGGCTTCCTCGGGTTCCTTTGGGGATGTAGAGGTGGCGAGACCTTTCAAAGGCAGGCTGGAGAAGCCAGGAGGGCCCCGGGGCTGGGACGTCAGTTGGCCTACAGCAGGACATTTCTAGAATCAGATGGTGTGGGCTCAAATCCCAGCTCTGTGTGACCTTAGGCAAGTCCTTAACCTTTCTGTGCCTCAGTTTCCTCATCAATAAAACAGGGTGCTGTACAGATTAAATGCAAAACCCTGGGGCAGAGCTTGACAATTAATAAACGCTATATAAATATTAGCTACTGTTATCCTGTTTTTACTATTGTTTGTTATTGCTGTTAGCACAGGCTGCGTGACTGGCGTCTCCCCACGCATTCCCAGCCACCATGTGGCTGCCCTCCGTCTCCGAGCTCCCAGCCCCTGGGAGCTGCAGGCAGTAAATTTTTCCTATCTCCTCATAAACCGGGCCTTCCTCCGCTCAGCCATCACCTGGCTGGCAGCGCTGTCAAAAAGACGGATGCCACATCTGCCTTGTTTACGACTTTAATTCCCAAACCCTGCTATGCGGGCTCCCGGGAGGGGCCGGGAGGGGCCGAGAGAGGCAGGCACCGTCCCCCCACCGCCCCGGGCTTGACAGCTGCACAGATGCCCCTCGCAGGGGCCCTGACCTCGCTCAGGTGTGGGGGACCCATGGGTCATCTGCAAGTGCTTCCTGCATGTCCTCTGGGGCCGCAAGGAAGGTAGCACTCTGCTGGGGACAGGGCTCTTGGGAGGATGGGAAAGGGCAATGATTCCCATTTCATAGACGAAGAAACTGAGGCCTCAAGAGGTAAGGTCACCTAGCCAAGGTGACACCAGAACTCACACTCAGGTCTGCAGGACCCTAACAGCTGTGTGTCTGAGAAAGAACAGGTGCCCACCATGCCCCTGCCCTCACCCTTCAGCACACATCTGTCCAAGCTCCAGCTGCCAGCATCTGCCGCCCGTCCGGGTCTCCTCTGGCCTAGGAGCCCGCTCTGCCAGCCACGCGCAGGCTGCACTGCCCTGCAGGAGCAGCCCACCGACGACTGACGGTGTACACATGTCCCAGCTCCCTCCTGCCTTCGGTGCGATGACTGAGGCCTGTTCCTGGCTGTCCCCAGAGTCCCGGGGCGGGGGAGGGGGCAGCTGAGGCTGTTCACAGTGGTAACCTTCCTGATATCGCACGCTTTATCGCTGCCTTCGCTCCTCTCTCCTGGATCCCCTCCCACATACGCTGCTTGCTCTCAAATCCTTGTTTCAGGAGAATCCAACCTAAGACAGCCTGGAAGGATGGGTCAACGCTTCCCAAGGGTAAGACCACAGGAAGAGACGGTCCTCCTCACCCTCTTGGAGGGTCGCCGGGTCCCTCCCTCAGCTGGGTGGCAAGGAATGGTTTGGCAAAGCAAAGGACACAGGAGAAGCACTCGCTCACCATGAGACCGTGAGCAGGGCGGGCGCGGAACGAACGTTAGCATCGAGGGGAGCAGAGTGGGCCACGCTGGGGCGGTGTGTGGGAAGCCAGGCTCTGGGGACAGCCGGGCAGGTGGAGAGCACCAATCACGGGGACTACAGAGCACGCCTGGGCCGCTGAGGGCGAGAGACGGGGCCTGGAGGAGGCAGGGAGGGAGGGGGAAGGGAGGGGGAAGGGAGCGGCAGGGCAGGGGCAGGCACAGGCTGCCTGGATGAGAACCCAGCTGCACCGACGCTCTGGCACTGTGATGTTCGCAAGTTGCCTCTCTTTCCCCTTCTGTAAAATGGGAGCTGCGCCTGTGACAGTCTATACCACCCGCTCTCAGGACACCACACTCCCTCCTCCAGGATCCTACAGCAGACGGACACTCGGCCACTAAATGACCCAACTGCCTGTGTAGATCCCATCTGTCCCGCTTCCTCTCTGTCAACAATGACAGCCATTTCATCGGCACCTATTACACACACCTTCTCAGCCAACCACTTCTACCCTTCATCACTAATCCTCAAAACCGCCCACTGAGATGGCTGTTGCCTTTCCTGTTCTATGGATAAGCATCTGAGGCTCAGAGAAGTTAAGTAACTTGTCCAAGATCACAGAGCAGGGAAGAGACAGAGTGGGTTTCACACCCAGGAGTGAGTCCTTCCCCTGTCCCTCCTCCCAGCCCTCCTGGCCTAAGGCCTTCTCCCCAGGGGCAGGTTCAGCTCAAACCTGGGTGGGCTGGGGGGAAGCCAGAGCTGCCGTCCCCTCCCCCGGGGCCTCAGGTCCCACGAACATTCCCAGAGCTCCCCTGCCCCTCACCTCACCCAGAGGGGACACGAGGTCTCCCCACACCTGACTTGGGGCCACACAAGGACTCTGACCAGTTGTGCCGGGGCTTCCAATGCAGCAGGGAGGATTTGGGTTAGCTGTGAGGTGCTGCCCTTCTGCTGCCCCCCGAGGGTGTACCCCACCTCCAGGCCTTCCCGCCTGCCAGGGGCACATGCCGCCCTCCCATCACTCACCTCTCCCTCTGAGCCAGAGGCTCCCAAACTTTGCTGCACAGAAGAACCACCTGGGGCACTTTCAAAAAACTCCGGATGCTCAGGTTGCACCCAGTGCAAATAACATCGAAATGTCTACGGGCAGGAGCCAGGCATCGGTATTTCTGAAAGATTCCCAGGTGATGCCGTGTGAACAAAGCTTGGAGACCACTGCTCCAGCCCTAAGCACACATTAAAATCACCTTCAAAAACGTCCACAGCGCAGGCCCCGCCCTGAGGTTCTGATGTAGCTGGTCTGCGGTGGGACCCTGGTGTCGTTTTAAGAGCTCCCCAGATGACTCACGCACAGCTAGGCTTAGAGCGACCACCCCCCATTCACAAAGTGCCTCCACTAACGTAGTCTCACTTCCTTCTGGAGACATCCTCTGGGCGGCGGACCTTCAATCCCATTTCTCAGATGAGAGAGCAAAGGCCCAGAGAGGTCACAGCGCGTGCCTTAGGCTCAGAGCACAGCTCGCTCTTCTGAAACCTGCTCCAGCCCTCCTGCCCCTGCCTGCCATGACAATCAGACCAAACACCTCCCTCGGGACCGCCGAGCGTTTCCTGCGTCCTGGCCTGAGGCCTGGAGTCTGGACGAAGCCCACAGGAACTGACCAAGGCCTCCCCCTCCTGCCCCTCCCAGACCAAGAGGCGACTCAGAAAGCCCTTCATCCTTGACAGCCTGACACGGGCCCAGAAGGCCGCGGTCGTCCGTCCGTCTTGCTCCACGTCCAGTCTTACCCATCCTATCCCACCCCCACCCCTGGGCGGGGTCCAGTGGCCTATAATCAGGGTGACTGTACACCTTTGCATCCCACATGGGCTCTTTCGAGAATGAAAGGGGATGCTCTCAATAACCCCACCAGCACAGGGGTAGACGGGATGAGCCGTCACCCCACCCACGAGGGCGCAGCCTCCACGCCCAGGCACAGTTGTACTTTTTACGCCTCTCTTGTGACTGCTGCCTGATTCGGGCTTCTGCTGTGCAGCCTTGGGCAAGTCGCTTGGTCTCTCTGACTCTCCATATCCTCATCCATAGTACGGGAATCCTAAGAGCTCCCAGAGGTGTTGTGAGAGTGAAATGAGATAATGTCCTTACGTGTCCGGAACATGGCAGATGCATAGTAGACGGTGGCATGTATGTTTATTAGTTCACCCAGGAACACGCAAGCCCCTCATAAGACATTTCCACACACACTTCTCTCTCAGGCACGCCGACCCACGCACACACAGTCACACACAGGTGTGTGCATGCACACCACCTGGGCGCACGCGTACACCGGCACTCTGTGCATCAGGCGCCGTGGGTTTGGCCCAGCTCCCCAGGTGGTACCCACTGTCCAGGGACTTCGATGCCCTGTGGGCTCTTGCCACCAGAGGGCAGCACGCTCCCCGCCCACCCGCCTCATCACACTCCCTTCTCTCCCGGCGCTAGCAGACCCCTCTGTCAGACTCCGTGCAGTGTGTCCCTGGAGCACCAGCCCTTTGCCCAGACTGCACCGGTCAAGTCTGGGGGGACACAGGAGGGAGCTCATCATCCGCAGTTAGGTGCCACTCAGGGAGCCCCAGCCCTGCTGAGGCCGGGTCCTGCTGCAGAGCCCCCCAGGCCCGGCGTGCACAAGGCCGCGTGTCCAGAGGGGTCCTCAGTGGACACATCAAGACGGCACCCAGGGGCTGCGGGCCTGGAGCCCAGCCCGGGTTCGAGCCACGCTCCACCATCTTCCGCCTGCGGGAATCAGGTCCTCTACTTACCTCCTCTGAGCCTCCCGTCCCGCCTGTAAAATGGACCAGTGATTGCCCCCGTGTGTGGCTCATTCTCCTGTTCAGGGCTCAAGTGTCACCTTTGCAGGGGCCGCCCCGGCACTGCACAGATGCGGTTCCCCCCGCCCTGCACTGCCCGTTCTTCCCTTATCTGCTTCGTTCCTGCTGTACGTTTCCCTCCGACACGTCCGGTCATTTCCTCATCTTGCATATCGTCTGTCTCACCATTACAATAAAACCCCAAGTCCTTTGGACTCTCTCATTCACTGCTGTGCCCACCATGCTCACAACAGGGCAAGGCAGTCCTGGGAGCCAAACCGGTGGCTGCTGAGTGACTGAGGGAACTCTCGGGCTTAGAGGAGGTTTCTGCGAAGTGTCCAGCCTGGTGTGCGTCAGGACTGGACACAGTAAGTCCTGTGGGCGCACCCCCGGAACGCACACCCAGGCCGTCAGAGGCCAGATGGCCCTCCCACCCTCAGGACTCTCAGTGTCGCCCTCTGACTCGGCCGGGGCCCCGCCCCTTCAGTCCCCGCCTCCCAACTCCGTCCCCAGGTGCCAGCCCACCTCCTGCCCCCCAGCACTGGCCCCAGGCCTCCCCTGGCTCAGGCTTCTCCTCCAGAGCCCCGCCCCCGCAGGGCCCACACCCCCCCAGGCCCCGCCCCGGGCCCCGCCCCGCGCCGCGCGTGCTCACTGGTGCACTTCTTAACGTGGCTTCCCTTCTTGAGCGCGTGGCGGCTCAGCTTGCAGTGGAAGTTGTCCTCCCAGAACTCGGCAAACCAGATGTTGCGCCGGTTGTTGTCCAGCGTGCGGCTGGAGAAGTAGCGGTCGAAGCCTGGCGGGACCGGGAACGGGACGTCAGGGCTCACGCTCGCCCTCCCCGCTGCCCCAGGCTTAGGCAGGGGCCCGGCCGAGGCGGGGAAGGAGGCAGGAGCGTGTCTGATGCAGAGCCCAGGCGGAAAAAACAAAATGTGGAGCATTTCATTTCACTCAAAATGAAAAGAGCAGTATTAAGTCCCAGGGGGAGCATGTGTAATCCACAACTGCTGCCTTTATGGAAGAGAAGTACAGCGATGAGGATGTTTCCACGGTTAAAACCACAGAAATGCTAATATCGGGCCTCTCTGAGAAGGTGCCGCCTGGGAGTCCTGAGATTAGAGCACAAAGGCTGGTGGGTTTGTCGGACCCTGGGAGCACGTGGCCAGAGAAGGCAGGGGATCGCCTAGGTCACACAGCAACACCAGGACCTGGACCTTCTCCTTTCGAGTCCAGAACGTCCCCGTCACTAACGGATGCAGCCTGCCTCCTCCACATGCTCTGCCAGACTCAGAAATCTGCTCTCAGCGCAGGAAACCCTGTCCCAGGGTGGGCAGGCTGGCGGGGAACAAGGCCCTCTCCCTCCTCCTGGGTGCTCCTCCCGCAACTTGACCGTTCTGTGTATAGTAAACTGAGCTGCTTGGGATGGGCCAGAAGGCCTGAGAGCTCAGTGGGGCCCACACGAAGCTTCCTGTCCAGGGAAGGGTCCGAGTGGAAGCTAAAGGACTGTCAGAGCTGCAGGAGAAATGCTGGCGTTGGGCGGGGGTTGGCCTGCAGCAGGACTTCTCGGCCTCGGCACTGCTGTCATCGGGGCCAGGTGCTGCTTTGTCGTGGGGGCCGTCCTGTGCACTGCAGGCCGCTGAGAGACATCCCTGAACTCCACCCGCCAGACGCCAGCAGCAGCATCCCCCAATCATGACAACCACACACGTCCCCAGACATTGCCGAATGTCCCTTGGGGGGCGAAATCACCCCTAGATGAGGACCACTGTTCTGAAAGCTTCTCTAACGTCCAAGAGAGAACAGGTATTGGTCAGGCAAGTCCTGGTTCCAAATCCCGCTCTGCCACTTACTGCACTGTATGTCACTGAATCTCTCTGAGCCCCGTGTACCCCTCTCCCACACGGGGGTCAAGCGCATCACAGGGTTGCCGGGAAAATTAAGTGAGATGTCTGTGCAGGGCCTGGCATTTGTGGGCACCAGTAAGCCATCGTCACTGTTATTTTGTGTGTATTACGGCTTAGGGTTTGCAGGGGAGGCGTGGAAACTTCTGCAGCCTGTGCTCCCTCTGCCTCGGGGTGAAGCGAGGACACTGCTGTGTGACCTTGAGCAAGCCCTTCCCCTCCTCAGCCCGTCTCTTGGAAAGTTCGTGGCAAGGCAGATGTCTGCGGTCCCGTCCAGCTCCATCAACGCTGGATTCTACTGAACGCAGGGAGGGCAGGGACGAAGGGCTGGGGAGCCCGCCTCCCCCTGGTGAGGACTGCAGGCCCTGCCAAATCAGGCCATTAACAGGAACTTCACGCCACACTCTCTGTGAGGTTCTGGCCACAGCACTTTGTTCCTGCCCACGGTGAGTGTGGGTCTGCCCTGACAGGAAGGACTCAGGGCAGGGCAGGCCCAGCCCCAGACCCAGGCAGGCTCTGCAGGGAGGCCCCATCCCGCACACGGCACCTCTCCTGTAGCCTACTGGCAGCTGCCAGCCCCCTCCGGCAGAAGACTTTAAGGCCAGGCGAGGTGAATCCCCGCACCTCCCACACCCAAAAATATCTGAGCAGGGAGGAAGAAAGGACCCAAATGTGGATTCAAATTCTGCTATGTTGAGTGCCTGATAGGCCTCCCAGCCCAGAACCTCAGAACACACAGGCTGGGGGCCAAGCAAGAAGGAAGGAGAGGTGCAGGAAGAGGAGCGGGAAGAAGGGAAGTAGAGGACGGGCAAGAGGAGGCGCATCCAGGCCGATGCTGACAGTAGGCGGGTGAGTGTGGCAGTCCTGCGTCCGGCCTGCCAGGCCTACCTCGCACGGACATCCTCTTGGGGAGAATGGTGACAGCACCCTCGGCCACCTCCTCCAGGTGCAGCACAGGTGCGATCTTGGAGCCCCAGCTGTCTGAGCCCATCCAGAAGAAGTGGCCCGTCTGGTTGGCTCTGCGCGCTGCCTCCAGCACACGCCTGCGGGAACACGCCCAGCCCAGCCCAGCCGTGTCTGCCCACACAACTGCCCCCAGCCCTGGCCATACCTGCTGTGGGCCCACCTGTCCCCCAGCTCTGCCTGGACCCTCCACCCCTGACTCCCACGAGCCGAGGGCCCACAGCTGCCCCAGCACCCGTGCCCGTACCCCCTGATGGCTCCCCAACCCCTGGCCCACACCTGCCCATAGGCCCACACCTGTCCCCCTGGGCCCACGCCTGCCTGCAGGCCCACGGTGATCCCCCAAGTCCCCGCAAACACCACACCTGTCTCCCCAGATCCACACCTGAGTTCCATCTAGCTCAGGCCTAGGAACTGTTAATATGTCTGCCCAGCCCCTGTCCTCTCAGACTCATGCCTTCCTGGCCCTGAGCCCA
The DNA here is from genome assembly GCF_000956105.1 of Propithecus coquereli. Taxonomy (NCBI): domain Eukaryota; kingdom Metazoa; phylum Chordata; class Mammalia; order Primates; family Indriidae; genus Propithecus; species Propithecus coquereli. Next base: position 105,196 of record NW_012148041.1, read on the forward strand.
CACCCACGTCCCTTAGCCTGTCCTCACATTTACTGTCACACACACACGCCCCTCTGCCCCTGACCCCTCTGCACATGTTGCCCCCGACCAGCAGTGCCCTCTCCATCCACCCCATTCTGTGCCAAAAGTCCCAGTCCTTCCAAGAGCCGCTGCCCACACCCTGACGTGGATGGAGGATGGGCGGGTGAGGGCATGGGGCTGCCAGGTGCTCACACCCGCCAGGCCTACTGTGACAATGGTCTTCATCAAACCAGCACAAGACTGAGGAGCCCTTAGCAGGCGCTTAATCGGTGCTTACTGGGTGCATGGACTAAATGGCCCCTCGAAGACGTCTCCCTGGAGGGCAGAACAGGGAGGAATGGGCAGAATTTCCTCATGCAGCTCCTCCCATGGCGAGAGGCTGGAGCAGAGGGGCAAGGACCTTGCTTGGGGCCACAAAGCAAGTGGGAGGCTGTGACACTAGGAACTGTCCAGGCCCTTGCAGCGGTGAGGACCAGGGCACAGGCTGCGGGGCTCAGGGGCAACTGCGGGCCTGTGCAGGAAGCGGCCAGTTAGGGCAGGAGGGCTTGGGCCTTCCAGAGGGAAACAAATGTTCCCAGGCCCCACAGCCTGCACCTGGGGCTGGGGCAGGCCTGAGCTGGCCTCACCGTCCTTCCTTGCCCCACTTGGGCCTCCTCCATCACCTCCCGACCCCTCACCGGTGCAGCCCCCACCTCAGGTCACCGCTACTGGCCGGTGGGGCTGCTGTCAGCACCCACACACAGCCCTATCATCACCCGCCTGCACCCAGCCAGCCCCGGTGACCAGGGCTCCCAGCCTCCATCCCTGCAAAGTCGCCTGAGTTTGTCTTTACTTCCGTTTGCTTCTGAAACGCATGCGGACTTCCAGAACGACCCTGCCTCCTGCCTCGCCTCCTGCAGGCTGCTCAGAAAGTCAGTCTAGTCCCATCCCACCCTCCCCTGGGTGCCTCTTCTCTGGGACAAAGGACCCAAGGCTTTTATCCTCCCTCCCAGTAAGTGGGCCCATCTGAACTGAAGGTGTCCCCAAAAGCAGCAGGCCTGGAGTGGGGTGCACTGCCTGGTGGGAGATGGGAACTGAGTCGGGCCAGCTTCGGGGTGGGAGTAGGGCAGGAGTCGGGGAGCAGGAACTGGTGCCCCAGCGGGGCCCCTCCTGCCCCAGGAGCTGGCTAGCCCTGTGGGCATCGGGAACATTCAGAGCCGGAATTAGGGGACCTATATGCCTTAAGGGGGTCAGAAACTGCCACTGTGCACAGCATGGAGGCTGTCGGGACGGGGCTCCGAGGACCTCCCCTCCCTGGCCTCTCGCTGCCTGAGACACCATTACGGTTGGTCTTTTTGGCTTTTGAGGCCTTAAGGATCTTCCAGAACCCCCTCCTCCGGCCCTCCAGTGACCCCGCAATGTCCCTGGGTGTTTATATGTTTTGCTGTGACTCTGGAGTCCAGGATAGGGTCTCGACAAGTGAGAAAAGGGGTTTAAAGAATGGGACTCGGGCGAGGCTGCTCAGGAATGGGAGGGAGCCACAGGGGGAGGGGCAGCCTCAGCTGGGCCAGGAATCCAGGGGAGGAAGCTCAGGGGGCCACATCGGCCGGGGCTCCCCAAGGACGGGGCCATGTCTCCCCTCAGACTTGGGCTCCCCGAGGACGGGGCCGCGTCTCCCCCCAGACTGGGGATCCCCGAGGACGGGGCCGCGTCTCCCCCCAGACTGGGGCTCCCCGAGGACGGGGCCGCGTCTCCCCTCAGACTGGGCTCCCCGAGGACGGGGCCATGTCTCCCCTCAGACTGGGCTCCCCGAGGACGGGGCCATGTCTCCCCCCAGACTGGGGATCCCCGAGGACGGGGCCACGTCTCCCCCCAGACTGGGGATCCCCGAGGACGGGGCCGCATCTCCCCCCAGACTGGGGCTCCCCGAGGACGGGGCCGTGTCTCCCCTCAGACTGGGAAATCTCCGAGGCCAGACCCGTCTTGGCCCTGACATCCAATCTCGGGGAGGCGGGAGCAAAGGAAAAATAGGACGGGAAGTTGGTCAGGAGGGGCAGTCAGGGATCGTCTGTTAAGCGTTCCCAAGTGTGTGACTTGTGACCCAGGCCCCAGGGGCTGGCCCAGGGTTTCCGCACCTGCACCAGGGTTTCTCCTGCTCTGCGGATGCGGTGAGTGAGGCGCAGGGAGGGGAAGCGTGTGCCCAAGCCGGGACTAGAACCACAGCCGAGATCGCGTCCCTGTACCCTAAGCTCACCACAGGTAAGAGGGAGGGACTGAGAGGTGGCCAACATTTGCTGGACACCTACTTCATGCCAGAGGCTACTCTAAGCCCTTTAAGCACATTCCTGCATTCACAATTCTCCAGGCAGGCTTCATTCGTTCATTTTTTTTTTAGCAGCAGAGGCCCAGACAGGTTAAGAAACTCACCTGAGGTCACACAGCTAGTAGGTAGAACAGGATTAAAACCCAGGTGGTCTGGCCCCAAGCCATAGCCTTAGCCCCTCCACTAAAGCACCTTGCTGGCCATCCCTGGCCCTGTTAGCAACAGCCTGTGCCCCAGCCTGGGGGGTCTCCCTGCTCACACACTTACCCACCCCCACCCTGGATCCCGGGGCGGGCTCAGGCTGGCCTAGGAGGGTCTCCAGCAGGACAGGACCTGTGGCTCTCCCCACGCCTGCCTGGCTCCCCCTCCCGCCCCGCTGTCGCCTGCCCTCACCTGATGTCATCCTCATTGGCAAATATGATGACCGCCCTGGCATTCGAGGTCTCCAGGAGGCGACGGATGATCTTGTCGAACTCGCCCGTCTTGGGCTCCCGTGGTATCTTCACCGACTGGGCGATGCACACGCCCCCTGCAGGAGGGGCACCAGTTAGCTGGAGCTCCCGCCGCACCCACACCACACACTCCACGGGACGGGGCTGGGGTGGCCACGGTCCCCAGCCTGACTCCCAGCCCTGGGCGCCCCATCTCTAGATACGGGCTGTGCAGTCAGAATGGCCGCAGCACCGGTCTTGGCTCCACCGGCCAACTGGGGACTCTGGACATGTCACTTAAGTACTCTGTGCCTCAGTTTCCCCATATAGCAGGTAGAGGAGGCAAGAAGCGGTATAGCATCATGCTTAGGAACCAGATTTCCTGGGTTCAAACCTCAGCTCTGCCACTTAGTGCTGTGCGATCTCAGGCTCAGGCTGAGCCTCTCTGTGCCACAAATACATCACCTATAAGGCGGAGATAATAATACTACCTACTTTATAGGATTGTTTATAAAATACTAAATAAGTGAACTAATGCATTTAAATACAATAACGTCCGGTACACAGTGTTTAGTAAATGTTGGTTATTTTTATCGTAACCACCTCAGGACATTTCTCAGAGGATTAAATCTGAAAGTGAGAGCCCACCCCCACACCTCCCAGAGCTCATGTCCCTGGGACGCCATGACTTACAGGCCCTGGGTAAGAGCAGTGTGCCTGGCTGCCGGCCACCAGACACCCGGGAGCACTGAGTACTTCACCCAGCCGGTCCCCAGCCTCAGACGGGTCTCTCAGGTGCTGGTGGGGGACAGGCCTCCTTCCCGTACTTAAATCCCACCTGACCTCCGGTACAGAGCATCCGCGGCCGCTGCTTGTATCATCCACTGCACTGACCCACGAGGAGCCCGAAGCTCAGAGAAGCGGCTCGCCCAAAGCCACCCAGTCTCCTGCCCTACTGGGGGCCGGGAGCTGGGGGTCCCCAGAGAATAAGCCCCCTGAGTTCCCTGGTGGCAGGGTCAGGGCTCAGTCAATGGAAAACCTTGAGGGATTAATCTCAATGAAGCCAGACCCTTTATCTGACCACCACCCTGCTCTGGGTCCCACTCAGAACAGGATACAGCCAATGCCTCGAACCAGCCACCTCGGCTCAGCACCCAGCTGCCACCCCTGGGCCTCCAGCGGCTTCTCGGTCCAGGCTGGGGCCACCTGAGCCTTCTACACAGACCTGCCCCAGTGCATCAGGCGACTCTGTGCGGGGGCCTGGGCTGCCAGGGGCTCACGGGGCGGGGAGGACACCAGCCACCACCACACAGGGCACGTGCCAGCGCCCAGCTCCACACATACAGCAGACCCTGCCACGGGCAGGCAGTGGCCACCAGGGAAGGCTGCCCAAAGGCAGTGACGCAGAGCGGAGTCCTTAGAGGGCGCCAGCAGCCAGGTGGGGCATTCCGGGGAGAACAGGTGCGCCCACTAGAAGGAGAGGCTGCTCTGTGCCAGCGCCCTGCCAGGCTTGGGGCCACAGGCCACAGACACACACACACACACACACACACACCCACCTCCTCAGGTCTCTCCTAAGACACCCAAGAAGTCCCAAGCACCAGAGAAGAACACGGTTGCCAGGAGCTCGCAGGCAAAGGAAAGAAGAACCGAGCGTGCGCGCGCAGAACTGGGGCCCCCTCCGGGTCACGGAGAGCCACAGCGCTGGCCGGGCAGGCACTCAGCTCCCAGCAAAACCCTCCATATGGTTTCTTTCCGGTTAGAAGTGGGCCAATTGCGACATGTCTCCCCCCATCTGGGGAGGCAGATGGACAAGAGGAAGAGGCTGGACGGGGAGGAGGAGGGGGAGGCTGAGCCACCTGGCTCTGGATGGGGGCGGGGCAGGGGATGGGCGCTAACTGCTCTCGAGCAGGGAGAAACCGTTAGGTTAAGTAATATTTTTGAGCAAGGATCCGTGTCATGGTCCTGCAAAGCTTCACTGTGCTGGTGAAGGAGGATTAGGTGGCCGCGGCTCAGCCAGCGAGAATGCGAGTGAGTCACGAGGTACCTGAGACGGCAGTGCAGTCTGAGGACGGTGTGATGTTCTTGTAACCACAAGAGACGGGAAGACTGAGGGGCCTGCAGGGTGTGCAGGCCCCGGGATACTAAGGAACATGTATGGAGCGTGCAAATTTCACACGGATGCACTCATCTGAGGTCGGGGCCAGCCCCACATCTCCAATTTAGAGATGAGGAAACTGAGGCACAGAGAGGTTAAGTGGCTTCCTCAAGGTCACGAAGATCATCAGAGGCAGAGCTGGGGTTTGAACTCGTGCCCTCTGGCTCAACGGCCACCTTCCAGCCAGTCATGTGGGGGAGGGATTGGGTCATGGAGTCAAGGGGGCTCGTGGGCTGTGAGCACGTCTGGGCACAGTGCCTGCCCTGTGGGGAGTGCCCACTGGTATCACTGTCCCCAGGATGAGAAACCAAGCACCCACTGGGTCTCTGCTTCGTGGCCCAATTGTCAGCATGGCTGCTCAGGGGAGTGGGGGACAAGAGGCTAGCTCACTGCCAGGAGCTCTCCTGGGGTGACAAAGGCTCCTGGCCATGGCATAGCCTCTGCTTCGACTGCTCTCCTGGCCCCTGCCTCAGCCAGAGAGCACTGGAGTGGCCCGAGAGGGACAGCATTTACTGAGCACCCATTGCATGCCTGGCACTGTGCTAGGCCCAGTCTCGATGACTCTTCACACACCCTGGGGGCGGGTGGTAATATTCCCACCTTACAGATGAGGAAACTGAGGCTCAGAGGTGCTAAATAGCCTGGCCAAGGTCACACAGCCAGTCGGTGGACTGCAATCCTGGTCTGTATCCAGAGCCTCCCCCAGGCAGAGAGGCCCCCATCTCCTGCAGCCCCTTCCCGCCCTGCAAAGTTCTCTTTCCTGTCAACCCTTCAGCTGCAGAACAATTACTCCACACCCTGCCAAGACTAAAAGCGCGGCGTTTCAAACGCCAGTGCCTCTTCCGCAGCCTCTGTTGTTTGGGTGGGTTGGTGCACATGCGTGCACTTGCGTGGACACACACTGTCACAGAATGCGCACACTCGCACATACCAAGTACACAGTCTCCACAGCCCACCTTCGCACATCCTAGCGCACACTGCTACTGACCCTGAGTCACATACAGAGCCCACTGGCCTCCCCGTGTCCAGTCTCTGCTGCCACCGCCGTCGCCGCAGGAACCAGGGCTAACACTCCCTGAGATGCCCTCTTCAAACTTCCCCACAGGGAGGGGCACGTCTCCCCACACCCCCCCTTCCCCAGTCTCTCACTGAGTGAAATAAGAATCCGTGAGTCCATACTGAGAGTAAATATAATCAAATTAACGCCCACAAAGCCCTCGGGGAACAAGCCCACTCCCTAGCTCAGGGCGGCCCTCCCCCTCCCCCAGGCTCCAGGCATAGGACCACACGGGAGGGGCGCACATGGAGAAGTCTGGGGTTCCCCATGGCCCTGGGTCCCCCTTGGCAAGGCCCCATACACCACTCTCCAGCCGCCCAGGCCCCTGACAGACACACAGCCGCCCAGTGCCAGCTGCAAGCCCTGCCATCCAGCCAAGCTGCTGTCGCTGCTTGCCGGGCGGGGGCAGGAAGCCACAGCCACTCGCCAAGAACATCCGAGCACGTCTCCACCGTAGAGACCTTGGACACCTCCTGGGCCAAGCTGCACGGAGAGTGGGGAGACAGAGGCCAGAGAGGGGCAGTTCCTTGCCCAGGGGCACGCGCAGCAGAGCCCACTCCAGACCAGGCTGTCACCACCACACTGGGAGGGCTAGAATCCAGACCACCCCTGACTGCTTCCCTGCAAGAACGCAGGAACCGCCCCCTCTCCTGGCTCTCACTCCCCCACCCAGCCCAGCCCTGCTGTGGCCCCCAGCCCGCCCCAGCTCCACACCTTCCCCCTCTCCCTGTGCCGCCCCACCCACCAAAACTGACTTGTTGGCCAGACACAGTGGCTCATGCCTATAATCCCAGCAGTTTGAGAGGCCAAGGTGGGAGGATTGCTTAGGCCAGGAGTTCAAGAACCTAACTTTACACAAAATTTTTTTTTTTTTTTTTTTTGAGACAGAGTCTCGCTTTTGTTGCCCAGGCTAGAGTGAGTGCCGTGGCATCAGCCTAGCTCACAGCAACCTCAAACTCCTGGGCTCAAGCGATCCTCCTGCCTCAGCCTCCCGAGTAGCTGGGACTACAGGCATGCACCACCATGCCCGGCTAATTTTTTCTATATATTTTTTAGTTGTCCAATTAATTTCTTTCTATTTTTAGTAGAGACGGGGTCTCACTCTTGCTCAGGCTGGTCTCGAACTCCTGAGCTCAAACAATCCTCCCGCCTCGGCCTCCCAGAGTGCTAGCATTACAGGCGTGAGCCACCACGCCCAGCCTCTACACAAAATTTTAAACTTAGCTGGGCTTGGTAGGGCACACCTATAATCCCAGCTACTCGGGAGGCTGAGGCAGGAGGATCACTTGAGCCCAGCAGTTTGAGGCTGCAGCAAGCTATGATTTCACCACTGCACTCCAGCTCAGGCGACAGAAGGAAACCCTGTCTCAAAAAAAAAACCACACACACACACAAGAAGCTGCCTCGTCCTCGGCCCCATCCATCCATCCGGGCCTGCCTCTGCTACCATAAACCTGGACATCTGATCGAGGCGTGTCGTCAGAGCCCGGGGGAGACGCACACGGCAGTGTCTAGTGAAGCCGACTGTACCGGCTATCCCGAAGCCACCACTCCTGCTTCTTCGTTCCTGCCCAGGGAGCTGCACGTGGGCACAGGCGACCCACACAAAGACGTCCACTGCAGCGCTGTTTGAAACTGCAAGAAATGGAAACAGCCTGAATGTTTGACAACAGAAGAATGGATAGACTGTGATATATTCGTCCAGTGGGATATCAGGTAGTTAAAATTAATAAAACAGCTCCCGTGTCAACATGACAAATCCTGAAAACAAAACTGACTGACAAAAGCAAGTTGCAGTAGGATCTGTCCCCTTTATGTAAAATCTAAAGACCACATATATTATTATTTGTAGAGATGTGCGTGTATGTGCACTATACATGTACCGACACGAGGAAAGGATGCACGAGGGCAGATTTTGTCTCTCGTATTCATCGAGTTCTCCCCGGCACCTAGAACGCTCTTGGCACTTAGCAGGTGCTCGGAAATGTTTGCTGAGTACCTAAACGAAGACAGGAAGGGAACCTACTCTTCGGAATCACGGTTCCCTCGTCAGGGAGAACAAGAGGGGAGAGGGGAGGGCTCCAGGGAGCTTCCACTCAATCCACAATGTTTATTTCTTCAAAAAATAATCTGAGTCAAGCGAATATGGCAACATGCAACTACTCGGTCAGTCTGGGCCCCACAGCCCGGGCGGGACAAAACCTGTAGACGTGGGTGGTGGCAAGGGCTCCGGTCCCACGGCGCTGCCCAGCGGGGACATATCAGGGTGTGCCTGAGCCCCCCTTCCTGCCGGGGCTGCCACAGCGCACTTAGGGGAGATGCTCCAGCGCCGCCTCCTGCTGCACCCCCCCAGGGCTGCCCCCTCCTCCCGGCCAGCGGTCCCGAAATCCCGTCTTCCCTGAGGGCGGGCTCTCCCCTGGTGTGAGCCTCCCCCACGCGTCAGGCGCCACAGCTGAGCATGACACGGGAGTCTCCACTGGGAGACCCGAGAGCAGTTTCCTGCTGCACTTTGTAGTCTCCGCCTGTCCCTCTGTGGGCTGGCGACCTTCCCGGTGCTGTCCAGGCCCGGCTGCCGGATCCGCGTCAGCGTCCGCCTGCAACTGCGCTCCCGAGGGCAGGGTCAGGCCCGCGCATCAGTTTGTTCATTCTTTCTTGCTTTTGAAAAGCGCCCTGCTCGGCTCCTGCAGAATCGATCCTTAAGTGACAACAGTGAGTCTGGCCCTTCCCTGGGCTCCCGGTCTAGCCGGGGAAGCAAGGCCGGAAGGGGCAGGGAGGCCCGGGGCCAGGCCCCACCGCACGCCTCCCAAACATTGCTCGTTCAGCGACCCACACTTATGGAGCGCCTGCAGGCACGTCTTCAGGCCGCTCGCATGTCACCTTGCCCACGTGTGTCACTGCTGTCCTTGCACTAAGTCCACAAATGTCCGCTGAGCATCTCTGACGAGCCAGGCAGGGTGTTGGGTGCTGGGATGCAGTCTGAGGGACACAGCCTGCAGCTTACACCCCGGGGTGGGAGGGAACAGTGAAGTCCTGGAAGGGGCACAGAGGAGGAGACCAGCCGCGTGACGTGCGGGAGGGAGGGGGGCTGCCCCCACCCAGATTCGTCCTGCACAGGGAGGCTCCGCTGGGCCCAAAGCCTGGCCTGACCTTTCTCTAGGAGCTGCTGCCTCGCTTGAGACCCCAGGAACTGAAAACACGTTGCAACTCTTACGTCCGCCTTCAAGAGACATGGGATTTGCACTGAATGAATTGTTTTCCGGTCCACTCCCTGGGACTGCCCGTCCCCGAGGCGCGTCCCAGTGCACCCGGCGGACCTAGGTTAGAGGACATAGGACTGTGGCGCCTGCACTCTGCTTACTCCCCTCCAGCCTGAGGCAGGCGGGACCCTCCCTACCAGCACTTCCCCATCCCCCACGGCATGGCTCTCCACACTCCGCCTGTCTACCTAATGCTCCCTACCATCCCGTCGGCCGCCCCGTCCAAGCAGCCCCCACATGCCCTGCCTTCAAGGCACCCCCCTGTGTGGGACATGCCCCCCTGTGCAGTTGGTCTGGGCGGGCAGAAAGAAACAGCCTCCCACAGGAGGAGCCTGCTGTGCCCATGTCGGGGGACAGCCAAGGGTCCCCTGAGCTCTCAGCCAAGTCCGCCAGGACCTCCCAGAAAGGATCTAGGCTGCCAGCCCTCGGGGGCAGGAAGGGGTGGGTGAGGGGATGGGGCACTGGCTCCCGGTGGGACTCCCAGCCCACCCCTTCCCGCTCCAGCACCCAGGGCCTGGGATGGCACTCCAAACCCCAGGCTGCACCCAGACACTGGGCTCCAGACCAGGGAGCAGGGAGACCCTCCCCAGCGCACTGAGCAACTGCCCTGCGGCCTGGGTCTCTGCCCCCCGTGCAGGACGCAGCAAGGCCTGGCCTCTCCCAGCCCAAGCAGCCCATCCTGGAGGCCAGCAGAGACCTCTCCTCTCTTTCTCTTTTCCTTTTTTTTTTCCAATCTTTTTAAATTTAAAAAGGGAGAAAAACGATGAAAAGAAAAACCCTAGGAAAATGGCAAAATCTACATTACGGCAAAATGTGCAGGCAGCCACAGGATGGAGGGTGCGGAGTTACACGACCCAGCAGGCAGGAGAGGGGTCCCCCGGGCGCCCCTAGGCTCCCAGCAGAGACAAGGGTGAGGGGAGGCAAAGCCACCCCTGGGCCTTCATGGCCTCACGCACACGCAGGCGCGCATACACGTGCGCACACACACACATGCACACGCACAGGTCCTTTCTTTGTCCCTCGTCCTCCCCTCCTTCCCTCCTACCCCAAAGCCAGGCCCTCACCAACCCCCTCCCCAAACCAGCAGTCAGGAAACGGACCAGAAACAGCCACTCAGAGGGGTCGGTGACTAACAAGGTGTTACTTTTGTTTTTAGCTGGGAGCAAAGCCTTAACAGAGATAAATGGAGCTGTGACAGTGGCCGCAGCCAGCGGCGCTTGGCCAGAGCAGGGTTCTGAGGCAGGGAGGACACCCAGGCCCAAGTGAAGGCCCCTCTGCCTGCGGCTGCTCCAGGGCAAGCTCCGGTGTGGGTGACATGGATGGCAGGGCTGGGCCAGCTGCAGCTGGGTCTGGGACTGCACAAGTCTGGGACGTCGCTGTCACCACCCTGGTCTGCTCCCGCTCCCAGCCCCACTCCCCAGGTGGTCAGTCTCCAACCCGGCTGCACTCTGCTTACTCCCCGCCAGGCTCTGGGCCACGACAATCCAGGCACAGCGTCTGCCTTCCCAGGGCTGCTCGTGAGCTCGGGCCACGCGCGTGGGGCGGGCATCGCGTGCACGCGGACATCTCTCTCAGTCCTGCCTTCTGTTGGGACTTCGCTTTCTCCACCTAGACACGACGCCTTGCCCCGAGTCTCGGGAGACAGGCGAGCAGAGGACGAACGGGTGCAGGAAAGCGTAAGCGAGCCCTGCAGGTTGGCTGGGTCCCGAGGGCCCCGCCTGAAGACAGCTGGCCCGGCAGGGAAGGGCATGAGGTGGATCATTCCCCTTCCCTGCTGCGCTGACTCCAGCCCGTGGGAGGCAGTGGGCCCACTGCTCAAGCCCCAGGTGTGCAGGGACAATGAGGGCTAAGTCACCCCAGTTTCCTGCCCGAAGGGTCCCCCTGACGCACCCTGGTGGGCTTAGGTTTATGCAAAGCATGGCTATCACACTTGCACTCAGCTCCCCTCCCGCCCAGCCTGAACCAGCCCTCCTGGCCGTGTGACTTTGGACACATTACTTGGCCTCTCTGAGTGTCAGGCTGCCCATCTGTGAAAGGGGGAAGGACTTCAACTCCACCTGATAGGGTTGGTGGGAACCTCAAACGCAGTGGCACGTGTGGTCCGTCCCCTGGAGCCAACACCTGGCCAGGCCTGCTGCGGTGGCGCTGCTCAGGCAGGAGGAGGAGCCGGAGGACAGCACAGGACAGGCTGGTCGGGTCCATGGCTCTGGGGACCGGGGGCACCGGGACTGTCCAAGGCGGCGCACACAGAACTTCTTTCTCCTGAGCACACTCAGCACCACCCCGTGCCCAGACACACACACACACACACACACACACGCACACACAAAACCACACGGTACACACCACCACAACCTCACACAGTCTCACGGTCACAAACACTCACCCAGGGACAGCGCACTGCCACCCACAGCTCCCACTACACGTATATACCCAGGGAGAACCTCACACCGCCTCGCCGCCAACGACGGGCACGGGGCCACACGCGGACACGGACACAGTCACACCTCCCACAGTGCCACAGCCTCACACCACACTCACACCACCCCCACCCCGTCTCATCCTGCACGACCCCTCACAGCCACACACCCGGCACACGGGCACACGCGGCACGGAGAGCACGCCTGACACACACTTGCCCCCGTTATGACTTCAGACAGCTCCCCAGCCACACACGGCACAGGCCACACACGGCACACAGCCACGTACGCACCACACACAGCCACACACGTGCCCCACAGCCACGCACGCACCACACACAGCCACACCACACACAGCCACACACGGCACACAGCCACGTACGCACCACACACAGCCACACACGTGCCCCACAGCCACGTACGCACCACACACAGCCACACACACGTGCCCCACAGCCACGCACGCACCACACACAGCCACACACGGCACACAGCCACGCACGCACCACACACAGCCACGCACGTGCCCCACAGCCACGTACGCACCACACACAGCCACACGTAACCCCAGCCGGCCACACGCGACGGCTCTGCCAACCATGCCCGGCCCCGCTCCCCACCCCCACGAGCCTGGCGGAGCTCACAGTCACCACGCAAGCGCAAAGCGGCCCTCAGGCCCATCTTCCTCCCGTCTCCCCAACATGCCCCAATTCACCCAATTTGCCTGAAATCGTCTACAGGAAGACCCCCAGAGGCCCCCAGCAACCACCAGGGCCCGGCAGAACCTCGCACCTCAGCACCGCGACCACCTCCTCCCCTTCGCTGCTCCCGGTGGGGTGGGGGGCCTGGCTGGGGAGGGCTAGTGCCTGGATGGGGCGGCGGGTGACTATTTATGGGGCAGCCTCCGTGGCCCCACATTGAAGCCTAGCCCTCATCTCTCCTCTGAAACCCCCTTCCTCTGCCAGCAGGCCCTCCCTTCCCACCCAGCCCCCCTGCAGGGACCTGGGGGAGCAGGGGCAGCTGTGGGGCAGAGGAGGGGACGCCAGCATCAGAGAGCTGGACTGGCATGACACAGGGCCTGCGTCCCAGCTCACTCGCCTGCTGCTTCGGGATAAAAGCCAGGCTGCCCCCCCTCTGACCTTCCACTTCCCCATCTGTGCAATGAGATGGTATTAACCTGTCCCCAGACACAGCGGGGCTGCCGTGAGGATTAGAGCGGATCACCTGTGGACAGGCCTGGCCTCTAGGGGGTACCCTGGGACCCAGCCAAGCCAGCGGGAGGCTCAACACCTCAGAAGGGAGCCCAGCAGTTTGCGGGAGCTGCATTATTCATGGCACTAGGCTCAAGCAGAGGGAAATTTGCTGAGTGATCCACTTAATATCTTAACACAAACCCACTCAGGCAAAACACCTTTGAAGCGAGAAAGGTGGAAAACGTAACAGGAAAGGGAAGTGAGGGCGTTTGGAGGCAGGAGGTGGCAAGAGGGGCCTGCGGGGTGGGGCACAGAGAGATGGCTGGTGCCTGGCCCCCCAGCCTGCCCTCCCAGGCCCCACCTGCCCGCCCCCCACCAGACCAGGCATTCCTTGATGGGGAGTCCCACCCCTTTCTCAGGTTCAGTTCAGAGAAGGGAAGGAGGTCTGCCCAGGGCTCTCACAGCAAGTCAGGGGCCAGCTACAGCCAGACCCCGGACTGCTGAGCGGAGGTCAGGGTCCTCTGCCGAGGTCGCCCCGGTCCAACCCATGGGCCGTGCAGCGTGCAGCAGCCAGCAAGGCCCTCAGCCCGACTGCACGGCTCCGTCCCTGCCTCGGGCCACGGTCAAGGCCAGGACACTGTGGAACGTGGCTGAGGACACTGGAGGAACCACTTACAGGACAAGACCCCAACTCTCTTATCCTCAGTCCCCAGCTCCAGTGACACACCTGGGGGATGAGGTCACGTAGCAGCTTTTTGGTCCCTTCTGCAGCCTCATGACATCCCCTCTACCATAGCAAGACCACTTTTTGCAGCTCAACCAGACTGTCCCACCCTCGAGCCTCTGGCCAGTGCTGGTCCTCTGCCGAAAGCCCTTCCCGCTTCCCCATCTGCCCAACCCCAGCGTCCCTGGGGGCCAGATTGCTCTGCCTTTTCCCCCAAGAAATATCCCAGCTCCTTCTCGCCGTGGGTGCTCATTGCTCCCCTCCGCGCCTCTCCACTGGCGCCTGCCATCCTCTGCCTTGTGCTGTGGTCAATTGTGCAACTGGCATACTCCAGGGCGAGGCCTTGGGCCAGGCTGCCTGGGTTCAAATCCCAGCTCTGCCACTTCTTAGCTGCGTGACTTTGGACAAGTTACTTAACATCTCTGGACTTTGTCTCCTCATAATGGTGTGTGAAGAATAAACGAGTAAATACACGTACGGTGGTTCGAACAGCGCCCGGCACATTAGCACTCAGTAAGCGTTTGCTATTGTGATACAACATTGTTGGTTTCCTCCATCAGCCCAGGAGCCCCTTCAAGGGCAGACGGTGTCTTTCCCATTCCTGACCCGCCAGTGTCAAGCACAGTGCCAGGCACACAGTAATGCTCACTCAACACTGGTTACATGCGTCTAATTTCCAGCAGTGTCATCTCCTGGCCTCTTCACCCCAGACACCCCAGGAATAGGAGCCAGTGCTGGGCTGGCGGCAGAGACCTGCGGGTGCGGGGGCATGGAGATGACCTCTGGCCAGCCCCCCTCCACAGCAGGAGCCAAGCATAGCCAGGTACGGAGGGGCCGGAGTCGGGGCCAGCAGCTGGGCCTGCAGTTTGGCCAGGGAGGGACAGACGGCTGCAGGCCGGGATGAAATATTTAGGAGCCCACGTCCCCGGAAAGTGGAAACTGACAAGCAGAATGAAGTGTTGAGATGTAATTACCCAGGCAGGCCAAGCATGTCTCCCCATCGGCAGCAGGCTCCGTCCCCCCAGCCTGCCACAAGCAGGCACTGGGTAATGAAGTCCTCCTGGACCCTCTCCCGGACCCCTCTCCCGGGCTAGCCCCCGCCCCTCCTCCTCCGGCCAGCACAGGGGGAGGGGCGGCCAAGAGCCCAGCAGGCAGCGGCTCTGGCTCCTCTAAGACAGGCCCTTTGGAGGGCAAAAGAGCAAGAAATGAGGAAAACCAGGGGCTTGGGGCAAGCCCTGGCACCCGTGTAACCAGTGATCTGGCCACTCCACTGGGCCTCAGTTTCCTCAACCGGAAAACAGGACCGTGGACCCACTCCCAGGAGGGGAGGATGTGAGGGGGGACGTGAGCTTGGTCTGTTGCTGGTCTTGGTGGGGGAGGGTGGTGAGGGCAACGCCCTCCTCAAGTGGGGACAGCAGCAGAAGTGACTCAGCCCAGGGCACCAGGAGAGGCCTCCTTGGGACGCTGGGCTGCCTGGGACTCAGGTTAGGAGGAGCTGACGGAGTAACGCCAGAGGCTGAGGCCCAGACGCAGGCCCTGAGCTGGAGGAGTGCCCACCGCACCCCCAAAACTGCCCCCGCTCTCCCAGCACCGCTGGGAGAAGGCCTGGAGCCTCGAAGCCTGGGCCCGAGCTTGGCCAGCTCACGAGTGGGGAGACGGGGACCAGGCAGGCGGGGAAAGGGGACTCCAGGCCTGGATACTGGAAGCGGCCTCGAGTAGGGTCAGGGGGCCTTGGGGATCAGGGGCAAGGGGGTGCATTCTTCCTGCATGCTGGGGGAGGGGCTGGTAGCATTTGCAGGTTTTTCTCAACAGGCATTTGGGGTGTGACATTTCACAGTATGAGACTGTCCCATGCTGCAGTACGGGGATGTCCTGGGGACCTGGGAACTCACTGTGGTAATCCAAAGTGACCCACATTTTTCTAAGTGCCCCCAGGGGCAGTGTGGGTCTGCCCAGAGTTAAGAGGGCCTTTCTTATCTAAACCGGGGGCCCAGGGAGGGGCCAGGATTGCCTGTGGCCGACAGCACCTGTCACTCACACACAGGCTGCCCAGGCCCTCCCCGTCACCACGGGGTGGCCAGCCCTGCCAGGCAGCAGCCAGCTGACCACAGCGAACCCAGCCCGCCCAGCCCCCCACTGAGACTCCTGTCCCGCCTGGTCATTTCCCTCCCCCACACCCTCAGTGGCTCTCTCCTCCCCAGGACCAAGTCCAAACTCCTCAGCCCTGTCCTGAAGCCCTGCAGGATGGACCCCCTCCAGCTCCCCAGCCTCACCTCCCCTCCCTCCCCACTGCCTCAGCACCCCCAGTTTCCAACACACATCCAGGCCTCTATTCAGAGTGTTCCCTCTAATGCATCTTCCCAGACTCTTTCCTTCAAGTCATTCCCACTCGTTCTTAAGGACTCAGCTCAGGCCCACTCCTCCAGGAAGCCTTCCTGGGAGTCCCCTGGCTCCTCCTCCCCTGGGTGTTCGTGACCATCCCAATGTCTCAGTCACTTGCACTTAGCACAGCGAATGGAAGTTACGGGACTAGATGCCTCTGTGCCTCCCAGCCTCTCACTCCAGGGAGGGGCCGCTGCTGGGCCCTGGATACACACCGCCAGTCACAGAGCAGTCACTAATTCAGCCACAATTACCGAGCACCCACAGTGCCAGAAGCTGTCCTACGCGCTGTGCACACAGCCATGAATAGGACACTCCTGCCCTCATGGAGCTGACACCCATCTATGAAGCAGACAACAGGAATGAACGAATGAACAAAGGAATTGGTTAATTAATTGATTAAGAGCTGGCCTATTGTCCTGGCCCCATCTCTAGGTCCTGTCCCCCTGCTCTTCCCGTCTTCCTCCACTCACTGCCCTGCCCGTCCTCTCTCTCTCACACACTGTCCCCCGTTATTCAACAGCCCCTCGTGCTCATGAGGACCCCACAGTCGAATGACTTCTGCACACGTTCTCACTAGCTCTTCCCAGTCAACCCCTGTCCTGGGTATTATGACCATTTTGCAAATAAGGAAACTGAGTCCCACCAGCCACAGCCTGGTCCTGGCTGCCTCCACCTTCCCTTTCTCCCTCCCATCCTCTCCCTGCCTCCACCTTTCTATCTCGCGCTCACTCTGCTTCCCACCTTCTGGGGTGACCTGGCAAGGCTCCTCTGCTCTTGGAGTCTATTTCCTGTCTGTAAAATGGGTGGCAGAGAGGCTCTGGTAGGTGGCCAGGGCCCTGCTACCCCCTCCTCCACCCTTCTGCAGCCCCCACTATGCCACACTCAGCTTGTCACTTTGTCCTGCTTCCCCCCCATCCCAAGGCCTCCCTGGGGCCCCAAGATGTCTGCAAGAGTCGTTAGCTTTCCTTCTGGCTCATTAAAAAGGATCATTTGCATAGAATATCCATGTGATCATTCTGTCTACGGCAAAATGGGGCACAGACATTATGCAGCATGGAGGCCGGGAGAAGGGAGGGTCAGCCACAGGGGAGGGAGGGGCAGCCCCAACCGGGAAGAGGCCAAGTGCCCACCCTCAGGGTCTGAGCTCTCAGAGGCAGCTCCTCGCCCCTCCAGCCCTTACTTAGACTTTCTGACAGCTAACTTACCTGTTTCTGCCATTCTTACAATAACCAGCAGCAGTGCCCAGAAATAAACATATTCAGCTAAAAAAGAAATTGGTAACAAAATGCAGGAGAAGGGACCTGCCTTTACAGATGAGGCTCTGCTCAGCCCCCACGGGACTAGCCCAAGAAGGGGCCCTTTGGTGGGCTGGAGCCAACCGGGGCTTCCAGGACATCCGGTCTCGATGCCACTGTCCGTGGTGCTGAAGCCAGGAGTGCGGGCCTTGCCTGGGCAGTCCCCCAACGCCCGCGCTCTGGCCATGCACGACCAGGAGCAAGCCCTGTGGGTGCCAGCTTCGAGCTTCGGATACACCCCAAAGCTATCCCTTCTCGCCACCCCCGGGTACTAGCCATTGTCACCTCTTGCCAGGACCACAGTAGCCTCCTCACTGTCCTAGGCCCCACTGTATCCGCTATACAGCAGCCACAACTATTAAACCTAAGTCCACTCACATCCCCCTGCTCACAACCGTCCTGGCTCCCATGTCACTGAGAGCAAAAGCCAGAGTCCCCACAGGGGCCCACAAGGCCCCAGGTGACCTGCCCCCGCTTCTCCTACTTCTCTCCACCTCACTCATTCTGCTCCTGCCCCCTGGCTACTCCCCGAAGGCCAGGCAGGCGCCACCTCAGGGTCTCTGCACTTGCTGGTCCCCCTGCCTGGGGCACCTTCCCACAGACCCCCACTCGGTTCACGCTCGCCCAGCTGGGGCTCTGCCAAACGTCACCCCTGCAGAAGGGCAGGGTGAGGACCGACAGGTGGGCAACCTTACAGCAAAGCCTCTCCCCTACCTGCCCCCCTGCGCACGCACACGCTTGTTCTTGTCCGTCGCAGGTCTGCGGCTCCTGTCTGAGGCCACGTGACACAGTAACGTACTGCTTGTTGTCTGGAGGGCCCCAGCCCTCCCGTCGGTGTGAGCTCCACCGAGTCGGCGCGCACTCTTCATCTGCTTAGGCCACTGCGAGTCCCCAGTGTCCTGGTCCAACGCCTGGCACACACTTGGTGCTCAATAAATATTCATTCAGCAGATGAATTCATTACTGTGAGGCCGGGGATGAAAGTGCTGAAGGGCAGAAGAAAGAAATGCCCAGTCCCCCTCCTCGCCAGCCACACTCCTGTGGCCGGTCTGTGGGACCGGGAGGCCCAGGTCGGACCTCATGAGTCCCTGAAACCCCAGGAGCGTGAGGGGAGCCAGCGCCGAAGGAGTGACCGCCAGGGGGTGCGGCCCCGCCCCCTTTCAGACAGGGCCCTCAGGCTCGTACATGCTCACATGAGAGTCCCACGTGACCTGGTGGCTCCCGACCCACCCCTCTCTCTCACACACACATAAACACACACACAACACACACGCACACACACACACACACCCGCAATGCCAGCGTCCTGCAGACCGCGGACCAGGTAGGGAATCTCAGGCCCCTTCGACTGCCCTGCCCCACCCAGGAGCCTCCTCGCCTCTGCCCTCCCTCGTCCGGAGAGGAGCTGCTGGCCTCCGAGGGGCCTCTGTCCGTCTGACCCGCCCCGTGCTCCCCTGGGAAGGCTGGGCGGAGGGAAGCAGACACCCCATCACAAAGGGGGCTCAAGCTTCCTCCCCACAAGCTCCAGAGCAAGCGCCAGTTTTGCACCACGCGGACCTGGGGACAAAGCTGTGAGGGCCTGGGCAAGCCTTGGGCAGCCAGGCCTGCAGTCACCTCCTCCGTAAAGTGGGGACAATTCCCGGGGCTGGGCTGGGGCTGGGGCCAGGGCCTGGCAGCTTCAGTGACGATGATTAATGAAACACTGCCTAGAAATGTGTGCATAAAACAGACAGAGACTCTTACGGGGGTCTTCACACAGCTAGGCCAGCTGGCCGAGGGGCTGGCACAGCGGGCAGAGTCTGTCCGGGCTCAAGGGCTGTGGGGAGAAGGACTGGGTGGGTGGACACAGGCTAGCGAGGCAGAAAGGCTGCGTGCTCCCCTGTGTGACCACGAACATGGTCCGTGGAGGAGAGCGCGCAGCCCCTTCCTGGTCTTACAGATGAGAAACTGGAGGATCAGAGCGGGCAAGTGACTCACGTAAGGTCACGTAGTTGTGAGGGACGGGGCCGAGATGGGGAAACAGGCTGCCAGACCCCCGCCCACCCCAGGCACCCAGTGGCCCCGTGCTGGCCCCGGGGGGAGAAGGTAAGACAAGGCAGGACTCGGCGAGTTCACACGTGGTTCCCTCCAGAGCCACGCAGAGGGCAGCAAATGGGGCTCCGCGTGCGGGCTTGGGGTGCTGGGGCCCCCACCCCACCAGGAAAGCGGGCCACAGCGGCAGTCAGCAAACGGCTTCCCCGAGGCCAAGGCCCAAAGCGAGCTGGGAGCAGCCCCGCCACTTGCCCTCAGCCACGGGAGGAAACCGGACGGGTCCCCTGCCCAGTGCGGACCTGGGCACAGAGAGCAGAGGCTCCGTCCAGGGGAGGAGAGAGGAACAACGGCAAGAAAGGGAACTGAAGAAAACGGGGTTCACGACCGGTTCAGAGATTTATCAAAAGCGTTGGAGGTAAAGACACCAAGGAGCCCGCGGGCGTTGAAGAAGCAGGCTGCCGTGGAAGTGGCTGCCAGCGGACTCGGGTCTGGGCGCGGGACAGCAGACATGCAGGAAGCCAGCGGCCAGAGGGGGACTCGACCTCCGCGTGGACGGGGAGCCGGAAGAGCCAAGAGAGGCCGGTGAGGGGGATGAGGACCTACGCCCTGACGCAGTACCTGCACACTGTGGATAAAGCTGAGGCCCAGAGAGGGACGGTTACTGGCCCAGAGTCACACAGCCACCCAGAGACAGAGCCAGGACGAGAACTCTGCCCCAAACCCCCACCCCAGCGCCACATGCCCGACTACTGCAGCGCCCGGCCCGCCTGGCAAGCACTTTACACGCGTGAACTCAGTCAGCCTCACAGCAACCTGAAGGGCAGGTATTACATTATTAACATCCCCATTTGACAGTGGTGGAAACCGAGGCACAGTGGCCTTGAAGGCCGTGCAGCTCACGGGAGCAGAGGCAGGATGCGAGCCCAGGCCGTCTGCCCCAGCCTCTGGGCCTTCAGCCACTACGCGGTCCTGCGTCACTGGGAGAAGGACAGGATTCAGAGGGCCAAAGCCACAAAGGGGCTGCGAGCAGCAAAGGGGATTTTTTTAAACCCCAAAGGAATCTTCAAACACGTTCCACAAAGGAGTCCGGTGAAAGAAAACGCCGCTTCCTGTCCGAGAGGGACGGGATGCAAATTCAGAGCAAAAGGGCTCAGCGTCTGATGTCTCGCTCCTGTCGTTCCCGTCAAGCTTAGAGGTGAATGCAGACGGGAGCGTGTCCCCGTCGTGGCATGCCAGGGCGAGCACACCAGAGACGAGGCCGAGAGAGCCAGGAAGGGCGGCCGCACGGAAAGAAAAGCAGCAGGCCTGATGACACCCAACCCAGGGGACACACAAAACCCAGAGGTAACAGGCCCTGCACAGGCCGGAGTGCAGAGGAGTCCGAGTGGCCCCAGGCGGCCAGGCAAGCACGGGGCTCACCTCACAGTGGGACAGAGACTGGCCTGGCAATCACAAACAGTCACACTAATGCCAACACCTTGCCAATCTCCAAGCCCTGGCGAGGAGGCCCAGCTGGCACGCGGTGGGCCTCGTGGCTTGGAGGGGGGCACCATGCCAGGTCCACTTAATTTCCACCCACGGCAGAGTGACCGGGCAGCAGACAAGGGCAATGGAAGAGCAAAGGGTTTCAGGTCGAGAATGGGGGCGACTGGCCATGTGGCAGGGCCCACCCCTCCTCCTGGGGAGAATGGCCAGAGGGCGGAGCATGCTGGGCCTTGGGTTGCAGGGTCCCCAGGTCATGACCCCGGAAGGCACCGGTGGGAGAGCACAGAGATCTCCCCCAGAAGCTGCTAAAAGCCACCAACACTCAGATATACCAAGCTAAAGCCAGCGGCAGTGCCCCTTCCTGCCTCTCCCCCTCCCCTGGCTGCAGCCCCAGCCTTTGGCTCATGTCAATCACCTGGCAGCCTCCGCCAACATGCACAGGGCCCCCATCATTCCTGAACAAAAACACCAGGTCCTGGGGTGCCACCGTTTGACATCTGCTCCTTTAGGCCTCGTGGGATGTGTGCCTTTCCAGCACTCTCGGAGAGACGCACTAAATAAGTAGCTTGCAGCGAATGCTGAAACACCAAGGGTGTCTTCAGGATGGGCCAGAATTGTGCGGAACATGCCTTTGCTCGCACGAAGGAAGGCTGGCGTGAATGGGCCCCCCAGCCACCCACGTGGCCCGACCTTGGAGGTAAACTACCCTCCCGCCACAGGTGAGAGAAGGAAGACCCCCGACAGCGACATGCCCCGGGGCATCAGGGTGCTCACCTGTCTACTCATCACCAAACATCTACTGAGGCCCTGCCACGTGCAGGGAGGGTCGAGGCAGAGCTGAGTGGGGCCGTCCCTCCCTGCCCCGGGAGCCCCGAGTCAGTGCAAGCAGCAGCGGGAAGTTGCAGCAGTGTGGGAGCCCATGTGACCGAGCTTCCCAGGGAGCCTGGGGGAGACGCCCCCACCCCGCCTGCTCCCCCAAGGGGGAGGGCAGATGAGGGAGGCCCCGCAGGGAGAAGGGACTTAGCACTGAGCCCTGACGGGTGGGGGGACCCCTCAGGGCCCGCACGACTGGGCACAGCAGGTGGAGAAGGCATGCACCGATACACTCCCTCAGCTATGCAGCCCCAGATGCCAAAATTTTTTTAAAATACAGGGTTTGGCCTAAAAGAAACTTTCTTCAGCCCCACAGCCACCAGCACCAGGCCAGGCCCCTCCCTGGGTGCCATCTGCCTGTCCCTTCCTACGTCCAACAGCTCATGCTGTTCCCCCACCCGGCACGCCCTTCCTGCCCTCCCCAAGCCCCGCTGGGCTGCCACCGCGCTAGGCTGCAGCCCCTGAGCCCTGCAGCGCGTCTCTTGGCCTCACCGGGTGCATCGTCACAACCCTCGATCTAGTTACTCGGGCGTGCTCTGCGGAGCACCTACTGCGTGCCGAGCAGGTGCCAGGTCCGGCTGAGCACTGTCCCTCCCACACCCCGGAGAGGGCCTGAGAGCAGGGCCCTGAAATAAATCCAGGAAGCCGGCCAGCCGGGAGAGCCGCTTGCACTACCGCCCTCCAGGGCTCACGCCGCAGGAGGAAGCGCCGGGCAGGACCGCAGTGAGGAACGAGGGGGGCGAACCCACGTTTCCCCCCACGTAGCGCTGATGGGCCCCGACTTCCCACTCCCTGCCCTACACCTCCGGGAAAGGATTTCTGTCCTCAGTGAGCCACTAGCGGATGGGAACAGCCAGGGGTCCCAGGCAGCCTGACCCAACCTCAGTGCCTACACTCTGCCAGCCGGTTTGCCCTCGTGGCTGGGAGAAGGGCTAAAGAAGTGTCGCTGGGGCTGGGTTTTGTGACATTGACAAACAGTTGCTGAGCAGCTGCTGGTGCCAGGGCTGCGCTAGCTGCTGGAGACGCAGCAGGGCACCAAACAGGCAACGTCTCTGCCCTCGTGGACCATAAACAAATAAAGGTTTTCTAGTCTGGTGCTATAAAGAAAAACAGAGCAGGGCCCCGGGAATGCAGAGCTTCCTGGGGAAGGGGCTGTTCCCAACAGGGAGGTCAGGGAGGTCTCTCTAAAGAGGGGACATCCGAGAAGACACCCAAATGCACCGGGGATGTGGGCTGCGTGGACAGGTGAGGAAAGAGTTTCCCCAGCAGAGAGGCCAGCCGGTGCAAAGGCCCTGAGGTGGGCTCATGCCTGGTGCATTTGAGGAGCACGAGGAGGCTGGTGTGGGGGACAGAGCAAGGGAGAGGCGAGGGAGGAGGCGAGGTCGGGAAGTGAGGGAAAGGCAGCAGAAAGGGCAGTGCGCCCTCCAAGTGCCACCCTGAGGGGTGTCTGGATCCTGGGGATTCCCTGGGCCAATGTCCCAGAGCCCCTGCGGGTAGCACGGATCCTCCACAGGCGGGCGCCCCACGTGCAGCCAGGGGAGCCGTGCCTAGACAGCTGCGCAGCCCGGCTGCACGCAGAGCCGCCCGCCCCAGCCTCGGCCGCCCGAGCACGCTCTCCCCAGCCCGGCCCTGCCAGCCGCGCAGTGCCGCTGTGCCGACGGAGGCAGCTAAATGCAGGTCTGGTGCCCAGCCCTGGGAATAGGAGCCGGAGGTCAGAGAAGCCACAGCTCGCCTCACCCGCGCCTCGGGAATACCAATGGGGGACGCGGCGATGACGCGGCCAGGAGGTGAGGCTCCGGAACGTCCCGCCGTGCGTGGGATATGACCCTCCAAGGAGCAGGCCTGAGCCCCCACACTCCTTCCTGCCACACCCAGAGAGGCCCTCTTGCTCCTACCCTTGGGGCCCAGGCCTGGATGTGCCCGAGCGTGCTGGATTCACTCCCGGGGTGACCCCATGGAGAGGCCTTCCTGCCGCGTGCACCAGAGGTGGCACCGCTCAGTGGCTGGGGCGACCCTCTGCTGGAGTCAAATCCTGCCCCTGCTCCTTTCTAGCTGTGTGGCCTCAGGAGAGCTACTTAACCTCTCTGAGCCTCAGTCTGGTCATCTGCACAGTGGAGCTGCCATGAGAGCGAAATGAGGTCACGTGTGTTAACCCAGGCCACGGGAGGGCTCCATCGCTGTTGCCTACGACTACCGTCCACTTGCCAGCTACTCACACGGGAGCCCTGGGCTCTGACACTTGACACTTGCATGCGACCTTAGCCAAGCCCCTTAACACCCTGAGCTTCGGTTTTCCTCATCTGTGAAATGGGGGCATTAGTGCAGGTAAACTGAGGCTCACAATAGCGCCCCACAGGTATGGAGAGGCTAAGGGGATATAAAAGTTTATGCCCCAGATCCTAAACCCCAGGAGCGCCCAGGATGGTGGGCAGGAGGCTCCAGGGGGCACTGCCACATCTATGCCCACATTTGTGCCGCCCCCTTGCCCGCCCCGTCTCTCCTCATCCTCAGGTGACTCACTGGCGTTATCTCCAGAGCCCAGGCGAGGCCTGCTCTGCATGTCTAATCTGGGCCTGGTTGTGCTGCTAAGGAGAGGCAAGGGCAGCCTCCTTGCCTTCCCCGGAGCAGCTGCAGCCCTGGCGCAGCCAGAAGGCCCACATACGCGCATGCGCACGCGCACACACACGCACACATCCCTCCCGAGCACGCACACGCACGTCCTGCCCGTGCCACCTCTGGAACTCACCTTTGCTGTCCTCTCGCCACCACACCAGCTGTCCTGGAAGAACCAGGCTAGCCTGGGCTCCTGTGCTTTTGTCCCTAGCATGTCCCTGGACATGCCTGCAGCCT
>NW_012148041.1:130805-146449 GCF_000956105.1 Propithecus coquereli
CTCACACGGGAGCCCTGGGCTCTGACACTTGACACTTGCATGCGACCTTAGCCAAGCCCCTTAACACCCTGAGCTTCGGTTTTCCTCATCTGTGAACTGGGGGCATTAGTGCAGGTAAACTGAGGCTCACAATAGCGCCCCACAGGTATGGAGAGGCTAAGGGGATATAAAAGTTTATGCCCCTAAACCCCAGGAGTGCCCAGGATGGTGGGCAGGAGGCTCCAGGGGGCACTGCCACATCTATGCCCACATTTGTGCCGCCCCCTTGCCCGCCCCGTCTCTCCCCATCGTCAGGTGACTCACTGGCGTTATCTCCAGAGCCCAGGCGAGGCCTGCTCTGCATGTCTAATCCGGGCCTGGTTGTGCTGCTAAGGAGAGGCAAGGGCAGCCTCCTTGCCTTCCCCGGGGCAGCTGCAGCCCTGGCGCAGCCAGAAGGCCCACATACGCGCACGCGCACGCACACGCACACGCACACGCACACATCCCTCCCGAGCACGCACACGCACGTCCTGCCCTGGCCACCTCTGGAACTCGCCTTTGCTGCCCTCTCGCCACCACACCAGCTGTCCTGGAAGAACCAGGCTAGCCTGGGCTCCTGTGCTTTTGTCCCTAGCATGTCCCTGGACATGCCTGCAGCCTGCTTAGGGCACAGCATGGCCCTTGGGTCTTCCAGTACTCCCTGGGCCTCCCCAGGACTGGCCGGGGACCAGGGAGGGCTGGGACCCCGAGTAATAACCCTCCAATGTGCATTCCTGAGCTCCCACCTCCATGTGGTAGGAGCACGTTTCACTCTGACAACAACCTATGTTATCCCCATTTCACAGAGGAGAAAACTGAGCCCAGAAAGCCTGAGTGACTTTCCCAGACCACACAGCCAGCAAGTGGCCAAGCTAGAGTCCACGTCAGGCTAAGAGCCTCTTAGCCACGCACTGCTGCTTCTGCAATGCAAGTGGAGGACATGGGGGGTGTGGGGTAGAGGGCCTGGTCTGACAGCCCTAGCTCCAAGTCCTGCTCCAACACCTCACTGTGTGACCCTGGGCAAGCCACCTCACTTCTCTGAGACTCAGTTCTCCCGTCTGCAAAATGGGGACAAAAACACCTGGCCCACAGAGTTCTCACCAAGGTCCATGATAGTCTGACACAGGCGGTGCTCAGTCCAGGGCCGCAGGATTGCCCCAAGCATGAGTGGACAGGGTG
Organism: Propithecus coquereli; assembly: GCF_000956105.1. Lineage (NCBI taxonomy): Eukaryota > Metazoa > Chordata > Mammalia > Primates > Indriidae > Propithecus > Propithecus coquereli. The sequence goes on from NW_012148041.1 coordinate 132,003, forward strand.
GGGGTAGGAAATGCCAATGGCCCGGTGGGTGATGGGCCATCTCAAGTACCATCTGGGGGCTCCCCGCCCATAGGATAGAGCTAGGTTACCGTCTCAGGTCCTCCACATTCTGGCTGTGTGGCCTTGGGAAAGTGACCTACCCTCTCTGGCCTCAGTTTCCTCATCTATAAAATGGGCATAATTATGCTCCTCTGAAGGACCCGGGGCCCAGCACACAGTAGGCACTCAGGACTTGCTCACCACAACTCAGAGGTGCACGCCCAGGCTGGCGAGTGCCTTCTCCCCGCCACCCCTCCCCGGCGCTTCTCTGAGCAACTCACAGATGGTTTATACTTCAGAGGACGAATCAATACAATATACGGCCAAAGACATCTTTAATCTTTCGCAGGGATTAGGCTACAAGGCACAGCGGCCTCTTTCTACCCGCTGCTCAATTCTGATTTCAATTTGGTCATCTGGAGCTCGGCTGGCTCTCTCCTTTTCTTTCCACCCACCTAAAGACGTTCCTCCAAATCAAATCTCATTTAGCGGGTGCGGCGAGGACACCTAGCTGCCTGGACCCCGCGCAGGCCCAGCCAGGCCCCCGGGGGCTGTCGCACCCTGGCATGGGTGGCCGCGTGGGGTCCGGGGACGCGGGAGGCCCAGCCGAGTGGGAAGCCAGGCCGTGGGCCATGTGGGGATGGCACGCAGGGGGCGGCGGGCACTGACGGACGCCCCTGCCAGCACAGGAGTGCCAGAGCTACGGGCCCCGACACAGTGGCGACTTCTCTTATTTTTCTAGACCTTGAGGTCCTTTAAAAAAATCTTGAGTACATTTTATTTTTTCTAACCACCCGACACCCAATCGGCAGTTTATAAAAACTTCAAACAATAGTCTTACCTTCAGCCAAAACACAATGCCCTGACCCTATGCCGTGCCTCTCCTGTCCCTCCAGGCTTTGTGTGTGTCCCTGTCATGCCCAGCACTTCCACAGGGGGTGGCCCGTGAGGGTCTCAGCAAGGGGGCAGAAGGTAGAGTAGGCAAGAACACAGAAACGGTTGCGACCTCTAGCCCCGAGCCGGCCTGCCTGGGTTCAAGTCCCTTCTCCACCTCTAACTTGCCGTGTGACCTGGTGCCTGAGCTGCTTCTGTAAACCGGGCCAAAGCAGCACCCGCCACGGAAGGCAGGGAGGACTGCCCGGGCACAGAGGGAGGGCCACATGCCTGCGGGGCTGGCTTCTAGGTCCCTGAGGGCACGGACTGCACACAATTGACCTCTAAGACCCAGGACCCTCGGTCCCTTCCCCCATCCTGTACCTTTGTCCCCAAATCCCGCAGAGCCCATACCTTAAACAGAAAAGGCAGTGGGCTTATTTGGGGAAGGGTTCAAGCCACTGGAGAGGACAAGAACCGGCAGAGCGGGATGGGGACACAGCCCAGAGGTGCCCGCATCTCGGGTCTGCGCAAAGGGAGAAAGGACACGTGGGCAGCCAGAGAGAGCCCCCATGGCTCTGGGGCTCCGGCAGTGTCAGCCAGTGTCCCAGGGTGCTGTTGCCAGCCCACCCGGAGGCGGCAGTGGGCTCCTGTTCACCCTGCTTCCCGCTCTGGCCCGGCTGCTGGGGTGAGAGCGGCCTGGAGCCTCAGCTGTCAGTCAGCGCCGCCCCACTTCCCGCCACCGCCGCGCCCTCCACTGGGCTGCAGGCACCCAAGCAGCTTCAGCTATACAATTAAAGGGGCTTATCCGAGATTTACAGCAGGATTATGCCTGCAGGGTGTTACCAACGCCAGCCTCTGGACACTCTGTGGTCCTTAGGAAAAGCAACTGGAGTCCTGGGGCCATGAGGGTATAAATACACAGATGCCATCACCCAAGGTGGAGGGCGCCAGGCGAGCTGTTTAGAGACAGGGCCTTGGGGGAGACCAGACAGGGCAGAAGGGCCCTCTCTGCAGGGAGGTGGGCCTGCAGGAGGGGGAGGGCCTCCCTGCTTCTCCCCAAGACACGGACCCCAGAAGCCACACAGCCCTCCACGAGCTGTCCCCTCTCACCTCCCCCCGACCCAGGTGGAGTCCCCAGCCCAGGGGCCTGCCTGCTGCCCCCCGATGGCCACAGCCACCGCCCACGCAGGCTGCCCACCTCTGCACCACCGTCAACACGGACCCCGCCAGCGACCCAGGCTTCGGGGCCCTGCGAGGCTGCTGGTGTCGCCTGCCAAGGTGTTAGCCCTTGTTACCACTCAGCTGCTTATCACTGGCAATGCCTGGAAGCTTTGTCACTGGAGTGTCTGAGGACGGCAATTTAAGGTAATGCATTGAGCTTAACGGGGGCAAGTGGCATCGAGGAACATGGGAGAGACCTGGAGGAGAGCGAGTCCCCTGCCAGAGGGACCCCACCCACGGGGACATCTCCTTCACTGAGCCCAAACCAGCACAGGCCACCCGCTAATGGGAGACATGCCCGCCGCCAGCCCCTCGCCCCCACACACAGCTCTGTTTTAGGGACTCCAAATTCCCTGCTCCTCCAGCACCCTTGCTCCGAGAGCCTGCCTGGCTGGCCACCCACCTCCCGTGTCCCTGACACCCCCTCAAACAAGGCCCCTCCGTCGGCACCCCTTCCCTTCCTCTGTGCTGAGGGGGTGCTGGCCCCCGGGCGCCCACGCCAGGGTGTCGACAGTCCCTTCATCTACACGGCCACATCTGCAAAGGCCTCCAGCCACCGCGTACGGGAGTCACCTGGCGCCCAGCGAGGCCATGGGCCAAACCCCACTGCTCAAAGAAGAGGCTGAGGCCTACGTGGGGACGGCCAGCCCGCTTGGTCACTGTGCTGAGACAGCCCCCACCCTGTGCCCAGCATGGCCCTGCAGCCAGGCGCCTGACTCACCATCCTCGCGGGACTTCTGGATGAAGGCCTCCACGCCACTCTCGCCGTAGCTGCCCTCCGAGGCCAGCGTGGACACGTAGTTCCACTTGAGGGCACGGACGATGTCCACCATGGCCTGGGCCTGGTACGTGTCCGAGGGCACCACCCGGGAGAAGAAGTCGTAGCGGCTGTTGTCACTCAGGTCGGGGGCTGTGGAAGCGTAGCTGATCTGGGGTATCTGGGGGGCGAGAGGGGCTGCTGAGGCGGGCGGCTGGCACCCACCCTGCCCAGCCAGCACCACACCCCCACACCCAACCTCCCTCCAGTCCACACAGCTTGGGACCACGCCCGCCCACCCCTCCCCCTGGGCACTGCCTCCTCTCACCCTGCAGCAGACCCCATGGCATCGACAGGACAGGTCCTAGCCGCATTCGGCAGAGGAGGAAACTGAGGCCCAGAAAGGGTGGGCAAGTGGTTGATCAGCCCTGCCTCTGGCTCCAGCCAGCGTCCCGATGCCACCCGCCTCCCACTCAGCTCTCCCCGATCCTGTCCATCCCCAGCGGGGGTGAGGCTGGCATCAGGTCGAGAAAGGACCGGCATGGCAGCATCAACCCTCCTCCTCCCGGAAGTCTCCCAGCTGGTCCTGTACCCGGTGGTCTCCAAGGACACCCCAATCCCCCACAAACATGTAAACACATGTACACATACATATACACATACACACATATACACATGAATACACACACACACACCCCAGGAGCCTCTGGGTGCCTCAGTTTACATAAACAGCTACAAGATCCCAGCCCAGGGAAAATCCCCAGGCGGATGAGATGGTTCGGCCTGGAGTTAGGGGTGGGACTCGGGTGTCAAGAGGAGCCCTGAGGGGTCATTTGGTCCTTCCTCCACCCCCAGACAGCCCTTCCTGTCACCACCCAGCAGACACTGTCCCCACAGCTCCCTACCGGCTCAGGCTCCCTCCTCCTGCTCAACTCAAAGGAGACAGAGCCTGGGCTCCAGCTCCCCCACCCCCGACCCTACCCCCGAGGATGGACGCCCAGGAGCAAGGGTCAGGGGTCCAGCAAGTTCCTTCTCCCTGTGGCCTGGGACACTGGCTCCAGAGAGGGACAGGCCTGCTGGATCCCACAGCCTCTCAGCAGCAGAGCTGACCCGGGCCTCCTGTCCCACCTAGCTCGCCACCTTCCTGGGCCCTCCCCAGGCAGAGGTAAGGCTCGGGGCCTTTAAGGTGGCCCTGCCTCCTGTAGTTACACCCACCCATCGCCAGGGAACAGGGTGGACCCTCCTCCCCGGCCCCTCCCCATCTCCAGGGCGCCACCGGCTTCCCAGGGCTGGTCAGTGGCCTGTGCACTCTACCCCACCCCTTGCCCACACGGACTCTCACCCTTCCTGTGTACCCTCTGCCCTGCCCAGGTGACCGGGGTGCAGGGGGTGGGGGGAGGTGTATATTGATCCAGCTAATCTAAGAGTTTTTCCCTCTAAGGAATCATTCAGATTCAGTCCCGGCCAGAACGTCAGGCCCTGTGGCAACTGACGGCAGGGAACGTCCCCGGGACAGGAAGGTTGGGGGTGCCCCTGGCAAGTGGTTGCCCAGGGCCAATGCCTGGGGTGTCCCTATCCTGCCAGACCAGACAGGTCCCCTTCCTCAGGATGGGGCAGAGGTTTTGCCCCACCCCAATATCCAGACATCAACTCTGTTCATTTCAACAGACTTCTCTGAGCATCTCTCACGTCCTAAGCGCCAACGACATTGGTGAATGAGACACGCAGAGCTCCCTCCCTGTGGGAGGAGAGGAGCACAGCAAGCCAGCAAGTGACCAGGACCTTGTCCCACGGCAATGAGGCCCCCGACAGTGGCCTAAGGGGACGGGACGGCTAAGTGGGCAGGTGCAAGCCAGGGAGCCGCAGGTCCCCAGGGGAACGAGCTTGGTGGGGGTGGCAGAGCGAGAGGCCGGAGTGGCTGGAGCCGAGTGGGGGAGGGGAGAGTCCACACCCAGGAGGTCTAACAGCCACTGAATAAAGGGACAAATGACCAACGGGAAGACTGACCAGGGGCCGTGGGGCCACCCTCCACTAAGGATGCCCATTGGCCAAAGGGCACGGCCAGCTCAGCCCCGGTGATGCCCTCCCCAGCCAGCCCAGCGGGCCCCTCACTTCCTCCCCTCACAGACCCAAATCCCTGGGCCTTCAGAGGTGAGGATGGGAGTGGGGCGAGCAGTTGATTGGTCTTTTCCGTTTTCTGAGCAACTGAAGGTCGACTCCCAAGCCTGTTCGTCGCAGTCTGTGGCCTCTATAAAACGGCACGCACTACGTTACTGACTGTGGCCCTGCTCGGAACAGAAGAATTTTGGAAACAAGCTACGTGTCCATGGCGGGGCATGGTTAAAGACCGACAGCCGTACACAGAGCACTGTGCAGCCGTGAAAAAGAACAGGGCAGATTTCCGAGCACGGCTCTGGACGGTCTCCGAGACACTGCGGGGTAAGAACAGCGACAAGGAAGCAGGTGCAGAGGGAAGGGGCCTGTCGCGGGGGGCGAGGCGCAAACTGTGGGCTTGTCTCCGGGGAGGGAACCAGGCAGCTGGGGCGGGCGGAGCAGCAGCGCTGCCCCTCGTAGGTTTCGGGGCAGAGCCACGCGCATGCGCCGCCTGTTTGGGAAGCAAACCACGCTCGAATACATGAGAGTACGTGTCCCTCTCCTGCTCTGCCAGTAGTGTCCAAAACAGGCCAGTCCTCGCTGCCTTAGAGAGCACGGAGCCTGCAAACAGCACCCTCCGAAATGTGAACTGATGGGATAGTTCATGATTCGTTGTAAAATTATTGTTACTTTTGAAGTCCGAGAACGGTATTAGTTGTGGCGGGTTGGTTTGCTTTTAAGGGACCTTATTTGTTAGAGCAGGGTCTCTCAGCCCAGCATGATTAACACTTTGGGGAGCGGTAAACTCCGTGATTGGGGGGCCGTCCTGTGCGTCGGAAGATGTTTACAGCATCCCTGGCCTTTACCACTAAATGCCAGTTGCACCCTCCCTGCCCCTAGTCGTGACAACCAAAAACATCTCCAGACATTGCCAAATGTCCCCTGGGTGGGAGGCAAAACTGTCCCCAGTTGAGACGTGTACAGAAATATCGAGGCACAAGGTCACAGCATAGCGTCTGGGACCTGCTTCAAAGGATCGAGGTGGGGATGTGAGACGTGAGGAAGAAGAGGAAACACAATTGGCCAACAGGTGACAATCACTGAGTGAAGGGGGCTCATTGCCCTATTTGTTATATTTTTGTACATGTCTGAAATGCCCATTTTTTTAGAAAAGATTTTTAAAATAAAACAAAACAAAATAAACGCCGGCCCCTGGGTCATCCCTCTGGACAGAAGTGGCCTGGACTTGGAGCTGGAGCAGGTGGAGGAGGCTGCCAGGACAGGACACACAGTGGCACAGCCTTCACACCGGTCCCCACAGACAGTGATTTGGTGTCCACCTCTCTGCCTGGCCTCAGCCAGGAGAGACGTCACACACCTGCCTCCACTCTCCTCCCACCCTCTTCTGACGTTCCCTCCCAACCAGGGTCCGGGGTCACAGGACGGGGGCAGGAGGCCCCCTCGGGTTTCTGGACTTGACATGGGCCTCACGGCTGGCAGCAGATGGGGCGGGGCCCCCCAAAATAAGGTAGCTCCTTCTCACCCCTCATCCCTCCTCCCAGGTCACCTCCCACCTCCCCGTCCATCCGGGCACTCGGTGTGGGTGGTGGGCAGCAGACGGACACACAGATGTCCAACCATCCCCAGCGGGCAACCATCAGGCCCAGGCCCATGCCTGGTGGGGCGCAGGCACAGTGCCCCGAAGGACGGGCGAGCACGGGTTCCTGCAGGGTACGCGTGTCTGCCTGCGGGAGGGCCCCGGGCCCTGCTTCCAGAAGCCCCTGCTCTGCCCCCAACAATCCCTGAGATGCTGAGGTGGGGGTGGAGCACGCAGGCCCCTGACAGGGGCCAGGGGATGAGCCAGCCTCCTCCTAGGGTCCCACCTCCCGGCTCCCACCCGGCCTCCCTCCTCAGCCCCAGGCCCTCCCGCGCTTCCCGGGGAGATTTCAAGAAGAGACTTGGTAGCTAAACCACTTTAGTTCAAATCCCAGCTCTGCCACCCACCAGCTGGGAGAACTGGGGAAAGTTACTTCACCTCCCCAGGCCTCAGTTTCTCCAGCTACAAAATGGGAATAATTACAATAACTGTCATAAGTTGCGGGGGTCGCATGAGGGAATTCATGCAAGGTCCTCAGAGCAACGCCTGGCAGGGCGCTGTCCACCCGGAAAGGCGAGCCCTCCCGCTAACCCTCTCTGACAGCTCTCTCCTCTTCCTCTCTGACTTGTTTTGTTACCTCCTAGAATTCTCCCTCTCTGCCTCCCCACTCCCCTCCCGAGCTCTCTCCATAGTCACATCGTTGTCATTGTCATGGGGACGACCTGGGAATGCTAACAGGCTCTCCAAGGCTCTCCTGCCCCGTCCCAGAAAGGAGGGGCTAGGGTGGGGTGGGGGCCAGGGACCCCCCTGGGGACACCGCAGGCAGGGCAGGAGGCCATGTCTGCATCTAAGCGGGTGACCGTGACAACCTGGCCCAAGGGGGCTCTGACATCTCTCCGGCTCTCACTGTCCCGCAGCGCAGCTGGAGCAGGAGGGGGTGCTCCATTTACATTCTCCGCAGAGAACGCGCCTCCTCTCCCGGCAGCAGCAGCCGCAGCGCAAGAGGGGAGGGAGGCAGCCATGCCGCCCCGTGCCAGCTGCTCCATCTCTCCGCCTCCTCCCTTCCCTCACCCGACACCCTGAGCACCTCCTGGGTGCCGAGCACTGTTCTAGGTGCTGGGGACAGCATGCCTTGTGTCACGTCCTTGGGGGGCAAGAGCCAGCAAGAACCCAGATTCCAGCAGAACCTGCCCATCCACAGGCGCTCTAGGCCCCTCTACCTGTCTCTGTCCTCTCTGCCTGTCTTCTGCCCCCAGAGCCCATGACCTCATCTCCTCACACCAAAACCCCCCGTTCATCAGGGCCCAGCTCAAATGTTGCCTCCTCCAGGCAGACCTCCCTGAGCCCGCGTCCTCCAGAGAGTCTGCTCAGCCTCCCGCAGCACCGAGCCCAGCTGCTCCAGGGGCACCGGGCACACCCTCCTGGTGCCACACCTCTCTGTCTGCTTGTCCATTCAACACCCCTCCCAAGCTCCCCTCGCCCTGCTGTGCTGGGCAGATGTGGAGGTGAACTGGACTCATCCTGCCCCCAAACACCAGTCAAGAGCCACCGCCTCCCGGAGGCACCAGCAGAAAAGGCAGAAAATGCGTGAAAAGTGCTCGGTTGGCTGGGTGCCCTGAGGAGGAATAGGCCTTGTGCCTGCCCAGTGACACACAGTGTGCCTGCAGCTGGCACCCAGGAGGCCTCAGCCTACGCAAGGAGTGAGAGACTGAGGGGAGCGCGTGAACAAGCCTCCTCCCGCCCCCTCTCTCTGGCTTCCGAGTGACAAGAAGGTCCATGCCACGTGGGGAAAGACAAAAGCTGCTTCCAGGCTGGAGCGACAATGAAGATGGATTCCAAGCACATCTGTGTGTGAGTGTGCGCTCACGCGGCGCCCCGAGCACATGGGCGCACGGCACGTTCATTCTGTGTTTCCTCCTGCACACAGGCGCCAAGCACCAACGGCCTGCCAGGTGCAGTCCCTCGTGTGGGGACAGACCATGGACACCTGCCCTGGAGGGGCTCCGGTGTAGACAGAGGCAGGCCATGGAAAGGAGAGTCGTAAAGCTACCGAGTCTGTTAGATGCAGACCAGGAGAAAGAGGGGGAGAAGCAGGGGTGTGTTACAGGGGGGCTGGGGAGACCTCTCTCCCAGGAGACATTTGTGGCAAGACCCAGGAGGGAAGGGCAATTGAGGGAGGGGGTTTCAGGCAGAGGAAGCAGCCAGTGCAGAGGCCATATGGGCACGCGTGTGTGTACGTGCGTTCACGTGTGTGTCTGCAAACACACCTGTGCTTAGACCCTGGCTACACCCTTGGGCCGCCCCAGGCCTGGCCAACAGCCCCGCACGCCCGGCGCAGGCACAGCAGCACTGGGTGACACACAGGCGGTGTCCCAGATTGTCCACAGCTGAGGCTCTGGGTCACCGGCTCGCAGGCCAGAGAATCCGCAGACCCCTGGGCGCAGTGGTCCTCCTGCGCCACCCAGAGGAGGGATGGGGTGGGGGTGGGGCACTTGCCCGGCTCTCAGAGCTGCCCCAGGACACGGTCCTCAGGGTCTCTGAAGGTGGTCGAGACTGTTCAGGGCTGTCAGCTGTGAAATCCCCACCCTGACCCCCACGAGCCCTGGCACGCCCCAAGCCAAGCGACCAGACATCCAGGCCATCTCCCGGGATACCCCAGGGGCTACCTGGCACTCACCACAATTCTGTCCCTATGAGCTTTACTCTCCTGGCTTCCAGCCCGCATCTGACAGGCTCGGTAGCTTACAACCCACCCCGCACCTGCTCTGTCTAGACTGCAGCCCCTCCAGGGCAGGGGTCGGTCCACGTCCCTTTCCTCCTCCGCCCTGACACTTGGTACAGCACGTATGTTTCCAGCACACTGTGGACCGGCCTGCCAGGGCTGGGACCCAGCTTTGCTCTACAACTGTGCAGCCCTTAGGCAATCAAGTGAACTCTCTGGACCTCAGCTCCCCCCCCATAAAGTAATCACAAAACAACAGAGAGGACTGCATCGGTAAACACACAAACAGTGCTTAAAACAGCGCCTGACACACGGGGTCCTTGGGCCAATGCTAGATATTCTTATTAAAGAAAAAGGCAGGGCTGGGACCATTGTGCCCATTTTGCAGATAAGGAAACTGAGGCTCAGAGAGAGGATAGTGCCCTCTGAGTATCCACAGCCAAGGAGCTATCAGGAACCAGGTGCTAATGGAGCTGCCCTGCCCCCCCGTCCCCACCTCCCGGCACATGCTCTGGACCTGGCCTTGGGCTCTGCCCACCCTCCCTGCTGACTCTGCTTTCTGCCCACCCATGGGCCGGGCCAGGCCAGGCAGCCACAGACTGAGGCAGGGCTCCTGCAGCCACCTCTAGCCACCAGCCCAGCCAGGCCAGGACCGGGCGGACCTGGAGATCCCCTCCCACCTGGCACAGGCCCTGACGGAAGAGCAGGGGACGCAAGCCCAGGCTCGGGTGCCCACTCCTCGCCCCTCTGACCCCAGCTGCTGCAGGCCCTGGGCCGCCCGGCTCTCAGCGTCAGCTGTTTTCTTCACAGATAAAAGGCAGCGATGCTTTTAGGTGCATGAAAGCCGTGGTGGCCAGGAGCGCGTGGTTCAGAGACAGCCTCGAGACGGGAAGAGAGCCGGCTGCCAAAGGCCCTGCCTGCACTGTCCCCCACCTGACACGCCTCGCCCACCCGAGCGCTGCACCCTCCCCCAAAGGGCCTCCGCTGCGGCCAGGAGCACCTGCGCACCTGCTCTGCCCAGGTGCCGAGGACACAGGTTAATGCCCTCCAGGGAACTGGCCTGGCGGGAGCCAGACTCGTGGCGGTGAGAAGGAAGAGTCACCCTGGGCAAGGGGCAGAGGGAGGACAGTCACGGGGTGGGGTGAGTAAGGGGAAGGAGCTGGGGGCCAGGCGGGGCTGCCGACAGAGGTCCAGCCACAGGGGGCCCCCAGGCCCCGCCAGGGAGGGCAGGAGTTTCCAGGGAGCCCAGGGCCCTGTGGAGGGCTCCTGAGCAGGGGCACAGAGGCCAGAATGGTCCTCAGCCTGCAGGGGAGAGTTTGGAGGGCGAGCTCGGGCAGCCAGTAGGAGGCACGGCACAGGCCAGACAGTGGCTTGTGGTGCCTGGACCAGGGCAGTCGGGGAAAGGGGGGCGGATCAGGGGGCACTTAGGGGAGACTCCCAGCATCGGGCACCAGTTCTATGTGGGAGAGACCAAGACAATCTGGTCTGGCCTTGGCCACAAGGACAATGGAGATGGGGCCTGAGATGGGGGCCCAGGACAAGGGCAAGGCTCCCAGGCTGAGTTTGAGGTGGCCGGGGCAGCCAGCAAGGTGACCTGGAGGCAGGGGGAGCCGCAGGTCTGGGGAGGGTGGAGCAAAGGATAGTGGAGGTTGGAGGCCATCATGCTCAGAAGCTGGGGCAGCCGAGGCCGTGGCACGGTGACACTGCCCAGGGAGACTGAACAGGGCAGAAAGGAGGTCAAGGACCAGGCCCTGGAGAGCACTCAGGGCTCAGATTTAGGGCACAGGCAGCAGGGGGACAGGAGGAAAATGGGGGGTGGAAGGGCCAGAAAGGGGTCCTGGCAGTGAAGTGCCCGGAGGCTGGAGAGGGCAGGGCTGGGGCAGTGAGGGCACAGGACGGGCACCCGCGGGGGCTGTGGGGAGAGTCGGGCTGCTGGGGACGCTGAGGAGAGAATGGAAGGAGGGTGGCATAGACGGGCTTTGCCAGAGTTGGGCTTAAAGGGAACAGACGGATGGTGCAGAGGGAGACGCAGGGCCGGGGGCGAGGCGGCCGGGAAGGGCAGCCACAGAGAGTAGGGACACGGTGGGGGGAGGCAGGGAGACCCCAGAAGGCAGCAGGGTGGGCCCAGAACACAGTGAGGGCACCAGTGGCCCCCGGCCCTCAGCCGTGAGCAGGCCCATCACTGACACGGGCCCCGGGTCCAAGAGCAGAAGGCAAGAGTGACCCATACAGCTTGGGACAGCCCAGGGAGGCCCCACACAGCCACACCCTGCACGGCACCCACTTTCCATACCACAGCAGAGGCCCAGGGGACAGGGCGGGGTGCATGGGCAGGGCTTGGGCTAGCACAGCTGGGTGGTCTTCGGGAGGACCAGGACAGGCCCCGGTGGGGAGACCGTCTGCCCTCACCCCAGGGCTTCCTGTGGGGCCACACGCTGGGGCCCTTCCCCTTCCACAGCCGCCTCCCCCACACCCACCCGAGCCGTCTGGGAGCGCCAGCCGCTTCCCCACAGACCCTCTGGGAATTCAAGTCAGGCCAGCCTGGGACGGAAACCTCATTAATCAGATCGTATTACTCCGCTCTGAGACAGACCAGCCGCCGACTCCTGGCCCGGAGCAGCCAGTCACTCTGGGGTCTGGCCACATGCCCCTGTCTGGCCCCGGGCTGGCCAGCCCAAGCCCCGGTGCCTTCGATCAGCCTGCAGGGCCAGCCTGGGCCAGCCTTGACTCGGCCTTCCCGGGAGCTGAGCCGGCCAGAGTCACCGCCCCCAGTGGCCCTCAGCTTCCCCTGCCCTGCACCTTCGGGGGGCCTGGGGACTGGCCTCCCTTCAGCCTGGCCCTACCTGCCCCATCACACAGGACCCTTCCCCACACGGGCCTGCAGAGCTCCCCGCTGTGAGGAGAGAGCAATCTGACAGCGCCCCAGGCTTCAGACACCGTCATCAAAAACAAGGCCAACACGGTCCCTTTGCCTCGGCTGTTCCTGCCGCCACCAGCCGCACCCCTACACTCTCAGCACCCACCACGCGCCTCAGCAACCCCATTGATTCCTTCCTTAACTCTCTCACTCAGCAACGTGTGCTCAGCTCCCACTACGTGCTTTGCACAGTCTCGGGCACAGGGCTGAACGCAGCGGAGACGAGTCCCTGCCCTCGTGGGGCCGACGTTCTAGAGGGGGAGACAACGGATGGTGGATGGACACACGTCGCTAACGTTGGTGCTGGTCACAAGAGCCACCGGCCAGGCGTTGCCCGCGCTCGGCCTTCCTGACCCATGGTGAAATCTCAAGTCCCTGCCCCTGAGGCTGGCCGGGGCCACCGCCAAGCTCCGGCCGATGAGCCAGGAGCAGAAACACACCCCACTTCTGGGCCGCGGCATCTCGTCACGGGGGCGAGACCCTGCGGGTGCACGCGCCCCTGCTGCTGGGACCGGCAGGGCTCCTGCCCAGCCTGGGGCCCTGAGGGGCGGCGCAGAGCACTCCGCCAGCCTGCGCAGACATGTGTCACGGCCAGTACCAGCTGCGTGTTACTCTAAGCCCCAGAGACCTGAGGGCTGTCTGTTACCGCAGCGTCGCCCCACCTGTGCTGACACACACGGCAACAAACTCATGCTCTAGCTCGGGAGAGCCAGGACGGAGTCTCGTTTATCTCCCCCTCAAAGGCCTGGGTGTGCCAGGTTCACACCCATCACCGGCGACAGGCTGAGTTGGGTTGAATTAAATCACACACACACACACACACACACACACACACACACACGCACGCACACATGCACGCACGCACACACATGCACACACATGCAATCATCACCACGTAAGAGCCAACGTTCGCTGGGTGCTTACTGTGTGCCAGAAGCCCCAGTGGTTTCCACACCTCAGCTCCTTCGATCTTCTAATAACCCCACGCAGCAGGCCTCAGATTCTCCCCAGTTTTCTAAAACCGAGATGCAGAGTATCTTGCCCACGCTACTTGCAAGTAACTTGCCCAGGGTGACACAGCCGGTGAGTGGCTGAGCCAGGATCCGAACCCGAGGAACCAGCTGCAGAGCCCACGCCCCTCACTGTCGCGTAAAGCCTCAGTCTGTCTCCTCCTTACACGGCGGGCCTACATGTACACACGCGTGAACACCACACCACACACGCAGAATCCGAGGGTGGTGCCCACAGCCTCCAGTTCCAAGGCTGCCCGCATCCCCTGCGGGGCAGGACCCTGGGGCAGCAGCAGAGACGCCAGCCCTGCTCCCCTGTTTGCTCGGCCCGCACCTCCCCTCCGGGCTGTCGCACTGCCGGCCGACGTGGCCCATCTGTCTCCAACACAAAGGGTCGGGCAGGGGTGGGGGCCAGGGACCCTGGAGGATTGTATAAAATGGCTCTGCTTTGAGCAACAGCTAATTTCTAAACATAATTATTAATTTCATGCTTATCATATGCAAACCTGTCTCCCAGACAAGATGAAATTGATTTAATTAGAAATTCCATCATCAAGCCTTTTGGATCCGAGCTTTTAATTAGGATCACCAACCCCACCTGAGGCTGCCCGACAGTGGGCTATGGCCCCCGACTTCTCTCCCTGTGGCCACAGGCACAGCCAGGGTGTGTGGGCAACTCCACTGCCGCCAGCGTCCCGCTAGCCAGGATCCTCACCTGTCCCTGCCTACACAGCAAGGCCCTGAAGTCACAAGCAGCCTCTTTTTTCTCTTAGCACCATAATGAGGAAATAGCTCAGGAAAAGTCTGCATGGTCGTACAGCCAGAAGGACCGGAGCATTTAAGGTACGCGGGGCACAGGGGCGAAAACAGGCCTCCCTCTCCCTGCAAAACTCACATGCCAGCCTGCCTTTGGGAGCCCCTGCCAGGTGCTAATAAAATGCCCTTTACAGCTCAGCTCAGAGCAGTCTGTCAAAATTACCGATAACACTTGACATTTTCACCAAGCATTTTCACGCACGTTACCTCTGACCTCATCTCCAACCACTCTCACCCTGGCCTCGCTGCGTCAGCTCCAGTCACACCCGCCCCCTTGCTGGACCTTGAGCACACCAGGCACAGTCAGCCTCAGGGCCTTTGCACCTGCTGCTCTGCCACCTGGATGCTCTTCCCCCGGAAATGCATGTGGCTGGCTCCCTCTCGCCCTTCTCTTCATG
>NW_012148041.1:149978-151045 GCF_000956105.1 Propithecus coquereli
CCCCGCAGCAGACCAGGCCGGAGCCCACCTCAGGGCCTTTGCACTGGCTGCTCCCACATACCACCACCTGTGATACTATGCATTTCATCCATGTGCGCTGTTGGGGATTGTCTGCCCCCCGCTGGCATGTCCGTCCCATGAGGACAGGGGCCTGTCTGCCTTGCTCACTGCTAGGGCACCAGGACTAGGGAAGCGCCTGGCACCAGCGCCTCACCGTGCAGGTAAATGTGAATGACAACTACGAATGGGCGACCCTGAGATGCCGGCTGCTTTGACCTGATCGTCTCTACAAGATTCTGTTGGGGAAGAAACCCCTGGCCTGGCCCGGACACGGCAGCTGATGAATGGCTAGGCCGAGCGGCAGCACTGTAGCCGGGACCGCAGGGCAGGTGGAAGGCTGGCCGCTCCTGGAGTCCTCTCCCCGCCCCACCCAGCCAGCCAGCACCCAGCCTGCAGGGGTGCCTGCACCCTCCAGAGCCAGGGCGAGGAGGAACCCAAGAGGCCCTCTCTCGATTCCCGGCTGCCCCCACCGCCGTGCCTATGTACTGGCAGGCGGCTGCCCTGACCCGATCTGTCAGCGCCCCAGGGAGGGGCATTCCAGCCCCCCTTGGGGGTTGCTGCTGCGAAGCCCCATCTCTGCCGGTGACATAAGGGCCTCTGGGCCCTGGCTAGGGTGGAGATGATGTGCCCTCCCCCTCCCCGGCCCAGCCTGCACGCATTCAAAATATACTCCTGAGCACTGTCTATACGTCTGGCGCCACGGCAGGCACCGGATGCCACAGCGAGCAACAGCAGACAAATCCCTGCCCTCGGAGAACCGAGTCCAGTCTGGCCGCAGGAGAGCCAGCCACCAACCGGGCTCTCACACCCACACGTCCACAATCAGAGCGTCCAAGAGGCGCTGGGGCTGAGAGGGCTCCCCTGGGCAGGGGAGCTGAGCTGACACCTGAAGGTAGGTAGACAACACCCAGGCAAAGGGAGAGAGAAAGAGCATCCCAGGCAGAAGGGGCAGTAGGTGCAAAGGCCCTGGGGCCGAGAGCCTGTGGCAGGTTCAAGAAACTGAAAGG
>NW_012148041.1:151095-172906 GCF_000956105.1 Propithecus coquereli
CCTCAGGGCCTTTGCACCTGCTGCTCTGCCACCTGGATGCTCTTCCCCCGGAAATGCATGTGGCTGGCTCCCTCTCGCCCTTCTCTTCATGACTTTACGCAAACGTCCCCTTCTCAGGGAGGCCTTCCCTGACCACGACCACCCTATTCAACACCAATCTCACCTTCCGCCCCTGCAGCCCGTCTCCACCTCCCCTGCTTGGATCTTCGCCACAATGATCCCTTCCAATACACTGTATTCACTTTCTTATTCCATTTATTGCCCGCTTCCCTCTACATGTCAGCTCAGGGGTTCGTGTCATCCCCCATTTGTCCTCACATGCCTGGCACAGCACTCGGCACAGACAGGCGCTCAGTGAGCTAAGGGGACACTCCTTCCCTCCACACGGCCAGTGGGCGACACAAGCTCCACAGTGCTGCAAGGACCTTGAATGGGTGAGGAAACTGAGGCTCGGAGCCTCAGGCCTCCCCAAGGTCACAGAGCCAGCCAGCAGCCCAGCTCTGATTCTCACGTGGTCTGACACGTGGCCTGGGCAGCCCAGGCGTCCCTCTGCAGTAAGTGGGCCGCCTCATGGCAGTGCCCGGCACGTGGGAGAGGCTCTGAGGTCTCCACCCTCCTCCCCAGGTCTAGCTGGACCCTCCCCCTGGCGTCCCTCCCTCCCTGCTGCACCCTGTCCCCCTGATTTGACGCTGACACCCCAGAAGGCAATCGCTGGGGAGCTGTCCCATGCTACCTCTGTCCCTACTCCCCGGGCCCGCCCAGCCTCTTATCAGGAGAACAAGCGGACACTCAGATGAATTTCCAGGTCTGTTCTGAATTATGTTTTCCAGGAGAGAGCCAGACAGACGCAGGCAAAAGGGCTTTGAACAAATATGTCCCCAGAAAGCGCTTTATTCAGTCCCTTGTCTCACCCTTTTAAACATTATATGTTTTCGTGGGAGCCTATGAAAAGAGGGGGGCTGATAAGGCAGGCGTCTGGAGAAGAACGAACGGAGGGTGCGCGTGGAGCGGGCGCAGATAAGAGCGGGGAGGTGGCGGGGGCGGCGGGGCCACAGCAAACAGATCCTCGAATCAGCACTCGTCCTGTTTCATGAGCCAAACGCAGATCAATACATTACACTCACTGGTGCCGGCTTCACATGCTGACTCCGGAACCTTGTCAAGATTGATACACGTGGGGGAGGCCGGGGGAGCCCCAGGGCCACGGCCCCTGCCTCCTTCCTCCAAGGAGGGCCCGAGTCCCAGTTCCCAGACATGAGAAGCCGCCTCACGGTGTGACCTGGGGCACGTCACCTCCTCTGCGAGCCTCAGTGTCCTCATCTGGCTCGAGGGCACCGTGGTGAGAACGTGGGCTTTGTCGCGCTCGCTCTGAGGGTCACACGGGAGAATGGCGGTAAAGAAGCTGGGGACAGGGAAGGACACAGCCAGGATGCTGGCGCCGTCGCTGTACTGTTCACACGTGCCAGGTACAGCGGTTGGCTGATGGTTCCTCCTCATCACAGCCCCGACGGGGGAAGCCGGGGCCTGGATTTGCAGATGAGAAGCTGCCCCTCGGAGAGCTGAGGGACCTGCCCGGGGTCACCCGGCACTGGGGCCAGGAGGCACACCCAGCCCCTCCGAGGTCGAAGCTGGGCTTTCTCTGTGCCACAGCGCTGCCCATGGCCAGGGAGCTGGGCAGTGCTCGGCACTAGGCTGTGTCCAAATGTCCAAGGGGCAGGGAGGGCTGGGGACCAGCCCAGGGCGGCTGCAGTGGCCAAGGGGGCCAAGCTAAGGTGGGGCAGGGCAGGAAGTGCAGGCTGACCTGCGGCCGGGGACGGCTGGGCCAGGGCCAGGAATCCTTGTGAGTCAGGTGGGAGGTGGCAGCAGGCAAGCGGCTGCTCAGAGGTCAGTGATAATCATAACAGGACCAAGAGCTGTTGTTTAATGAGCACCTACTCTATGCCAAGCACCTCACATGGGTTATTTCTTTTATTCCTCACACAATAACCCCAGGAAGTGAACACTATTTGTTACTTTCATTTTTCAGATGAAAAAACTGAGGCCCAAGAGAATATGAAAACAAGATTACACAGCAAGTGGCAAAGCAGGATTTGAACCAGGTCCATCTGGCTGCAGCACCGGAGCGCTCTCACCCGCATTCCCCAGCCGGCACACACTGCGTGTTCACTGCAGCCTCTGCCCGGCGCTCACACCGCCCCTGTACCCGACTCCAGGAGGGGAGTCAAGAGCGCTCGTTCCAGGCCATTCCCCGCCACATCCCTCCAGCAAGCAGCTCCATCGCCGAGCCTCGGTCTCTGGTCTATTCCATGGGGACTTAACGACATGACCCTGCCCCCTCATGGATAAGGACAGAGGGAGGGGCCTCCACTAGGTGGAAGTGGTGTCCAAAGGCCTCTTCCACAGCTGCGGGAGGAAGGGCAGGGCTGGAGGACCTGGGGGCGTGGCGCCGAGGGCGTCTGTAATTGCAGCCTTGTCCTGGTGACCACTTCGTGAGCACGGGTGCCAGCGATGGTCGTGGCCGGGCTGGGAGAAAATTAACCACGGTGTCTGCTCAGCGTTCTCTCAAGTCAAGTTAATGTGCTGTGCCGTGTGTAATATATTGCGCTGTATTAATATAATATGATATACTGGGATGTATCGCCATTATTGAACACACGAGCCGATAAAAGTCACATCACCATCACTCCACATAATTTATATCACAGCCAGGCCAGCGCCAGGCTGGCAGACCCAGGCTGGCAGAGAGGAGGCCCCACAGGAGCTCTGAGGCCTGCCACCAGGGAGAGGGGGCCCAAGCCCTGGGAGGAAAGCCAAAACCGAGCTCGGAAGGCAGCTGCAGGCGAGGCTAGGTGACCCCTGGGCCAGGGGCGCGAGCTGTGGTTTGGGGGCTCTCAGACCCTAGCCCCCCAGCCAGTCCTCATTGTACTTGCCCCCACGGTAACATTTGACCTATGTGGTCCCTTCCTCCCTTGGCGCTCAGGGTCCTGGTCCCCTCCCTCCTCGCAGGCACCTCCTCCTTGACCTCTGCTGGTCCTGCCTCCTCTCCCGCATTGAATCCTGGCAGCCCCAGGGCTCGGCACTCCGTCCCCTCGCTCCCTGGGACATGGCATGCCACCCCGCGGCTTCACAGGCCACTCACAGCCCAGATGCTCACATGGCACCCACTTGACAGATGAGGAGACTGAGGACACACCCTGAACTCCAGGCTCCCATCCGACTGGCCACCTGGACACTCAAACCCAGCAGGTCCGGACGCGAGCGCCTGCCCCAGATCCCCCAGCCAGGCCAGTGCTGCTCCATGCTTCCGCCTGCTCCGGCCAAAGCGCTGGACACGTTCCTGAGTCCTTTTCTCACACGCCCCGAACCTGATTTATCAGCAAATATTGTTGGCTCTACCTTGAAAACACAGCCAGCATCCAACCGCCACTCCCCGCCTCCACCAGCGCCACCCGGGTCCACAGCTCCCGCGCCCCTGGCTGGGCTGTCACAACGGGCTCCACGGCCGCCTGCTGGTCTCCTGCCTCCCACACTCGCCAGGCCCCCACCCCACACACACGCACATCGCATGCCTGCCTGGCAGCCAGAGAGCTCCATTAAAACTCATGTTGGACCACATGGCTCCTCTCTTCGAGAGGTTCCCATCGCATACAGAGCAAAAGCCGAAGTCTTCAGTGGCTCACCAGGCCTTACATCATCGGCCCATAGCCCCCGACCTCTCGTCCCACCCCCTCCCCCCTCACTCACTCTGCTCCTGCCACTCTGGCCTCCATGCTGTCCCCGCAGCAGACCAGGCCGGAGCCCACCTCAGGGCCTTTGCACTGGCTGCTCCCACATACCACCACCTGTGATACTATGCATTTCATCCATGTGCGCTGTTGGAGATTGTCCCCCGCTGGCATGTCCGTCCCATGAGGACAGGGGCCTGTCTGCCTTGCTCACTGCTAGGGCACCAGGACTAGGGAAGCGCCTGGCACCAGCGCCTCACCGTGCAGGTAAATGTGAATGACAACTACGAATGGGCGACCCTGAGATGCCGGCTGCTTTGACCTGATCGTCTCTACAAGATTCTGTTGGGGAAGAAACCCCTGGCCTGGCCCGGACACGGCAGCTGATGAATGGCTAGGCCGAGCGGCAGCACTGTAGCCGGGACCGCAGGGCAGGTGGAAGGCTGGCCGCTCCTGGAGTCCTCTCCCCGCCCCACCCAGCCAGCCAGCACCCAGCCTGCAGGGGTGCCTGCACCCTCCAGAGCCAGGGCGAGGAGGAACCCAAGAGGCCCTCTCTCGATTCCCGGCTGCCCCCACCGCCGTGCCTATGTACTGGCAGGCGGCTGCCCTGACCCGATCTGTCAGCGCCCCAGGGAGGGGCATTCCAGCCCCCCTTGGGGGTTGCTGCTGCGAAGCCCCATCTCTGCCGGTGACATAAGGGCCTCTGGGCCCTGGCTAGGGTGGAGATGATGTGCCCTCCCCCTCCCCGGCCCAGCCTGCACGCATTCAAAATATACTCCTGAGCACTGTCTATACGTCTGGCGCCACGGCAGGCACCGGATGCCACAGCGAGCAACAGCAGACAAATCCCTGCCCTCGGAGAACCGAGTCCAGTCTGGCCGCAGGAGAGCCAGCCTCCAACCGGGCTCTCACACCCACACGTCCACAATCAGAGCGTCCAAGAGGCGCTGGGGCTGAGAGGGCTCTCCTGGGGAGGGGAGCTGAGCTGACACCTGAAGGTAGGTAGACAACACCCAGGCAAAGGGAGAGAGAAAGAGCATCCCAGGCAGAAGGGGCAGTAGGTGCAAAGGCCCTGGGGCCGAGAGCCTGTGGCAGGTTCAAGAAACTGAAAGGCCAAACTAGGCAGGATGGGTGAGCACAGCATGAGAAAATAGATCTCGGCCGGGCGCGGTAGCTCAGGCCTGTAATCCTAGCTCTCTGGGAGGCCGAGGCGGGTGGATTGTTTGAGCTCAGGAGTTTGAAACCAGCCTGAGCAAGAGTGAGACCCCGTCTCTACTAAAAATAGAAAGAAATTAATTTGACAACTAAAAATATAGAGAGAGAGAAAAAATTAGCCGGGCATGGTGGCGCATGCCTGTAGTCCCAGCTACTCGGGAGGCTGAGGCAGGAGGATCGCTTGAGCCCAGGAGTTTGAGGTTGCTGTGAGCTGGGCTGACGCCACGGCACTCACTCTAGCCCGGGCAACAAAGCGAGACTCTGTCTCAAAAAAAAAAAAAGAAAATAGATCTGGCAAGGCGGGCCCTGGAGACCAGCGGGAGGCCACAGCAGTGGTCCAGGCCAGAGAGGACGGTGGCCTGGACCGGGGGTGTTTGTGGCGATGGAGAGAAGTGCGACCCTCCCACAAGCCCTCTGGCTCCCAAGTGTCTCCTCCTGTGACAAACATTTGGCAAGTCCTTCCCTAAACTCTGAGCCCACCAAAAAAAGAAAAAGAAGTCTGCCACTAACTCACTGTGTGGCCTTGAACCAGACCCTCCTCCTTCCCATGCCCCGGTCTCCCATCTAATAATCATATTGATAAGCATAACAATAGCTGACATTTACTGAGCACCTACTATGTGCCAGGCTCTGCCCTCAGCTCTGCATATGTATTCATTTATTCAGGCCTCACCAGAAACCTGTCACCAACAGAGGGACTAGCACTGGCCCAGCTTACAAGTGAGGGAACTGCCGAAAGATACTCGGTGGTCAGTGGCTGCCCCGGGGCTCGAACCCCTGCGGGGCTGGGCCTGCCATCACGCCACGCTGCCTCCACGCGGAGGTAAGGATTGGACTGGTCACCTCTGACAGCCGCTGGGCCCCAGAAGGCCCCAGCTTCTCCCGAAAGGAGACAGATGCGGTTTGGGGTGAACCTCTCTCCAGGCCTTCTACTCTCCGCCTTCCGCAGAGACCCCCAGATGTCCCCTTCAGCTCAGCGACCACACTCCACGTGCCCACAGTGAGCCAGGGCGGTCCCTGCCCAGCACTGAGGGCCTGCTCTCCACCGTCTCTGGGGCCCCCCAGGTCACCAGCTCTCGAAGGCACCCGCACCTGCTCCGTCCCCTCTGCTTCCGCACGGCACATCTGGGTCACCTCCCAGGTAAAGTGCCTGCAACCCGCGCTCAGGCCTGCTGCGGGGGACC
This sequence comes from Propithecus coquereli, assembly GCF_000956105.1. Classification (NCBI taxonomy): domain Eukaryota; kingdom Metazoa; phylum Chordata; class Mammalia; order Primates; family Indriidae; genus Propithecus; species Propithecus coquereli. The sequence goes on from NW_012148041.1 coordinate 157,220, forward strand.
CGGCCTGCCAGTGCTGCCCACCGTCACCTCACTTCACCGGACCCTCGCAGCGGCGCCCGCAGGACTTCCCATCGCCCGCGAAGCTGGGTACGACTCAGGACTGCTCAGCCGCGCAGCTGCTGACGGAAGCCCGGGCCCACCAACACCAAAGGTGGAACCCCCCCCCAGCTGGCTGGCCGCCCTGCCCGCCTGGACAAGAGCCACCGGCACATCCGGATCCTGTCCAGACAATGAGGGGACAGGCAGGAGACGCCACAGGCTCTCCCTGTCCAGGCCCAATGTGTCCAGTCCCCAGCAACAGGTGATTTGAGCCGACACGTCTGTCTGAGAGAGAAGCCCGGCGTGGACCTTGGGCCCTTCCGCCCTGTCCCGCCTCGCAGGCCCCTGCCCCAGGGTCCCCATAAAAGCCAGGGGGCTGACACAGCTCCACCCGTTAACCCAGGCCTCAGCGGGTCTGGGGAAGCAGCCTCTGGAGCAGAGCCTGGAGAGGGGCCGGCCACCCACTCAGCAGGCATCCCTGACAGGGGCTCTGGCCTCCGCTTGCCTGCCTCCTGCAATGGGTGGCTCACCACTTCATGCAGCAGCCAATTCCAGTGCCGGCGACTGCCGGGCTGTCGGGACTCTGAGCTGAGATCGGCCTCCCTGTCACTTTCACGTGGCTCTAGGTCTGCTCTCCGGAGCCACAGAGCCCCAGCCTATGCCCTCGCTGAAAGGACTCAAGGTCCCCTGACTCTCTGCTCCACAAACGGCCCAGCTCCAGCCTGTTCCCCTCCCTCGGTGGCCTAGGCCCACACGTGCGCACACGGGGACACGGTGGGTCGCACGCCCACATGCCCGGGCAGGACCGCCACTTAGGACAAGGCGGTCCAGAGCCCTCCCTACCTCGAAGGAAAGCCCTGGCCCTGCGTCAGCCCCACTGCCTCGCTGACCCCAGCTCTTACCACCCCTCCGCCCCGCCCCCGCCACACCAGCCCGGCCCAGTCCCAGGCGCCCTAAGCACAGCCGGGCGGCACAGCCTTTGCCCCTGCTGTGCCCTCTGCCAACACGGCTCCTCCACGGAGCTTCCTCGTTCACTGCATCCACGCCTCTGGACAAGTTCACCTTCTCGTAGAGGTTGCCACCGAGCGTCTAGGCTAAAGCAGCCCCGCTCCCTGCCCCCGACCACAGCCCTTTTTTGCCTGACTTCACAGGGCGGGGCAACCCTAGAGCACCATCTGCTGGGCCTCTCAGCTGCGCCTGCGTGCAGGGCTGGCAGCCTGAGTCCCCAGGGCGTTAGAGGTCAAGGTGGCCCCCGCCCCCATTCTGCGGGCCACCTGTCCTGCCTGGCAGCTTTCCTCCAGCCGGCCTTCCTCCAGCTCCGGCCTGGAGGTACGGAGACAGCAGGAAGGTCCCTCCAGGGCAGGCTTGGGGTGTGAAGAAGGCCAGGGGCCCACAGGGAGCAGCCTCTCTCCAGGGGAACCCCGTGCCCAGGCTGCAAGGACATGCAGAGACAGGCCTCCCCACAGGCGCCCTCAGACTGCCAAGGCCAGATGGACAGCTCCGGACAGTCCAATCTCGTGCTTCCAGGTATCGGATGGTGTTGGCAGGGGCCAGGGAGGAGGGGACACACACAGACGTACACGCCAGGACCCAGCCACGTCAGGCGCCAAAGGGCCTGCGTACACACATGCACCACGGATGGCCCCCGAAAGGCTCACACTCAAACACACGCGAGGGCTCGCCGACGCCCACTCCACGCACACCCAGGAAAACAGCCTGAGTCACACGCACAGTACAGCAGAGACACACACAGCACGCTCAGAGACACGCAAGGACACTCGGGAGTGCACATACATGGAGCATTCCTGGACACCTCCGCCCTACACACGGTCAGGGGCACAGGCTCACACAGGCGTGCCTGCACACGCATGAGGGGCCACACAGACTGTCCTGGACACACCCTCACAGGGCTCGCAGCGATGAGCACACAACTCTGCGCGCACACACACACGTGCACACACACACAGGACAGGCAGAGGCAGCATTAACAGTGTGTTTTGGGGAGAGTGTTCGAAACCCCAGACCTCACCACCCTGCCCACCGAGCAGGTGGCACTCTCAACTGGCCAGGGCAGCAGGACAGTGCTGACGTGCTGTCCCCCATCAACACTCCAGCAGGGGATAGTTTTTCCGCAGGGCCGGATCCAGCCAGTGCAGAACCAGCCTGGCTGGGGCAGAGCTCAAGGTGGGCGTGAGCTGACGGTGGGGAAGGGGTCAGAACAGGCAGCGGCCAGGTGGCAGTGGGGGTGCAAGAGGGCTGGGGCACTGGGCGAGCTAGAGCTGGCAGCCCTGCCCCTCTCCCAGGCACCAGCCCGCCCAGGTAATCGGCCCTGCTGGGGGACAGTGTGCCCAGGCCAGGCCCCGCCCGTTCCATTTCCTGGTTGTCCAGATTCTCCGTGAGGCCTCAGGGACACAAGAACCCTCAGCAGAGGACCCTCAGCAAGAAACGGGGACCTTGCCCAGAGGCTGAAGTGTGGAAGCCTCCTCCTTCATCCCAAGTGGCACCGAAATAACTGTCGTGTGGGGGCAGGATCCCTCCCCGAGAGCCCCACTCCAGCCCAGGCAGGAGCGAGCAGTGTCTGTAATTTGTTTTAATAATCCTGCTGAACTGGGAGAAAATTAACAAATGAGAAACCAGCTTGAAATTAATCAAACTTCTCCCTGTCTATGCCCCCACCTTCCATCTTAATGAAGGTTATTTATCCAATGAGCGATAAAACACGGAATTAAATTAAACAGGCCCTTTCTTTCCCTCCTCTCCCCCGCCCTGGGGAGGCAGCGTCTCCCTGCGCACAGCTCTACGAGCGTGCGGGCTGGCGGCCACGGATTCCCAGGCGCCAATCAGAGAGGTTTCCCCGAAGGAGCCCCTCAATTAGTGCGCTCCCCTTTGGGTCTCACTGCCAGCGCTCTGCCAAAAATAGGAAAGGCAGCCAACCACCCCCTCAAGGTGGGACAGAGGGAGGGCCCTTATCTGACGCCGGTGGGGGCCCGCCAGTCTCTCCATGGCGGGGAGAAGGGCCTGGGTGTCGGAAGCGTGAGCCTCCCCTCAAATGAGGACATTTTGGTGCCCATGGCACGTTCCAGCAGGAAACGCTATCCTGGCCCCAACCTCTTGGTGGGAAGGGGCTGGAGGGAGCAGGGGAAGCTGGGGAGAGACCTCCTGTGAGAGGAGGACTCAGTCCCCAGGGCTCCGCCACCCCAGGGCACGAGGCAGAGGGTGGCAGTGGCAGGGATGTCCCCACTGCACACCCTCTCGGCCACGGATGCACCCGCACCCCTAACTTCCTCGGGCAGGTCACTGGGCATCTGCTTCCCCACGTTTCTCTTCCCTGAAGCTTTGGAATCCATTTGTTTTCAGCCAGGGCCACCTTTTGGGCTCCGAGGTTCCTAACTGCTCTCAGGGTCTGTTCTGAACCGTTCCCTTTGGTCGTCCCCTCTGGCTTTGAAAACTGTAATAACGATTGCCTTCCGCTTGCAGCGTTTGCATGCGCTCTGCCATTTAAACCTGACGTTAACCTGGGTAGGGAGGTATTTGTCACGATGCCCACTTGTGGGTGAGGGAAGTTGAGAGGCCCTCGGGTCTGTCCAGCAGCAGCTGCAGGTCCCAGCGTGGGCAGGCTGGCGCTTGGGGACTGAGGGGACTGGGACGGGGGCTCTGCAGAATGGCCAGCCCCCTGCAAGCCTCCCCAGGGGCTCTCTGTGCAGCAGGGCTGGGGGCTGACGGCCAGGGGAGGAGGCATTACAGGTGACTCCTCCGTATGGCGAAGGCTGCCTCAGTGCTGCGGATCAGTCCTCGTACAGCAGCCACAGTGCCTTTTACGACATAATCTGATCACGTCGCTCACTGCTTGAAACCCTCAAAGGCTACCCGTTGCACCCGGAATAAAAGTCAAACTGTCTCAGGGCCCACAGGCCCTGCTGATCCAGCCCTTGCCACCTCTTCCCCCCTCGCTCTGAGCAGCCTCCTTCTGGTTCTCAGATGGGCCAAGAACATTCCCGCATCACGGCCTTTGCACGGGCTGTGCCTGTCACCCAAAACCCCATCCAGCCACCAGCTCCCTTCCTCACTGGCCCACGCCTGTGTTCCCGTGTCCCCTCCGCAGCTCTTCCCTGACTGCCCGTGTGCAAGAGCACCCCCTGCACTCTCCAGCCCTGGCCCTGGGCAAGTCCCCGCCACGGCACCTGTCCCCACTCCAATTACTGCTTGTCATGTGGGCTGTCTTTCTCCCCCTCTAGAAGGTCAGCCCCATGTGGACAAGGACTCTACGTGGTTTTGTTCACTGCTGTATTCTCAACCTAGTCCAAAGTCTGGCTCATGAAAGATACTCACCGATTACCTGACTGGTGAATGAATAAATGAACGAAGGACTGTCATCATGCGTAAGGCCATCATTCGGGCCACTATCACCCCCAGTATGGACTGTCCATCTGTCTCCTGGTCCCTCTCTCAGCTCCAGGCCTTGTCCTGCAGCCGACCCTCTACTCCACACCGAAGAATACTTCTACCTCCCAAATCCGACCAGGCACCAGCCTGCAGGATCAAGTTCACACTCCTGGCCTATGTCCCCCAACCTGCCCCAGCCCTTCTCCTCTCATCTCCCACCCAGCCCTCCTGCCGCAGCCCTGCTGCATCCCTGCCGGACGTACGAGAGGTCCCAGCGGCCCCACCCTCTCCTTAGGAACAACCCTGGCTGCATCTTCGCTGCAGGACACCTGCCACCTCCACCAGAGGGCCACCCCACTCATGCTCTGTCAGACAGCCCTTGCCCGCCTCTGAGCCCCCAGCCCTCGCCTGCACCTCTCCCCCGGCCCTCCCATGCCCCCACCTGAGCTGTGACTAATCATGTGTCTGTCACATCTCCCCATCCAGGAAGAACCCAGATTTAGCCACCCAGGCAATCTCTCCCATCTCCACCACCTGCTCCGGTGTCTTGCACAAGCCTGGAGCTCCACAAATATTTGCTGAATCAAATGGAATCCACTCAAATACGGCCCCGGAAGAGTGCCCATTAAGAGGGGCCTTTCCTCCAGGTCCCTGGCTTCGCAGGCTGGTCTGAGGACAAATGGACCTTTAAGTGCCACTTAATCACTGCACACAGGGGCAGTTGGCCCCACATTCTGCTAGCCTCTCCTCGGGGGCTGCCTGGGATGAAACGGATTCACGGGGTTTAGAGGTGGCCAGGGTCCTGCTAAAGGGGCTGTGCACCAGCTCCAGTTCAGCCACTGCCCAGGACAGCAGCTCCTGGCCCACCCGGCCACTTGTGTGTGTGTGTGTGTGTGTGTGTGTGTGTGTGCGCGCGCACGTGTGTGGCCACCCCCGTGAGGAAGGACAGCAGGCACAACACAGCCACCGCTGAATTATTTATTCTGTACATTGTTAGCGCAGTAGAGAGAGCAACCGTGTCTCCAGGCTTCAATTAAAATATCAAGACACCCGCACCGTCTGCCCGGCCACATGCCTCGCTCCCACCAAAACCGGCAGGAGCACCTCCTGGGAAGGCAAGCGCACCCAGCCCCGTGCTGCTGCCCTGTCTTTGCCTCCCACGGGCAAAGTCCTGCTTCAGGACCACGGACAGCAGCCACCCTCACTGCCCTGCCCAGGGTTCAGGGGGCTGCCCCAAGACACCAGCACCTGGCAAACCTTTCAGGCCTCTAGAAGACCACTTAGTAAATTGATGGCCTGAAAGAGTCTTTCCTGCTTCCCAAAGGGACCCCAAGACTAGCCTTGCTGGGCTTTGGACCTAACTCCACTCCTCTGCCTGCTCCCAGCCCCCCTGAAACACTCTGCAGCAGGAGGCTGGAAGGAGGAGTCCAGCGTTCTCACCGCAGCTCTTCAGGCTCCAGGAGAACTCTGAACACATCACACCCCTCCCTGGGCTCTGTTTCTTTCACTCAGAAAATGCAAATAACGGTGGCCAGGCTGTGACCTCCACGGACAGCCAACCAACGGAAAGGGAGGTTGAAAAGGTAAAAGTGAGATACAAATGTTGGTCATGCCAGAGGAGGGCTTTGGTCATGCACAGGTGGGTTTCTGCAGCTTCACCGCCCCTACCCACCCTGGAAATCCCCGACTCTGGAGCCCGGGCTGAGGCGGAAGAAAGAGCTGATGATCCTTCAGGAGCTGGCTGGGTCACAAGCTAACTGGGTCACCCACGAGATTTAATTCAACAACCCCCAGACTAGACTGTGAGGCCGAGTGAAATCAAAGTGGGCGAGCTGAAAAAGAGCAAGAAATTTCAAACACATGCTGCCTAGAACTGTAGAATGAGCACAGGCCTCAGGGACAGGGAAGCGCTGCAGGCCTCCACTGCTTTCTGGACAAGTCTCAGTTTGCTCACCTGTAAAATGGGGCCAGTGACTTACACCAGATAACCTACGTAAAACTCCCAGCACATGCCAGGCAGAGAAACTCAACCATTCGTTTTATTAAGCACCTACTATGTTCCAGGTACTGGAGACTAGAGCAGGGAAGAAGAGAGACATGACCCTGTGACCCTGCCTTTTAGAGCTGACCCCCTAATGACCAGTAGTGTTATCCTCAGGATGGAGGAAGAGGAGTCATTGGAGATGGGCCTCAAAGCATAGATGCAATTTCCAAAGCAAAGAAAGGTGGGAAGAAGGTACAGTCTCGGGGAAAATGATTGGCAGTGCCTCCTAAAGCGAATAATTCATGTGGCCTACGAGCCAGCAATTCCACTTAAAACAGATAGATGAGAGACAAGCACTTACGTCCACTAAAAGACACAGACATAGATGTTCGCAGCAGCTCTCTTCATAATAGCCAAACAATGGATTCAGCCCAAACGTCCCGCAGCAGCAGAGCAGGTAAATAAATTATGAATTATCCAAACAATGACACAATGAAATAGCACAGAGCAATACGGAAGAACAAACCACCAAATACCCAACCCCGCGGAGGAGCCACAGACAGCGGGAGCGAACGAGGCAGGACCCAGAGACCCTGTATGATTCCGTTTACGTGAGGCTCAAAACAAGGCTCAAAACCAGGCAGGGCAGCTATGCCACTGGGAGTCTGGCTACAGATTACCCACGGGGAGGGAAGGCCACTGACTAGGAGGGGCTCAAGGGCTCTTTCTGGGGCACTGAAAACGCCACGATCTTGATGGTCATACAAATACATCATATATAAAAGCTCAGGTAGTACAACTAAAATGTGTGCCTTTTACTGTGTATACCTCAATTTTTAAAGAAAATGGAAAGGAATGAAAAGGCAGACGGCGCATCCTTCAGGGCCAGAGGGCCCGTCAGAAGCACAGGCCAGCAGATGGGAAGTTGGGGGGATTTAGAAAGTGGCCCAGGGGAACCAGAGCAGAAGGTGGCAGGGCCGGAGGCAGGGAATGGAGGCCAGGTGGGCGAGGCGGGCTGGGCGGCCTAAAGGGCTTCCAAGGCGATGCCAACCTGGGCACCCCAGGGGCTTCCGCCCCCTTCGCCCAGGCCCCCTGCACGCATCCCACCTGTGCACAGCAAAGGGGACTTGTGAGACCATCTCCACTCCCTGCCAGCCTGGCCCCCTGCCTCCCCCTCCCTCAGCTGCCACGCTCGGTTTAAACCCTGAGCCTAATTTCTGGGCCTCTGGGGGCTCCATCCTGAGCGGGCACAAAGCGAAGCCATGGTCCCGGCCCCCAGGCCTGCGGGTCAGCTGAGCACGTCTCTCCAGGCTCCCGCGTCCCACGCCCACGGCACAGCCAGGGACACCTGGTTCTGCCTCCTACACACCACCTTCCACGTCCGTCTCCCCGCCCGCCCTCGTGGGGAGCTCACCTGTCTCTGCCAGGATAACTGCTCCAACTAGGTGGGGCCTCCCCCGTCCTGCTCCCCACCACCCAGCTCCCAAGGCTGCACCGTCTTGTCTCCACACAGAGAGAGGGACCGCTGGAAACGCACAGACACCGCCGGGGCAGCAGCCCCAAGACTTCACGCCCACCCAGCCTCCAGTGGGACAGGTACATAACAGATGCCAGGGTCCCCCAGGGGTGATTGCACAGCCATTAAATGCCATGTTTCAAAGACGATTTAAGGGTATCAGAAATTTGTCACCACTGCGGTCTGGTGGACAGAAGCAGGCTACAGAGCCATAGAGATGCTGTGATCACAACTTGGTAAATCATACGGAAGAAGGGCTGGAAGGAAAGGGTTGTCATCCTGCACAGTGCGGTAATAAGCAACTTTAATTTTCTTCTTTACGCTTTTCTGTTTTCTTCAACAAACATGCTGGCTTTCATAACCACAACAGGAAGGAGTAGCGGACATCAAGCCACGCTCACAGGACCCATGGCTGTCTATCCTGTGCTCAGCGTGACAGAGGGAGGGCTGACCTGATTCCAGCCTGCAAAGCACCTTCGACAGCAGCGACAGGCTCCTGCAGTAAGAGCTGCTGGGCTAAGAGGACACACGCATGACTTCCACATACGTGTAGGGCCATAGCCCTGGGCTGGAGGGCCAGGACCCTGATCCTAAGCCCGGCTCTGATCCCTTTTTTTTTTCCTTTAGAGATAGGGTCTCACCATGTTGCCCAGGCTGGACTCAAACTCCTGGGCTCAGGATCATCCCACCTCAGCCTCAGCCTCCCAAGTAGCTTGGACCACTGTCACACACCACTGCTCTGATTCTGCCTGGCTGGGTGGCCACCCACACATTAACTTCTCTGGGCCTCAGTTTCCTCACCTGTAAAACAGGGCAGCTGTCCTGACTGCTTTGTCGTATTGGTGTGAGATGACCCAGAAGTGACTGTAGGTCCGGACACGGTGGCTCATGCCTTAATCCCAGCACTCTGGGAGGCTGAGGCAGGAGGATCGCTTGAGCTCAGGAGTTCAAGACCAGCCTGAGCAAGAGCAAGACCCTGTCTCTACTAAAAATAGAAAAATTAGCCAGGCATGGTGGCGCATGCCTGTGGTCCCAGCTACTCGGGAGGCTGAGGCAGGAGGATCGCTTGAGCCCAGGAGTTTGAGGTTGCTGTGAGCTAGGCTGACGCCACGGCACTCTAGCCCGGGCAACAGAGTGAGACTCTGTCTCAAAAAAAAATAAAAAGGAAGAAAGAAGTGACTGTGAAGCTTGTAAATTGTGAACTACTGGGATTGATCACAGAGTTCCCTGTTCCCAGACCCTGTGTCCCCACCGCTGTGTCTTAGGAAAGCCCAGAAGCCGTCTACAGCAGGCATCCAAAAGTCTGGAAAACCGTGGACCATCCTCACATGCTGAACCCAAGATGTACTTAAAATATACATTTTTTAATTTGAACTGGAAACCAAACAGAAGCTAAGGAAAAGCCTGCCTCCTTGTTCAATAGCAAAATCGGGGGCCTGTAGTGGATCCTCAACAAACATTTACCCAACGAATACAGCTACACAACGGAACAAAACCTCATCCTTTGATCCCTCATGACACGAGGAAGTGTTCGTGGTTGAGTCAGGTACCTGCTGCCTAATCTCCAGTCGGCTCTGTGCCTGGCTTCTTTTAGGAACAGAGATTTGTTTTTCTCACATTGACACCTCTCTGTTAAAAAAAAACCGTGACTCATCTCCTAGGTTCTGTGGGGATCCACAAAAGAACCAGGCGACGCCGCCCCTGACCCGCTACATGAGGCCGGGTCAGACCAGCCAGGGGGCCTCCCCCTGGGCCAGCCCCGCGCTGGCACCGCCGAGTCCAGCCTGTCCCCACGCTGGCAGGAGCGCAAGGCGGCGGCCTGTGGGGCTGCAGACACACCGCCCTACAGAGATGTGCAAGGTGGGCGTCGCTGCGCCACCCCGAGAAGTGCTAGACTGGAAGCCACCTCGTGTCCATTGTGAGGCCAAAAGCAGCAGCTCTGTGAGCCACACGAGGGAAAAGGCCCTCACGCTCTGCCGGAGTGCAGTCCCCAGGAATGCCACCAGGTCACCCAGCGGGGGCCGCGCTTGTCGGGGAGGACATACATGTGCCTGCAGTCCCCCTGGGGCCACTGACGGGGTGCAGCACGCAGCTCAGCGCAGGCCTGGGAGCTCTCTGGAAGGTGCATAGGGAACAGCACTGCCTCCGGCCCGGCAGGGCTGGGGCCTACCCTCCGGTACCTTGAATACTGAGCCATGGGAATGCACTGTGCTTTCAGACAGTAACGCTGAGAGTTTTTGAAATGCTAGGCCTGGGGGAGCCAAGGGATAAAGGCTTCTCAGGAGGGAGAAGCACCTTTAAGAGACCCTCTGGGGCACTCCCCTTACATGCCCCTTCCTCTCCCAGGGCCTCCGCCAGAAACACTTGAGAGAGGCCAGGGCCGGAGGCCACTGGGGCTGGGGCTCCCCGGCCTGAAGCGGGAGGTGAGAGGGGGTCCTGGCCCGGCCTCCGGCATGGAGAAGGCAGGTGAGGCATTACTTTCCTAATTGATTTTGTGTCTGTGTCCCCAGGATACTTAGGACCATCTTAGCAAACCACTTAAGCAATTTAAAATAATCAAAGTACTTATAAGGCACTTAACATTTCCTCACACTTCAGGCTTCCCATAACCCCCTTCCAGCTGCACTCGAGATCTCAGCTGTCAGAAGCCACTACTTCAGGGGAGGCAGGTGCCTCCGACATGTCCCCACCTCCTGCCACATCACCCTGGGCCCAGCAGCCTGCGAGGTACAAAACGGCCAACCTCCACGGCAAGCGTATCACCCACTTCTTGCCCCAGGCCTCTGCACTGGCTGTTCCCTCCCCTGGAATGTCCTCCCTGCCAGCCAGCTCCCCTCAGCTTCCGTGCGTCCTGTCCTAGGCACTGAGTCTCAGCGTTCACTGTCCTCCTACAGGAAGCCTTCCTTGACACCCGCACTTTGGAGACAAGGGCACCCAGGATCCCACAGCGAGCGAGCGGCACAGCCGGAAGGGGCTCCAGCGCCCGGGTCGACTGCCGGCCTGTGGTGCCTCCAAACACAACTGCAGAAACCACCAGGGAGCCTGACGCCACACAGGCCGCACTCCCTGAGCGCCGCTTGGCAGGGCTGGCGTCGCCACCCCGTGAAACCTGCGTTTAACCAGCCCCGGGGTCCCCATGGGGAGGCAGGTCTGGAAACCAGCACCCTGCAGACTGTGGGGAGCAGCAGGGCAGCACCTGGAGAGACCCCGAGGCTTGATCCCCGCGGGCCTGCGATGCCACTCCCGGCACGGATGGACAGGCGCAAGCTCGGGGCATGGTCACGCGGGGGAGCACAGTCGCCAAAGAAAACAGTGAGGCAAACCACGGAACGAGGAGATACGGAGGCAGAAAAGCAAGCCAAATGCACACACTTCCATCCCGTCTTCCCGCGCCTGAAGACACAAAACCAAGCTAAACATCATTCAGCATTTTAAGTGCACAGGAGTTAAGAGAATCAAGAACGGCACATCCGGTACCGGGCAGTGGCTGCCTCCGACGAGGGAGAGGAGGGTGAGGGGCAAGGAGGCACGTTCAGGGCCTTTGATCATAGTGTCAAAGTTTTCTCTCTTACAACGAAAACTGTTGACGCTATCATGGCAAGATATCGGTACGTGGCCAGGTGTTGGGTACGGGGTGGTTCATTATCGTATTCTCCGTAATTTTCCACACGTTTGAAATCCCCCATTAAAACATATGCCTGGCTGCGAAAGAAAAAGCCTTCCGTGTCAGACCCACCTGGAAGATGCCACTCATTTTCCCTGCGATACAAGGCGGCTGGTGGAAGCCGTGTGCAGGCCACCTCCTGCCGGCGTCTTGGCTGGAACAGGCCTGCCCCTGCAGGCCACGTCCCGCCCCAGCCCTGAACCTGCGTGTCCCACTAGGGTCTCCCACCCGGAGTTCATTCCTTAGGGCTAAGCACTGCCCTCCCCCGGCGGCTCTGACGTGGGGACCACATGGATTCCCTGCAGCTGCCAACCTGAGCCGGGAGGCCCGAGGAGGCCACGCTGCACACAAACTCCCCTCCCGCAGGCCCTGACAGAGGTTAATGCTGCCCCGTCCCCTGTCCCCTCCCTGAACCACAGCCCCAGGGGACAGAGGAGCGGTAAGCCAGCCTCTCCTCACTCCCATTAGAGGCCCTCCCCACCCAGCCAGGGCGAGCGCGATCAGCCAGCCCCGCCTCCAGGGCACTTCAGCTGCAGGGAGAGTTTTGAATTCCCCTGGGCCTGGGACGGGCTGCAGCTCAGGCAAGATTGAGGCCCGGCTCCCCTCACTGCCTGCCGCGCCTGCTCTGAGCCGAGGGGTTGAGCAGAGCACTGTTCCTCCTCAGCGGACCCCAGGGAGAAACTGAGGCCTGGAGGAGACTGAGGCCCAGGAATGAAGGAATGAAAGGAGGGACAGGAAGAATCCAGCCTCCTCTTCACACGTGAGCACACTTTACAAAAGCTACTGTTTCTTGAGTGCCTACCATGTGCCAGGCGCTGTGCTAGTCACTTTGCACTGTTCCACTGCACACAGCCACCCTACCCATTCTACAGGTCTGGAAACTGGGTTCAGAGAGGACGTGTGACCTGCCCAAGGTCATAGTCAGTAGGTGGCAGTTCTGGGATTCGAACCCGGACTACAGTTTCCCTCTTTGCAGCAGGTTCACAGCCCTGCCGCTAGCCTGGTCTCCCCGCACCTCCGGGAAGTACCCAGAGCCAGGACAGCAGAGCCCAGAGCAGCGCCAAGATTGCCCGACGCCAGGCACGCCCCAGTCTCACGTCCACTCCAGCTACTCACCCGCCTGCCCACCTGCCTCCCACCTTGAGTGTGGCCCTGGGCATCTCAGGACTGAGAACTTCCTGGCAGGAAGAGGTGGGCCTGTCAGTTCTTCCTCCTGCCCTTCCCAGATGAGGCCAGGGATGAGGCTGCCCCATCCCCAAAGACGGAGACAGAGAGGAGTCCGAAAAGAGCAGGAAAAAGGGAGAGATGGGCTGCAGGGCACGAGAGGGAAACGCACAGCCACAGTCAGGCCGAAGGAGGGGAGCTGGGGACAGAAAGACAGCTCGAGAAAGGGGATGAAACTCAGGGTGTCCCTGCTCCCCTCCCCCAGCGGAGCTTCAGGCCAGGACTCCCCATGGCCAAGGAAGAGGCGCAGGCCCCAGCTGGCGGAGAACGAGGTCAATGGAATATAAAGCAGAATTTGCCTTTTCATTTCCAACCTGCCCGGGTCATAAAAATGCCAGTTTAGTTAAGTTGGGAGAAAAACGAAAAGCACGAGCTCACCCAAGGCTGGGCAGGGGAGGTACAGGGGCTTAACCCTGAGACTGAGTGAGTCCCACCCCTGCTCAGGCACAGTTCCCGTCACTCAGTTCCACACCTGGTCCCAGGGCTGTCAGCGCCCTGATTTGTCTGTCTGTCTGTCTGTCTGTCTCTGAGCCGGGGTCTGGGGCGGGGGGCGGTGGCCAAGAGAGGTCCAGCCCAGTGCTGTCGTGGACTGTGGGGGGAGATGCACGTGCCACACAGGCGACCCCCTGCCCTTGCAGGGTCAGGATGTTGAATCAGGCCTGGAAGGAGGACTCCGACCCCACCCTGGAGAAGGGCATTCCAGGAGGCACAGCCGGCAAAGCCAGGAGGCAGGTACCAGACGGCACAGAGCAGGCCAGGTAAGGAGTGGGCTCACAGCCCGCCTAGTCCAATGCCCTCACTGGACAGAGAGGGCAGCCGATTTGCCCAAGGTCAGCAGAGCCAGGCCCAAACACAGGTCCCCGGGCTGTAGGAGGCTTCATTGGCAAGAGGACCCACAGCCCCCCCACAAGTGGGGACCGGAGATCATGCCACCCCCACAGCAGGGCCCCCTCACAGCGGACCCCAGGTCAGCAGGACACCCACCCGTCACCCCTCTGCCGAATGCCAGCAACCCGCCCCTCCCCATCGCAAGCCCCGGGCCCTCCTGGCTCAGACCACACCGCCCCTTGGAGCCCCTGGGTGCTGTGTCAGCAGGAGATGAAGACTAACATGGCCGAGCCCCCGCAGGCCCACCACACTGCCAGCTCCCCGCGCTTTCCGCCCCGCACCCTCACAGGGGCACGTGATTCTGCCCATTTTACAGCTGACACCAGCGAGGTCTAGCGAGGCTCAATGATCCGGGACCGGGATCTGAGCGACCCACCATGTGGCTGCCTCCAAAGCCCGTGCTCTGGGCTGCGCTTGGCCGATAGCCATGTCTACATGCCAGGCACTGCCCTGAGCACGTTCTCCACGCTCCGCATTTAATCACCTCGATGCCCTATGAGGTGGGCGCTACAGGCACCCCCACCGTACAGACAAGGAAACTGAGGCTCAGAGCAGTTCCTCCCAGGTAATAAATGGGAGAGCAGGGGTGTGACCCGGGCCGGCCCCAGGGCCCACGCTGTAACCACCACATTACTGCCCTGGGGGCTCCACATCCAGCTGTCCTGCCTCTCCCTGGTCTCCGGCACCCAGCTCTGCCCATCCTTAGCCTGCGGCAGCGGCAACAGGACAGGGAGATAAGGGGGAGGGGTCTGAGGAGGCACAGGAGGGCCTGGGAGGGGGGAGCCCAAGAGGTGGGGGCCAAGGGGAGGAACGAGCCGTCACAGGCTCTGCCCTTACATCTCCCCATCACCCTGTGGCTTCACAGGGGCTTCTCAGAGACCACTTGCACACTCTACAGGTGAGGAAACTGAGGCCCTGAGGCTCATCCAAGGTCACAAGAATCTTGGTGACCTTCCTCCCACAACACCCTCTGCAGCAAGAAGGAGCAGCACGTGGGTTTTGGAGGCCACTCAGTCCCCCTCTCACTGCTCCCAGGGCTGTCTTGGTCCCCCGCTAGAGCTCCTTGGTCAAATCAGTAGCCAAGCACAGTTCTGCCCCAGGGCCTTAGCACTTGCTATTGCGTCTACCCAGAACCCCCTTCCTCAGATAGCCATTAGGCAACCTGCTCCACTCCATTCAGGTTTCTGCACAAATGTCCCCTCTTCAAAAAGGCCACTCCCCACCACCGTATCTAAGCTGTCGTCCCCTCCCGTCACAGCTCTCTGGCACATCCTCGCTGTGCTCTTCCGCAGGGCGCTGCTCCCCTGACGCTACACATTGGTGCGCTTCATCTCTCCCTTACCTGCCTTCTCCCTCAAACGTGCAACCCACCAGGGCAAGGCTCCCTCCGACTCCTGCTTTATGAGGTTCACTTAGTGGCAGTTCTCCGCCTGGGCTGCACATCAGCCTCACCTGGGGAGCCCAGGCGCCGTCTCAGACCAATTACGTCTGAATTCCTGGAGCCAGCACAAGGATTTTTTTTTTTTTTTTGAGACAGTCCCTCTGTCACCCGGGCTAGAGTGCAGTGGCGTCATCATAGCTCACTGCAGCCTCAAACTCCTGGGCTCAAGCGATCCTCCTGCCTCAGCCTCCCGAGTAGCTGGGACTACAGGTGCGCACCACCACATCTGGCTACTTTTTTCTGTTTTTTAGTAGAGACGGGGTCTCGCTCTTGCTCAGGCTGGTCTTGAACTCCTGACATCAAGGGATCCTCCCGCTTAGGATTACGGGCGTGAGCCACCGCGCCCGGCTACAGGAAGATTTTTAAAACTCCCCCGAGTGACTGCGACGTGCAGGGAGGTGGCGAACCGCCGCTCTCGCAGCGCGAGCACGGGGGAGACGTTCGATACAGTCAGCGAATGAACGAATGAATGCATTTTTACAGAAGGTCAAGCTGAGGTTCACATGGGAGAGAGGGAGCCAGGGCCAGCAGGTGTCAACCTGAGGCCC
>NW_012148041.1:174389-194713 GCF_000956105.1 Propithecus coquereli
CACTCTAGCCAGGGCAACAGAGCCAGACTCTGTCTCAAAAAAAAAAAGAGACAGAAGAGTGATGAAAAGGGTAGATTCAGGGCCAGACATCCTGGATCATATCCAGGCTCCACCACCTACTAGCTGTGTGACCTTGGGCAAGTTGCTTAGCTTCTCTGGGCCTCGGTTCTCAGTTCTGTAAAATAGGGATAAGAATTGCACACCGGCCCCGGGGGGTCGCGATGGGGATTCGGACAGAGCCTGGCACCGGGTAAGTGTTATGTAAATGTTGTAATTATTCCACCTCAGCCACCTCTTAGGGAGGATCCTCATTTGCCCCCCCAACATTTACTGAGCATGCCCTGTTGGGACAAATCTCTAGTAACAGCCTAAAATGGCAGACGGTGATACCCTTTAACAGGGAACAAAGCTTTAGGTGAAAGGAATCCATGAGTCAGCGAGGACCTGGAAAAGGCGTTTTGGGGGAGGAAACACAACCAGTTGTCCCTGGCGCAGGTGGGCACTGGCTTGACCCAGGGGTGAGATGGGACCAGCTACACGACCCCCACAGCCGGGAGCTCACACAGCTGTTGCTGCAGACGGGGGTTGCAGCTGCCTCGCTCCCAACCCCATCCCTCCATGAGTCCCTTCCGCTAGGACTTCCGTGGGCCTCCCGTGGGCCTGTCGTCGCTGGGAGTCCTGTGGGTGGAGCTGAGAGT
Source organism: Propithecus coquereli (assembly GCF_000956105.1). Taxonomy (NCBI): domain Eukaryota; kingdom Metazoa; phylum Chordata; class Mammalia; order Primates; family Indriidae; genus Propithecus; species Propithecus coquereli. Next base: position 175,088 of record NW_012148041.1, read on the forward strand.
CTAGCAGGGGCCAGCTTTGTCTCCCTGGCTCATCTCCTTGATTCTGGGGTTGTAGCACGACAGCAGCCCAGGACAAAACATAAGTGAATGGGCGTGGCTTTGTTCCCACAAAACTTTATCGGTGGACACTGAAATTTGAACTTCGTATGGTTTTCCTGTGTTGTGACATTATTTTTCTTTTGATATTTTTACCCAACCATTTAAAACATAAAGACCTTTCTTAGCGCTCAGACTGTACAAAAACCGGCAACAGCCCAAATTTGGCTCCTGGGCTATAATTTGCTAACCCTGATCTAGAGAAGAAGCCAGCAGCAAATGAGAAAACAAACAAACATGCACGTGACTGCAATGGTGATGAGTGCCACCAAGGAAAAGAACAGGGACACGAGATACAGTCACCAGGGGTGGGGGGCTTCATCTGAAGAGAGAGGAGAGGCCATTTAACAAGCTTAAGGTCGAATGAGAAAGATCCAGATTCCAAGAGTGGGAGGAGAAGATTCCAGAGAGGATAGCAGGTGCAAAGGCCCCGAGGTTGGAAAACAGCATGGTGTCTTCGAGGAACATAGAGCAGTGTGGGGTGCACCCAGAGAGACCGGGGATGTGGTGGGGGCATCAGGTAGCACCAGGCCTCTCAGACGGGCATGGAGCTCGCATTTTTATCTAGGGGCAACAGGAAGCCAATAAAAGGTTTGGGGGGTGAGCAGATTCCATTCAGATTTTAGAAGGACCACGCCGGCTGCTGAGTGAGGGTTTGCCTGTGGAGAGACTGACTGGAAGCAGGGAGAGGAGAGAGGGGGTTCTGCAAGGGCTAGGGGAGAGGCCACGGGGACAGAGCAGGGAAGGACGGTCAGGTCAGGACGAGTTCCGAAAGCAGAGCCTGCGGGACTTGCTAAGGGGCAGAAGGATGGTGGCCAAAGGTGCCTCCAAGTTTTTGGCCTGGCGCTGGAAGGACAGAGCCATCTTCCACGTGGGTGGGCTGCGGAGGGTGGCTGGCTCTCTCCAGAGTTCCTCCTGGTCATGCAGTGAAAACACTTTGAAGGCAAAATAGCCACGTGCTGGACAGAACGTCTTGTGAGATCTCAGCCACGAAGCTTCCCCAGCGCTAGACCCCGGGCCCCTGCTTTAGAAGCAGCCACGATCCTTTACGGCAGTCACAGCCCACGGGGGACGGGAGAACTCACGCCGCCAGGCTGAGAGTGGCACACAGAGCATGCCCTCCCTCCACTCCCCTTCCCACGCCCCGTGTGTGACAGCAAGAAACTCCTTCTCTGGAAGCCATGTTGGCTGCTCAGTCCCAACACTGAGCGTGGGGCTTGTGGCGGAAAGACACAGAGGTCCAGCAGATGGTGGGGAGCTCTCCAGGATCAGCGCAAAGGTCACCGTCTGTCACTGCCTGCCCACTCCATCCTCTTCCGCATGGGCAGAGTCTCCCATGCTGACTTAAGGCCCAGCTCCAAGCCGTGCGATGACATTTCCTGCGGGCTGCCTGTGTGCCAGGCCCCACACTAGGCCCTCCTTGGACCTTGGCTCTTAATTCCCACACTGGCCTACGGGGCTGGCACCATCATCATCCCCATTTTATAAACCAGGAAAGGGAGGCGGAGAAGGTTAGACAGTTTGACAAGGTGGTCAGGCCCCAGGCTGTCTGGGTCCAGAGTCCAAATTCGGCCTCTCCTTCTCTGAGCCTCCGCTTTCTCCACTGCAAAATGAATCAGGGACTCAGAGAAATGATCTCTGGATCCCTCTTGAGCTCTTACAGGTCCAGAATTTGGAAACCGCTTCCTTTCGGGGGGCCTTCAGTCTGCTCCTTCTCCCCCCAGCAATGGCTGTTCTCAGGAAAAGGTCTTATTGGCTCATTCACACTATGGTGTAAATGACTGATATGGTGGGTGGGGGTGAGCTAACTCTGGTGAAGCGGAGATTCAAATCCCAGGCCTGACTGGCTCCAGAACCTGGGCTGTCCCCACAACATACCATCTTTCAGGCTACAACCTCTGGGCTGAGGATCCCCTTTGAAAGGTATTCTACACAGCCGTCAATACTCCCTGTCCTGGGAGAAGGGGACAAGATGCCGATGAAGGAAGAGGGTGGGAGCAGGGAACTCAGGGACCTAAGTGTCAGACCTATGAATTCCCAGAGTGGGGACTTCTGTTCCCAAAGTAGACCTGGGTTCAAGTCCCACTTCCAATTCAGTCCATCTGAGCAGGCATTCTGGAAGCAGCCAGGCCCGGAAGCAGGGGACCTGGCTTCCAGCCCTGCCCTGTCACTTACTCAGGGCTCATTCTCCACGTCTGTAGGGCAGGGAGTCGTCCCCTTCCAGCTCTGAGGCTGGTGAGTTTTGCTCACAGCCCGGCCCTGCCTGCACCCCATTATCATTCTCCAGGCAGGAAATCATCCAGGCGCCCCCACAGCCAGAGCTCCCGTCTGAGCTGGGCACGGGAAAGCCACCCTTGGAGGAAGGAGAGCAGCAATCACGGCCTCTCGTGCCAAGCACCCAGCAGGCGGCACTGATCTGTTGTCAGGAGCCGGTCGGGCTGCAGCGGTGGCCTTTGAAATAGACACCTGCCAGCACAGGGCCCCTCCCCCAGGTCCCCCACTCTCTCCTTCCCCAAAGCTCGATCTTTTTGCTTCTGTAAACAGCTTTTAAGTTTCTCGCCTAGCCTCTCATTGCTATCAGTTTAATTATTGAGAAGGCCTCTTGTCGCCAGCCTGGAACATTAACACCCGTTAAAAGGGACCCAGGGAATGCAGACCACAGCCGGCTGGCTCCTCCCTCCGTCCCCCTTCCTTCTCCACTCCCCAGGCCTCCACCTTCCAGTCCTGTCTCGCTCTCTTGCAGGCTGGGGGGCTCCTGACTCGACCCCCACCCACTCCACCCCGTGACCTGAGACCAAACTGAAACGCGCCGTGTTCATATTTGACCACACGACAGAGGATAAGGAGCACCCCGGTAAGGCGCCTTGGCCCCAGGCCCCTCATGCCACCTGGCCCTTCCCCACCCTGGAAGAGGTTAGCACAGAAATCGTGGCCCACTCCCCTGTCTGGGGCACTGGGTGCCTCATCTCAAAATATCTGTGTTCCCAACAACACACGTTAACGGCCGGGCGCGGTGGCTCACGCCTGTAACCCTAGCACTCTGGGAGGCCGAGGTGGGCGGATCGTTTGAGCTCAGGAGTTTGAAACCAGCCTGAGCAAGAGCGAGACCCCGTCTCTACCAAAAAAAAAATAGAAAGAAATTAATTGGACAGCTAAAAATATACAGAAAAAATTAGCCAGGCATGGTGGCGCATGCCTGTAGTCCCAGCTACTCGGGAGGCTGAGACAGGAGGATCGCTTGAGCCCAGGAGTTTGAGGTTGCTGTGAGCTAGGATGACGCCACGGCACTCTAGCCCGGGCAACACAGTGAGACTCTGTCTCAAAAAAAAAAAAAAAAAAAGAACACGCGTTAAGACCGTACTGCTCAGAGTGGCTATTCTGTGAGCTTCTGCATGTGCCAAGTGGCGGGCGCCTCAAAGCTCCCTGTAAAGTGGGCACTCCCCTCTCTGGAAGATGGGGAAGGGACCCTCGCTGATGTCACAGTTCCAAGGGTGGACCAGGCTCTTTTGCCATCTTTCTAGAAGACCCAGAGTCACAAAAGGTGTCTAATAAAAAGTGCAGATACAGGGAACACAGCAGCCTCCCCTGCGGCAAGGCCTTCCCAGAGGCTGTGGGCCTGCGCCCACCCTTACAGGCTGAGGAGGAGTCCAGGCCTTGTCCCCTCCTGCTGGACAGCCCAGGGTGCCCCAGCTCCCAGGCCCGGGCCAGGCAGGCTGAAGCGATGACTCAGCTGGCTCAGGCCATCACCAGGCCCTGGCCTGCACCGGCCCAGCCCATGTCCTCCCCTCTGGTCTCCACTCCACTGCAAAATCGGGTAGGATGGCAGGCCTGGCTACCCATTCCCAAACCATCCTGCCAAGGAACCCCGAAATATGACCAGGAGCAACACAACACCCAGGGATTGTTCAAATTACCTACTGCAAAGGCAAAATGTTCTTTAAGTCTCCTGTTCCATCTTAAAACTACGCACAAATTTTGCATTCTTTGTAATGCATCCATTTGTTTTAAAATTAAAATCATGTTTCCATCCAGATTATCCAGTAAAACCAACACTGCGGGAGAGGCCCACATTCGAGGCCGCATGGCACACCAGGGACACTGGGAAGGTTGTGTACACAGGTGGGGCACACGTTCTCAGTCTAAGCCCTGCCCCACAAGACACTGTGACAGCGCAGCTCTAGCCTCCTTCCTTTCCCGCCCCCACCAGCTTCCTCACCCCACCCCCAGCACTGGGACCGTCCTCTCCGTTCATCCTGCTTCTTCCCGCCCCAGAGATGCCCCACGCCCTGATGCATCCTGGGAGATGGGCTAATGGCTTCCAGACAGGTGCCAGGCAGGGAGAGGCCTCAGCTCTTCCCACCCTGCACGGTGCCAAACAGCCTCCCTCAGTCCACTCCCCAACACTGGAGACCGAGACGGGGTCAGCCCCAGAGGCTGAGAACCTGATACCAGGGTGAGAGAGGGACCCAGTGGCTTCCTCTCAGCCCCTTCCTCTTCCCTCTCCCCACCCCATCCACACACACACACACGCACACGGACACGCAAACATGCACAAACACACGCACACAGAGCAAACAAGGCAGACTCCAAGAGAGAAGCGGGCACATAATTATTGGTAAAATGCTTGTAATGTTTTTCTCTCTACCCAGTTGTTTTAGCAGCTTAGCGAAGCACTTGGCTCCAATTGAATTGCAAATCAGCAGCTCTTGCCCCAGGAAGAGAGGAAGGGAGGCGGCAAGGAGGGGGCAGGGAGGGATTCCAGAAGGAAAAGGAGAAAGGTGTGTGAGGGAGAAGGGCAGAGGAAGGAAACAGAGGGGAGCTTGGTGCAGGGCCCAGGACAGGAGGGACGAAACGGGGGCTGCCACTCCCTCCGGGCCTCGGTTTTCCTGCCCTCACCTGCATTCCTTGCAGGTTCAGTGCCCCACCCCCATCCGAGAAATGAGGACACTTTCTCTAACCACGACCTTGGGCGGGACGGGAGGGCCACCACCGGCTTCCTCAACTAACCAGAAGAAAACATGTATTTCTTGGGAATTGCAATTATCTGAAAACAGTGTCAAAGCAAGTCTTGCTTTTCTCCTTGGCAATCTCCAACACTCATATGTGCATTCTTTTTCTCTTTCTGTCTGCCTTTCTGTCTGTCCACCTGTCTCTCTTTTTACGTCTGTGTGCCGACCTCCTCCTCCCTCTGTCATTCTCCAGCCCTTCCTCTTCCCTCCGGGCTCAGAATTCCCGCAGGGAGGGGAGAGGCTCCACAGCTCCGGGAGGCAGGTGCTGTCTCAGCTCCGCAGTCAGCACCAGCGAGCGGGGGTCCCTCCCGACGCCTTCGCTCTGCTGTGCCCACGCTGGGGCCACAGGGCAACACACCAAAACCGGGGGACCACTGGAAACAGAAAACCCTCCCTTGGAGTCAGGAAGAGAAAGGGGAAGGGGCCGGCCAGCCGGGTGGCACCTGGGGTGCGGGGGCCGACGGGCCAGGCACTGACCTTGAAGAGGCGGAGGATGTTAGCCACCATGATGGAGACCGAGCTCCCTGAAGCACCGATGACACCCACCACGCGCTCAGGCTTGGTAATGATGGGTGGGCCGCCACTGCCGCAGCGGACCTCCGTGCCGTCCTTCTCGATGAGCGCCTGCACAAAGGTCAGTGACTGCTCGAGGGCATGGGTGTCCCTGGAGCAGGTGTCCAGAATGCGGGCGCCCAGCGTGACGTTGGGCAGCAGGTCCGGGTCGTTGTTGATGCGGTCCAGCGCGAAGAGCATGGCCTCCAGCCGGTGGATGCCCTTTTCCTTCTTCAGCTCCCCGCAGGCCTTGCCCTCCGAGCCCCGGCCGTGCACCGGGAACAGGCCTCCCAGTGTGATGTCCCCATCTATGCGGATGGAATTCATGTGGGGGTGGCCCTTGGGCTTCCCCAGGGAGGAAGGCACCCAGGGGCCGCAGAGCCCGAGGAGCAGGCAGAGGGGCAGCTGGGCCCACCACCAGCCCAGGCCTGTCTTCTCAGGCATCTCGGAAATCCCTAGAGACCCATGAATGGCAGGCCCCACTCCTAGCCCTGGCAGGCCCCCGGCCCCACGGCCTGGGTACGCATGGGCAGAGCGGCTTCAGCAGCAGGGTGGCTGAGGGCGGCCGGCGGCGTGGACCATGCTGCTGCTGTCTCCCACCTCCCGGACAGCGGCCTGCACGGCGCGGGCCCACGGCAGCAGGCGGTGGCCGGGGCTGCAGGAAAGCTCCAGTCCTCGTCCCCTCCTGCAGGCCTGTCCTCGGCAGATGACTGTGGAGAGGGAAGAGTGCTCCTAGCTTGGCGTATCTTGGCATCAAGGAGAAAACAGCTCCAATCCTCTCCTCCTACCAACCTTAGAAGGGGGAAAGAGAGAGTATCAAACAGAAGCCCAAGGAAGACATTAGCTATTCTGATCTCTCATCGAGAGAGGGAGATACTGGAGGCTATCGCCAAGACTCCATAAATCTCCCAAACTTGGTTTCCTCCCGGCTGTTGCTCAACTCCGGTTTAAACGGGAGAGCGTAAGGCAGAAATTGGGTCATTCTTGAAGCTTCCTAAGGCCTGTGCCCACTGCCATCAGCCCAGGCGTCAGTGAGCACCGCCTGGCAGGAAGAGGGGCCTTCCTCAACGCACCCACAGACGGCGTAGAAAGCAACCAGTCCTATGGCCCAGTCCCATTGCAGAGATGAGCAAACCGAGGCCCAGAGCGGGACAGCATTTCGCCTGCATCACACGGGGAGTGCTCGCAGAAGGTGACAGAGCCAGGCTTCCTAGCTCCCAGATCACAAACCAGAGACACTGGGCTCTCAGCGACCCAGACACTCAGGGGCAAACGAGGCCCATGGAGAAGAGCCACCCTGTTTGGTGGCGCCTGCTGTGCGCCAGGGCGGGAGCGGGCTGCTGGGTTTTAACCGTCCTGAATTGGGGCACCAGGTGGACCCTCCACTTCCACACTCCCACCGCAGCTGCACAGCCACCCAGGCCGAGAGGGCAAGGCCGTGTCCCCTGCGTGAGCAGCAAGCCTCCCCAGCCTCCCTCCCCCCCTCCGACTGTCTGTCTCCCAATTTCTCGATTTCTCTTTCCCTCCCCCCCCACTTCCTCCCTCTGAGAGTGGGGCTCGGGTTACGCCCGAGCTACTGCACAATATTAAGATCATCATCATTATTATTGTTGTTGTGATTAAATATTTATCTGCAAGGGTAGAGGAGAGAACACCAGCTCTTCCTCATTCTCACTGCTAATTTGGGCTAATTTCCCCCGGGGTTCCTTCCCTCACCCCAGCCTCCCTGCTCAAAGCCACCAACCTCCCTCCCCACCACTTAGAGGGCCGCGGGGAGAAGGGCTGGAAGCTGAGTCAGGGCCTGGCTGGGTGGCAGACCCCAAGGCCCCTTCCCTTGAGGCTTGTTATGAAGACCAGCAAGCCACTTGTCCATTCTGTGCCTCGGTTTCCCCAGGCAGTTGGAAGAGGAGCTTGTGCTGGTGTTGGGAGATTCTCCCAGAGACGTGGGCATCCCATCAAGGCCACGGCTGGTCTCAGGGCCACCCCTGCAGCGCTGTCATCCCCACCACAGAGGCCCTGACTGCTCCAGCTCTGGGCAAGGAGGGAGACGGGGAGGGTACCGTACCCAGAGTCTAGTCTCAGCTCCTGGCCTTCTCTGGCCTTCTGACCCTCACTCCACATCTCGCCCTTCAGCGACATGCTCCCTGCATGTTAGCGCCTCAGAAACTGAGAATATGGCCACCATTCTCCCCGGCCCCATTCTGTAGGTGACCCAGTAGCCCAGCGGCATCACATAACTCTCCCAAAGCCACACAGCAACTCGAGGTGCCTCCAGGACTAGAAGCTGGCACCAATCACACTGAGGGAGCCCCAAGGAAGCCCACAGAAAGTTTCATAAGACCACCCCCTCCCCTGAAGCCAGAATCCAGCGACCTGGGGCTGGGACCAGCACCAGCGCTTTGGGAACAGCTTCAGAGCTGTTAAAATGCCAGGGAGGGGCTGTGCCTCCATGGAGCTGGCATGGCTTCTCGCATCTCCCTGTGAGTTGATCACATCTCTGTCCCAGATGGCTGAGGGGAGTGAGAGGGCCTGGGGGGTGTGTCGCTGATACCAGGACCAGGAAATTCAGAAAAGAGAAACTGGAGCAGTCACAGACAAATCTCACAGTCCCGCTACTGCCTTGCTGGAGGTGAGGCAGGTCCCCTCTATTCCTCAGTAAAATCTGTAAAATGGGCGGGCTGGAGGAGAAGCCAGTCTGGGGTCATACTGGAAGTACACCCCCGCGAGCATGTGTTCAACGGTCGCAGCGATGGGGAGAGTCGCCTACTAGGCTGTGTGCAGGAAGGGGTCCGAGATGCTAACGGCCCTGCGTGGGCGGGGCCTGCATGCTGACATGCCGTCCTGTCCCAGTGCCGACAGTGCCCGTGGAGAAGCAACAGCAGATGACACCACCGCCATGTGCCAGCCACTGTCCCGAGTGCTTTGCTTACATTTCCTCATGTGACCCCCACATCCCTAGGAGCCCCATGGTATTTGTATCCCCATCTCACAGATGAGGAAGCTGAGGCACCAAGTGCTTACGTGACACAGAGCCGGGGGCAGAGAGCTTGCGCAACTGCCGTGCCCCTGGCCGCCCCGCCGCGCCGGGCGAGACGATCTCTCAGGCCCTGCCAGTTCTGGCGTCCTGTGAGTTTGTGATTGGCTTCCATGAATTTCAAACACCGGGATTTTTGGCATCGTGACAGGCTGTGTGCCAAGGCTACAGCAGGGCGGATTCAGGCTGGGAGATCAATGCACAGCAGCTTTTGACAGTCAGGCCCCGGTCAGCCTTCCCCAGCCTTCGTAAAGTCTCAACGTGGCTTCTCCTTGAGGCCTGAGCACGTCTGCGCTGAGCAGCGCGTGCGCACACACACGCGCGCACACACACAGGGAAGGACAGGGGCTGGAGAAGGAGGCCTCTGAGAAGAGAAAGGCAAACCCCACAGATTGGGATCAAGGGCCCCAGCCCCTGGCAGGCCCCAGCCCTCCCTGGCCTCCCTCCCCCAGACTGGACCCAGCCCCTGACCACGGGTCCCTCTCCACCCTCAGTCCTACCAGGCCTGCCTTTTCTGAGCTTCTCAAAGAGCTGGGAAAACCACTGTCTCTTTTAGCCTCCTCTCCTTCCTTTGATCATGGCACAGGAACAAGGGAAAGGTAAAAATACCCCGTGAGTGAAAGGAGCCACCCAGAGCAGAGGCCGGGGGTGGGTGGGGTGGGAGCCAGGCCGAGGCTGCCTCCCCTGCAGGGCCTGCCTCCATCTGCAGAGCAAGGGGGCTGGGGGGATGTGGAGGGGGTCCTTCTTTGAAGTCCTTTCCCCAGTGCTCAGAACCCCCCCCAATTCCAAAACAGCCAGGAAAGCTCAAACCCGGGGCGGTTAGGAGCCTCCCTCTCCGGGAATCACCAGGAAGGCTGCTGGTCCAAGCCGGTGCCCAGCCCAGCCCCGGGCAGGCCTCTCCCGCTGCTCCCGTCCACCCCCCCTGCCCTGCTGCTCTCTTCTGGGCACCTGCGTTCCCTTCCCTCTCCGGCCCCTGCTGGATTCCTTGGCTCCAGGGGAGGACAGAGCCAGCCTCAGAGGGATGAGGACCGGGAGGAGCAGGGATGAGTGGCAGAGGGGAGGGGTCATCTCCACCCAGCAGTAGCTCACAGGCAACAGCACTTTCCAGAACATTCTCTCCAGTGAACAGGGATGTGAGGGGGGCTGGGGTACCACTGCAGGCCACATTTACCCCCAAAACAGTCAGGATGGGGCCCCAGGAGGGTCCCCGCCCATCCCAGTTGAGACCTGATCGCTGAGGGCCTGCGGGGAGGGTCGCCCTTAACTTTCACACCTTCCCGACTCCAGCCCTTCCCTCTGCAATCAGGGCTAAGCCAGAAAGAACCTCAAAGCAAACAAACCAGATCCGAAGGGAGCGACGGTGACACGCGCTAAACCCCCCATTATTTTTCATTGAGCTTCTTTTTATTCTCCCCAAACTAAGAAAATAGAACAAAACCCAAGCACAAGAATAAAAGGCAAATGGATTGAGGGACCATCTGCGTGCCTGGTTCCCAGGGGCGAGGCTGTAGCCAGGGCCCTTCGAGGGACAGAGGGTCAGCAGGCAGAGGAGAGAGGCCTGGGGGGTCTCAGGCCCCGCCCCTTGCAAGCCAGGCCCTTGGGATTCGGCGCCGGGAGCCAGGCGAGAGCCCCCTCCTCTCAGCTCACAGCCTCAGCATGCTCCCACCACCGCCTTGTCCTCTCTATCCACCTTTGCCCCCTGGGGCCAGGCCCAGTGCTCAGACATGCTGGGAAGGCTGAATCTCCCGGGCTGTTTAGTTGCCCCACCACCCACATCTCCCACCTCCCTGGAAGGCGGCGCCACTCCCCCAAAGAGGAAACGGGGAGAACTGGCGGCCTCTCCCCTCCCTTCACTCCGTGGCCCCTGCGTAGGGATGGTTTTGGGACAGACTCCTCCCGAGCGGACTGGCCGGACCCAGGAGGCAGGTCCTCCAAAGCCGCCCCTCCCAGCTACCAGCAGGAAAGCCCAGTCTCATCTCCACCTGCCTCCTGCCCGCGTCCATGGGAAGGGGGGGCCCATCAGCTCCCCCCAGCACAGCCATCTCCCCAGGTGACAACAACTCCCACAGGGATCGTGCCCCACGCGAGCTGGCCGCCACAGCCAGCCTAGCACGGCGCCTGGCACCCCCAGCAGGCTTTGCGGACGTGAGTGCGTGGCGGGAGGTGAGCACAAGACTCCTGGGCCTCTCGTTCAAGTACCCCATTTCCGTGTTTACAGGGCCCCTCTATACACAGCTCTCTCACTCACAGGAAAGATTCTAATGGTGGAAGCCGGGGCATGGTTTCAGGCAGGTGAAGTAAGGATTGGCTGGGCTGTGAGGCAGCCTCTTGGAACCTTCCCCCACCCCAGGCTGGCCGTGGCTTATGCTGCCTAAAGAGCAGCCCTGCTCCAGCCACCACCCAGCAGGGCACGAGAGCACAGCCCTCTGCTTTGCCTGCACTGCTCCTGCTCCCCAGCCTGGACCAGGAAGCCTCCGTTTCGGAAACCCCAGGCCCCAATTCAATCCATGCCCTCCCTGTTCGGCCAAACAAAACAGAGCCCGGTTCAGAGGTGAGCAGCTGTGTGCTGGCGGCCGTGCGCTGGGCCCTGGTGGATGCCCTGGAGAAGTGTGAGGGGAAGAAAGGAGGGAGGGAGGAAGGGAGGGGCAGAGGAAGCAATCCCTTAGCTTAATGCCAATGGACACCAAAGAGGGGAAAACTTTCAATCAATTGCCCCTGCCTTCCCCCAACCTATGACTCCCTCCAGCCTCCTCTCGGTGAAGCTCACCCTTAAGAAGCAGTGGAGAGCCTTCCTCCTCCAGGAAGCCCACCCTGATTGTTCCAACTCCCATTACCTCCTTCCTCTGCAGTTAATAACACAGAGCCTCTCTCACGTTGCTATTTAACGCTGTCAAGCCTGGGAGCACGTTAAAGGCCTGCACAGACAGCACCACCTTCATCTCGATACCCTCTCACCTAGTCCAAGGTTCAGAACACAGGACAGGCTCAATAAACGACCAAAGCCAGGGCCCTGCCCAGAGCCAGCACGGCAGCCCCACTGAGGCAGAGCCTGGGACAGGGGTCTGAAGCAGCATTCTCAGTCCACGGAGTGGAGCTCAGACCTTGCCTGAATTCTTACAGCCGTGTTGTGCGGTCAAGCACAGAATACGATCCCTCCCTCCTTCCGCACCATTCAGTCCTTCAAGGTGGCACTCAAAATGTGTGGGCACCCGCCGTGTGCCAGCCCTGCTCTGGGCACTGGGGAAGCTGCTGGGAGCGAAACGGACACCTGCCCTGTGCAGCCAGCAGTCCAGTGGGGGGTGGGCACAGGAGAGGAGATAAATACATCGACACACAGATGTGCGGCGCTTTGGGAAACCAGGGGCTATGAAAGGAAATAAGGCAGGCGAGGGGTAGGGAATGACCCCAAGCCCCAAGGGGCTTTTTTAGAAAAGGTTAATCAGGGAAGGCTTCTCTGAGGAGGTGGCATTTGATCAGAATAAAAGCAGTAAAGGCACGAGCCATGTGGTCATCTGGGAGAAGAGCATCCCAGGTGGAGAGAATTGCAAGTGCAAAAGCCCTGAGGTGGGCATGGGCTTAGCATTCAGAGTTCAAGGAACAGCAAGGAGGCCAACAACTAGAGGGCAGCGGAAAGGGGACAGGATTGATGAGGAGACATGGCCAGAAAGGACACCAAGCACGAGATCAAGCGGGACCCTAAAGACCATGGTATGGATGGAGAAATGAGGGGCCGCCGGAGGGTTTGAACACAGCAATAGGCAGGGATGTGTGACAAGAGGAACCTGAGACCCGGAAGGGCAGGCAGCGTGAGGGCCTCGGCGGCTCCCATCAGCAAGTCCCATCGACGCGCTCCATCGCCGGGGCATGGCAAGGCTGGCACAGCTCGTCAGCCCTCAGTCCCACCAGTTCAGCCCAGAAAACGCCCCATCCTGACCTTCCTCCTCTCCCAGAGCCAGGGGACCGGCGACCACGCTCATGCTTGCCCAGGTCTCCTCTGACCAGCAGGCTCCCACGACCACACGTGCCGCCACCATCTCTAGTTTTCCACACAAGACCCAAGCGGGCAAGTCTCTGGTAGCAGCTGTTACTGCCGTGGCCTTCGCAGCTAATGTAGCTTCTCCCTCCCTCTCCCTCTTCCTGTCCCTCCTCCTTAAATCTGGGCTCCCCCAACCCAGCACTGCCTTGGAAAGCGGGGGCCACTGGCTTAACATAGTCACCGTCCAAGCTCTGCCGTCTTGCACAGCATGCTCGTAACCATGGCTGTGGGTGGCACGACTGTCCCTAGGCCACACTGAGGCCAGGCACGGAGAAGGGGCAGTGAGTGATAGCAGAGGAGCTATCACCCGCCAGAAACTTAGGAATCCAGGTCAAGTCCCCAATGTCTACTTCTATATTTAAACTAAAAATAACCCTGTAACAGCGACAGAGCTTTTACTAGAAGTCATGGCCCCAACCAGAAAACAGGTCCAGGAACTAGTTTCTGTCACCCTATGGAGCAGAGGGGTGGCTGGGAGGGCTGAGCATGGGAGACTGGGCAGAACCCAGACCTCCCGGTCCCCGTGCAGGTGGCCCCGCCCTGGGAGGGCAGCCCGCAGAACTCTCCAGGGACGCTCCGTCACCACAGCCCATCACAGCTGATGGGTGGCCAGTGCCTGCCCCAGGAAAACCGAGACGCTTAACAAGACATCACGGCCTGCTTGTCAGCGTGGCCGGGCCCCAAAATGGCACGGGCTGTCACTACGGTCTGGTATTTCCCAATTACGGCAGATTATATCTACCTTAATTGAATGGGGTCCAGATAATGTCATTATGCACTGCGTTCCCCAATTTATTTAATACACACGTGTACACATATATTTATGCCTCACTGCTGCCACGAGATTGCTAAATGGTGAGGTTAATCATAAAACATTTCGACGGGAGTCATCAGCTTTAATTTAAGTGGTGATTTTTGCTATCCTTGTGGTGCTCGTTTTTCCAAGGAGCCAAGAGAAGCACAGCCAGACAGCAACAGCCTCCTCGGGCCTGTGGGCTACGGGGCGGGCGGCAGCGCAAGGTGAGCTAGCTGCTGGTGGGCTTCCCCCTAAGCAAGCTCCATTTATAAGCCCCCTTTCAGGAGCAGGCTTGGGCAAGGCAAGCCGAGTGGGGGGAGTAGCCGGAAAGCCAGGCAGAAGCCCCGAGCTGTGACGGGGGGGGCCGGGGGGGGGGGGGGGGGGGGGGGGGGGGGGGGGGGGGGGGCAGGGAGAAGGAACTGGCCGGGAGGGAGGAGCTACCAGCCTCAGTTTGGCTGGGAGGCAGCAGAGACAGTGAACAGGAGAAACAGCCCGTAGGATGGGAGAAAAAGCAGACTGCACTGTGCCAGCGCCAAAGGCAGTGAAACCTCCAACTTAATTTTTGCTGGTCCCCTGCTAACTAGGGCAGAGGTGACACTCAAAAATGAGCCCTCCTCACTCTGTCCAGGAGCCATCAAGCAGGGAGGGAGGGATAGAAAGGTGGCCTCCACTGGTCCGGGTCCGCTGCCGGCCAGGCGACCCCCTCGGCCTCCCCCTCAGGCGGGCCTGGACAGCCAGCAGCTTGTCAGGAGCCCTAGCAAGTGGCCGGAGCCCAGACGCCAGCACCCTGCGCGCCTTCTCCAGGCAGCAAAGGCGGCTGCTCCTCTGCAGAAGTGCGATAACCTCCCAGCCAGCAGCCGGCAGGCCCAGCTCCCCAGGCTGCCAGTGGGGCCCACTGGAAAGTTGCGTCCTGGGAGGAGGACAGCAGGGGTGGGCAGATGTCTTGGGGTGGGTGGTATATAATTAGGGGCTGCTGGCTCCACACTTGTCTAGGGGAGAGGACATGTCTATCGGCTGTAATTACAAGCTCAGGAGCCTGTGGATCCTGCTCCCATCTTTTCCTGCCAGCTGGCCCCCTGCGGTGGGGGCTGGGGGGAGCCACGGGTGTGGCCAAGCATCCTGGAGGCTGGAAGATGGCCTCCTTAGAAGGGGATGGGGCTGCAGAAGCCTTCCAGGCCTGGGCGGGCCCCTGACCCTGCCGGCTAGCACACTGCTCACTGGCCCGCTCTCACCTACCTGGGACTGCCCGCACTGTGCCAGGCGCTCCCGCCCAGAGACGTCACGCCTCCAACAGAATGAAGCCGCCCAGATGCAGAGGGAGGAGGGAGGAGGGATGACGGAGGGAGGAATGAGCGGCCTACGCAAGGCCACTGAGGCCGAGAAAGCAGCACAACTCCTGACATGCCCCCACCTCCCCTCCACCCCAACATCTCGCTCCTGAAAATGCCTGAAAATCCATTAGGAGAGTATTCCTTTGAGTTACCCAAGCATAGCCGTCTTCCTCTTGAACACAAATACCCCTGGGAGGGGTAGCCTATGAAGTGACTAAGACCTCAGTGGGGGGTAACTTTTTAGGTATTTTTGTCCCCAGAGGTGTGTAGGTGCTGGCAGGTAGGCAAAAGCTTATGTGGAAAAAGACTAAAGTTGGGGGGAGGTGAAGACAGTGGTCACCTAATTCACGGGTGGGCAGGCACGTCCATCCCAGGGCTAAACAGACGCTCAGCGACACCATCCTCAAAGGCCCTAGGCCCCACCCCCACCCCAGGACAGGATTTTGGCTTCCTGCTGTGGATTTTGACCAAGTGGTCTTCTGGGGGCCAGGGAGCAGGGACAAGGGCTCAGACTGCCACTCTCCTCTGTGGGAACTCTCAGGAAAGGCTCCTCTGAGCCCTCGCAAGCTCTTCCCAGAAGCTCTCCGTCTCCCTACGCCCTGAGGAGCTCAGCTGCAGCCCCAGAGCCTGGCCCAGCATCCCGCTTGGATCCAGAGGGAAAGTGGGGCAGGCCCAGGGCACATCCTGGGAGAGTGGGGAGATGGGGATGAGAGCGTTCTTCACTTCCGCCAGGGGCCAGCCCGGGGATGAGGCTGGGTGCTGCGGAGGAGCAGGCTGTGGGACCGCCCAGCGTGGAGACCCTCGGAGCACCGGCGGCCCTGCCTGCCCCAGCCTGCCCCAGCCGCACTCCTATCTGGGCAGGGGCAAGGGGAGGGGCTGGAGGAACACACACACACACACACACACACACACACACACACACTCCCTCCCCATCACACCTGGCTTTCTGCCAGACTGACAGAGGGGGCAAGCCACCACTCTCACAGACACGTGGCTCGGGTGCCCCAGCCAGGCAAGCCCAGCGCAGTCGGTGTCCCGAAAAGCCAGCTTTCTCCCGCGCCAGGGGCAGGCATGGTGCTGAGAGGGTAGAAAGAAAACAGCAAGGCGCCTCGTCCAAAAGGACTGAAAGTGTGAGGGCGGGGACGTCACTCGGGCCGAGGAGCAGGGGGCGCTCGTAGGCTCGGGCCTCAGGACTCCCCGCCGCCGCCGCTGCTGCCCCATCTCGGCGCAAACAGCCTCAGACCGCCCCGGTGCGGGGGCGCCGCTCGCAGTCAGGGCCTCCACCTCCCGGCCCCGCCCCCGCGCGGGGAGCGCGCCTCCGCCTGCGAGCGCCGGGGAAGACCGACCCCGGAGCGGGGACCCCCTCAACACACACACGCACGCACGCACACACATGCACACATACACGCACGCACACACAAACACACAGACACATACACACGCACACACACACGGCCGGTTCCGCAGGGTCCCGGTGAGGGACGGTCCCGAGTGTCCGGAGAGAGCCTGACCCTGAAGTCTCCGGGCCGCGGGGAGACCCCAAACCCAGGGGCGCCGCCCCAACCCGCCGCGGCTTCGGGCAAGCTCTTGCCCAGCGCCGGCCGGTGGCTAAGGCGGCGCTGGGGCGGGCACGGGAGCCGGACGCGGTGCCTGGGAAAGAAGCCGAGGCGCGCGAGGCTGGTGCTGTCCTCCCGGCGGGAGACGGCGGCGAAGAGGTGCAAATAATGCCCCGCGCCCCCGGCCGTCCTGCCTCTCCGCAGAGGGGGCGCGCTAATGCCGCCGCCCCCACCTGAAAGCTGGCGCGACCCTCCATCCGGTGGAATCTCCCATACACAGACACTACTTTCTCCCCGGCCCCGCAAAAAAGCCGATGTCCCATTCCCTCCCTCCGGGTATCCGGAAAGCCGACCCTAGCCCCGAGGGGAGACCCTCTAGTCCCGTCCGCGCTCTCCGGCCCCTAGGGCTCCGGTGCATCGGCCCTCCTCCGGCACCCCAAACGCGGGAGCTCGCCAGAGGCCACCTCCCCGTGCCCCCGTATGCCCGCCGCAGCCTGCGCCCCAGGAGGCCGGAGGGCAAGGTCCCCTCGCCTGTCCCCTCAGGCCACAACTCACCGCGCGCCAGCGAGGTTTAAGCCCCGGCGAGGGGTCGGCTGCGTGCCTGCCTGCCCCGGGGGCGCAGGGAGGCGGCGGCCGGAGGCTCGGTTCTCGCGGAGCCCAGAGCCGCGGGAGCGGCGGGCGGCGCTGACGCTGCGGACCGAGCCCGGTGAGGAGCCGCCTGGAGTCCCGGACGCAGCGGGGATGAGCTGGCGGCCACCCGGCCGGAGCCTCCGCTAAGCGCGCGGCGTTCGGCTGCTGCTCCGGCGAGAGCGAGCAAGCGAGCTGGGGGTCGGCGGCAAGCCCTGCTCCTGCTGCCGTGGAGCCCGGCGTCCGGGCCGGAGGGGCCTGGCGAGGGGCTCGGGGAGCCGGGTCCGGCCGAGGGCTCCGGGCCGGGCTGGGCAGGGAGCGGAGCGGGAGCCGACGAGCGAGCGCAGCCGGCCGAGGTGCGGGCGCCTGGCGGCGCCGGCGGCAGCAGCAGGGAAAAAATGAGAGCGAGCTGGAGAGCGCGCTGGAGAGCCAGCGAAAGAGGGAGCGAGACGGGAGAGCGAGGAAGACGCGAAGAGGGGAGGCTGCGGGAGGGGCGGGAGCGCCGGGAAGCGCAGGGGGCGAGGGGGCCGCAGCCGCCGGCCCGCGCCCACGGCCGCTGCCGCACCCGAGGCGAGACGAGAGCCCAGCCTGCAAGTTTGCGCTCCAAGTGCGGGCCGAGCGCGCGGCGCTTCCGCCGGCCTGTTAAAGACAGAGCACCTGGCGCCCACCCCCCAGCCCACACCGCCACCTCCGGAAGGCCAGCGCGCTGGGCGCCCCGCCGCCCCTCCACGCCGCCCCCCTGCCCGCTCCCCTCCCACCACACCTCACCGGCGTCCTCTCCCGGAAGCCCCCGCTTCCCCCCTCCTCCCTGTGCGCGCGCCAGCTCACCAACCCCGAGGACGTGGCGGGGACCCCTCCTCACCCCAGAGGTCGAGGGTCAGGGAACATAGCCTCCCGGCCACACACCTTGAAAAGCACAGCAAAGCACAGGACCAAAGAGGGCCATGCTACTCCCACCCCGGTGCGTCACTAGAACCCTCTCCCGCAGGGCCGCTTCTC
Source organism: Propithecus coquereli (assembly GCF_000956105.1). Taxonomy (NCBI): domain Eukaryota; kingdom Metazoa; phylum Chordata; class Mammalia; order Primates; family Indriidae; genus Propithecus; species Propithecus coquereli. Next base: position 193,124 of record NW_012148041.1, read on the forward strand.
ACACATCCGCGGGCACGTGGCGTATGCCCCCGTGTGGCATGTTCATCTGCACACCCCGCTGCTCCTGGTTCCAGTATATAACAAGAGAGGAAACTGAGGCCCAGGGAGACGACTCCACTTGCCCCAGGTCCCAACAGCCTATGCGAGGGGACAGTTTCTACGGAGCCCCCCTACCGCCCCAGAACCCCCACCAGGCTAGGGGAACACCACAGCCGCTGGCTCCTTCCAGCACAGGTTTGCAAAGTGTAACAGGTGGCCTGGTCGGCGGGCTGCAGTGAGCCTGGGGAAGAATCCCTCCGCCCGCTGTGGGCCCAGCTCTCCTGCCCAGAGGGGGCTTGCAATGTCCCAGGAGAGGGTTAGCCTTAGAGGCGGGCAGGGAGGAAGCTAGCGAGCCAAGCAGCCCTCTTAGGATTGCAAGAGCATCTCGCCCCAGACTGCAGAAGTGGCTTCAATTAGAGCCATGGTGTGTGACTGTCCTTGTCCCAGGGAGGGTGCACAACACTGTGCCAGGGAGCTAGGGGAAGAGGGTGGCTGGTGGCAGAGCTGGCGAGGCTGGCCAGAGATCCTCCTGGCTGACCTGCAGAGTGCCACCTTGTGCTTGACTATGCCTAGGCCTGGGGGGACTCAGCCACCCTCACAGCTCAACCCCTAATTTCCACGGATAACCTGCTTATAGGCCAGGGGAATGTCTGGGAGGGTCTGGGAATAACAGGGACTAACCCCCACCAGCCTCTCCCTCCATGCCCCTTATCCAAAGTGCCTGTCCCTTCCTGAAGACCTGCTCAGGCACCAGAACTCCAGACTACAGCAGGGCAGAACCACATCTTGTTCACCATTGTTCATCCAGTGCCTGGCACCATGCCTGAACCATAGTGTGAGCTCAAGAAATGTTTGGTGAGTGAATAAATGTTGGTAAAGCATGTATTCTCTCTGCTGTCACATATCATGGCCCAAATGCATATCTCATTTACCCAGTGAGTCTGAAGTCTCTGATGGAAGAGCCTGGATTGCTCATTCATTCATTCATTCCTGCCTTTTTTTTTTTTTTTTTAATGCAACCAACACTGACCAAGATTCTGCGCCATTCTCGGCCCTGGGAATACACACATGACTGAACACGATTCTGCCCTTGAGGAGCGCACCCTGTGGCCATTCGGACCTCAGCACGTCGCACTTTATAGAGATACAAGCGAAGGCCGTGAAAGTTCCTGCCGCCCGGCAGCTCTGCCCAGCAAAGTGCGCACTGCTCCGGGCTTGCAGAGAACTCAAGTTATTCCTGGAGAGGCCGCGTCCTTGGGAACAGCCCAGCTGGGTTCAAACCAGATTGTGTGTGTGCGTGGGTCATCCCTTCCAAGGTCCTCAGTTTCTTATCTGTAGAACGAGCATTATGACACTGACCTCAAAGCAGGACCGCAGGTATAGGGCGCAGACTGTTCACTGCAAGAGGCCACCTAGTTGAGGGAGCACAGCGGGGCTCAAATTCAGCCTGCCTTGGTCTTGACAAGTGACACGTCCTGCCGTGAGACTGTCTGCCCAGAAGTTAGGGTTCCTTTTTCTGATTCACTCAGAGGTGCCATATGGGCTAGTGCC
>NW_012148041.1:195228-213329 GCF_000956105.1 Propithecus coquereli
ACTTTTGTTGAATGAATGAATGAATTAAACTGAAAATAACATGGGCCACGGTTTATTGAGAGCCAAAACTGCCCAAGCCACTCCCCCCATCCCCTGCCCCTCAGTGTTGCCTTCACTCTGGCCATAATTATCCTACCCCCCGCCCCCCACCAGCTGTGTCGCAGAAGGCTGGGCAGGCTATATTTTTCAGGGGTTAAAAAAAGAAACACTGTTGGCTGGCAGATGGCTGGGTTTGTGCACTCGTCCAGTTTGCAGGTTCCCAGCCTGAAGCCTCGCTCTTCCGGGCAACCGTCCTGTGCCACCCCAGGCCTCCAGACCTGCGCAGCTCCGTAGTGCTCAGCCGTCGGCCCCCACCTGTGGGCCCCCGCTTGTCCCGCTGGGACACACTCTTCTCCCTTGTGCTCTGTCTGCTGGGTCACGGCTGACTTGCCACGGAGACAGACTCAGAGACACACAAAGACAAACGGACTTACACACACACACACACACACACACACACACCCTCAAAGAATTTCCATTGGTGTCCCCTGCCCTGGGGGAGCTAAGGGCCCACAACTGTGGGAGAACAGTGATCAGAGTGACCTGAAGGAGTCACACAGCAAGGGCCCCGGCCTGGCCAGCTGCTCCAAGGCCTGAGTTCCTAACCGCTCCCTTCAGCAAGCCAACCGCCCCTCGGAGCCAGGATGGGACTGGGAAGGGCTGGGATGGGGGAGGAGGGCACGGGCCGGAAGCCAGGAAGCCCAGACCTCTGCACTGAGAACGGCGTGGCCCGGGGTAGCCCCAGCCTCCCTGAGCCTGGTTTCCCCGTAAGTGAGACCAGAGGCCAGGCTCTCAGGGGCTCACCTCTCTAAGGATGCTGGGATTCAGGGTTGGGTCTCATTCTGAAACCTTTAAAGGAGGCTGGCCTGATGCTGGCGGGGTAAGCAGGGTGGCGATTCTAAACCACCAGTCTGTATGCCAGTCCTCATGCATACGGGCTTACCCAGGGAAAAGGAGACCCTTCTCTGCATTGGAGGGGGAGGGTTGAGAGGGTAGAGGAAGAGGCAGGTAGTCCTAGAGAAAATAATAATACAGAGTCCTGAGCCTGTTCTTCATACCTCTGTGGTCTGGAAGTTCTTCCTGAGGTCTGACCTAACTCTCTCCTGCTGCATCAGATTCTTTCTTCTTGCTCTGGTCTCCCTGGGGAGGAACAACTTCCCCTCCCTTTCCCACCCACTGTTTCTCCAACTTCTCCATTTCAAAAGAATCCTAATAGGAGAGAGCAATTGTCTTTGAAAATTCTAGAGTTTAGGATTTGTTGAAATAAATCAAAGCCAGTTAGAAGGTGCAGGGGTCCTGGGAGAAGCTAGCAGACCTGGAACACTTGATAAATGGTCCCGTGTTGAGTTGACCCAGCCATGACCTCAGCCTCGAGTCTGAGGGGTTTCAATTTTGGTTTCCCTAAACCAGGGCATTAGGTGGAAATGCCTCTGATGCAGGAGTTTGTTTAAACAATAACTGTCCCTTGGCAGGACATTATCAGGATGAAGAGCTGACTAGGAAGAGAATGCAATGGCCCCAGGCTCCCCAGAGAGTCATAAATCACCAGGCGGGCACCCAGGAGGAGGGGTGGTGGGCTGAGGTCAAGGCGGAGGCCCCAGGCTAAGGATCCTGGGGTAAGTCAGTCCTGTCCTGCCTCCTGGGTTCCTCAGCCCCTTTCCTTCCCTCCACAGGAGACCCTGAGTCTCTGGGGCAAGGGCACTGGGAAATCCCCCAGCCCAGGCTCAGGGACAGGCTGGGACAGTTATGAGTGACACCCCTGGAGGCTGACAGACAAGCTCTTCCCTTACGCCAGTATGAATCTAGCCTCCAGAAATCCTCCTACCCCTCTGGAACTTTCTCAAGCTTTGGCTTGGAGCCATCTGTTGGCTAAAGCTGCGATCCCCTTTCCAAAATGCCAAAATCCAAAATGCACTGAAAACCACAAGTCTGTCCGTAAGTTTTCGGCAAACTTACCTGGCAACAAAAATTGACGTGCAAGCTATTCACTGTCGCTATCTAGTTGCTTTGGTGGGAGATGCTCTCTGTCCCACTGCAGGAATGCCAGGGACGGCGTTTGTTTTCAGGATACTGTCCCAGGCCTCCTGGGGATATTGCATTCTACATGGTATTTGCACCCTATCTTTCTAAATTCCAAGGAGACCTGGTCCCAAGGGTATCTGATAAGGGTCTGTGCACCTGCAATCCTCCCATCTGGACGCAGGGCTTTGCAGGGTAGCAGCCGCTTCGTACCTACACCCTCCTCCTGCCCTGGCGGCTGAAAGAGGAGAGACTGGCTGGGGCCGTGCCAGCTAAGAGCAGGAGGAGAGGGATCCGAACACAGCTCTGCTAAACCCATTCCCCAGCACCAGCACAGAAACTGGACCAGGTGGTAAGGGTTTAGGGTAGAGTGCATTTGGCACCAGCATGCTAGAGGGGCCTTAACACATGCTGCAGGGGCACCCCACAAGACACCCCACTGTCTCTTCCCACTTGCACGGAGGTCGAGGCAGCTGGGAAAGAGGGAGAGGAGTGGTCCAAGGTCAACTTCAGCTTCTTCCACATCTGCTCCAGAGCTCCTGAAAGATGATGCTTCCCCTTCCCTTCCTCAGCCTCAGTTTCCCCACCTATAGGGCTGAAGAGGGAGGGAATACGAGAAAGGAAAGGCAGGGCAGGAGTCAAGAGAAGCCAGAGGGAAATTCCTCCTGCTGACGGGCAGAGAGGAGGAAGCACTTCATTCCTGGAGAAGGGAGACGTGAGGGTGGCGGGAAGGGGCCGGCGGGCACTCGGGGGGCGCCTGTCAAGCACAGGTCCTGACTGAGCCCCTCCTCCCCTCCTATGGCTCTGGGCACCTGGTGCTGCCTCAAGCTTAAGGGTGGCCTGGAAGGGAGGGGTGGCTGATGACAGGAGGCCAGGGGAGGCCTCCGGAGGGAGTTAACCCCTGACTCGGACCCTGAAAGATGAGTAGGATTCAGCAGAGCCAGAGACCTAGGCAGGGGGAAGTGGCTGTGCAGCAAGACAGAACACCCGGACCCTCCACGGGGCTGAGGCTGTGCTGAGTATGCAGTAGGTGCCCAATTAGTGTTTAATTGTTAAGTGAATGAATGACTCTGCCACCTAGAAAGGAAGACTCTTCTCCTTGATTTCCACTTTCTCCTCATCCTTCCCTCTCCCCCTCCTCTGCCTCTCTCTTTTCTCTTAAGACTCAGGATTTTCCAGGCTCTTTGCCTCTCTGCAATTTAAAAAGACTTATCATCTCTCTCTCTCTCCACATGTCTGGGGGCTGTCAGCCGAAAGCCAAATGTCATTAGGATGGATGTCACAAGCCGGGATGTCAAAATACAATTAACATTTAAACGCCCCTCCTGCTCGCACTCCCCGGGGCCTCATGGCCAGCCTGCTCCTTCGGCTGAGTGGCAGGGCTCCCAGTGCCGGGGGAGCAGCCAGGTGACAGGCGCAGGAGGGGACGCAGTCCAGCTGGCCCGGAGAGGGGCCTGCAGGAGGCGAGGCTGCCCTGGACAGGGAGTGCCCTTGCTTCACTGCACCCCACCTGGAGCGCCGGCCCCGGCTTCCCCGGACAGACCTCCAGCATCTCAGCGCCCACTGTCCCAGCGGGTGCGTGTCCTGTGTCCTCCCCTAGTTTGAGCCTCCACGTCCTCAACTGTCAAATGTGAATCACGATGACGCTGGACGCTGTGGAACTGTCGGGAGATGGAAGGAAAGCACAGGAGTGAGAAGGCCTTTTCAAGAATAAGGGTCTTGGGCCGGGCGCGGTGGCTCACGCCTGTAATCCTAGCACTCTGGGAGGCCGAGGCGGGCGGATTGTTTGAGCTCAGGAGTTCGAGACCAGCCTGAGCAAGAGCGAGACCCCGTCTCTACTAAAAATAGAAAGAAATGAATCAGACAACTAAAAATATATAGAAAAAAAATTAGCCAGGCACGGTGGCGCATGCCTGTAGTCCCAGCTACTCGGGAGGCTGAGGCAGGAGGATCACTTGAGCCCAGGAGTTTGAGGTTGCTGTGAGCTAGGTTGACTCCACGGCACTCTAGCCTGGGCAACAGACTGAGACTCTGTCTCAAAAAAAAAAAAAAGAATAAGGGTCTTATGACTGGGGCCCTGGGGCGTGTCTGGTGGCTCTTGTCCCCCAACTAGGCGCCAGGCCCTTGGGACAGGGCAAAGGCCATACAGCCTAGCTGGTTGACTGACAGCAGGGAGGGAAGCCCCAGCGGGCCCCTGTCAATGTCCCCCTACCACATTCCAGTCTTGGGCCTACTTAGGAAGCTGCCAGACAGCGTTTGCTCCCTTCCCCAGGGGGACCCAGACAGGGGACGGGACAGACAGGGGGAGCAGGCCCCAGGACCTCCCACTGGTGGAGCCTCAAGGAACATGGATCCCACTCAGACCGTCTCCAGGGCTCTGCTCAGGGGTCTCCAGCACCCGCAACGGAAGTCGGGGGGCTGGGCTGGCCCAGAAGAAGTCCAGTCAAGGCAGAGGAGGAGAAGGAGTGTCATGGTCTTGTCCTGGGGCTGAGGTCACAGCTGCACTGCCCCCAACCCCGCTCCACACACAGCTGTCATGGGGAAACCTGAGCCACACAGGGGACTCTGCTACCCGAGGCAGCGAGGCAGCGGCATTTATGCCAACACCCCTTGCCCTCCTCCTCCTCCCCAGCTTCTCACTCTTCCTGTACCCACCTCCCAACAACCAACCCGTCACCCAGACCCCCCCAAAGAGGACAAAGCAGTGCTGGGGAAGGAAAGCCCACACATCAGCTCCTACCCTCGTGGGCCGCATCCTAATGGCGTCTGATTGGATCCAATGTGCTTTTAATTCCCTCCTGGGACATCAGAAGGAGGGTAGAGAAGAATCTTTAATTCATCAAACTGAAATATTAATAGGATTCCAACCAGCCGGAGTGGGGCATGAGGCCCCAACGACGGAAGACAGGCACACAGGCAGAAGCGAGGCGGGAAGGCGGCCGGGCTGGGGCCTGGAGAGCCCGGGGCCGGGCTGGGAGTAGGTTTCACATCTAGCGCTTGCTGCTTGCCAGGGGCCCTTCTAAGCAACCGTGCAAGGACATCTAGTCTCCTCAGCAGCCTGTGTTGGAGGGACCAGAGCTACGGTTCCGTTCTGCAAATGGGGAAGCTGAGAGGCACAGAGGCTGAACCCAAGGTCCCACAGCCAGTGAGGGAGGGTCCAGGTGTGAGCCACCGCCGCGTGACCCTGGAGGCCTCCTCACCCGCTGAGACACGCAGGCTCCGCCCTGGAGAGGGGGACAAGAGAGGGCCCGGGCCGGAGGACCCAGGGCTCCCCCCACCATGCACCCAGCTCACCCCTGCACCCCACACCTGAGCCTCTCTTCAGCTCTCCCCGCCCCAAGGATCTGCACCACCCTCAGGGGACAGATGCCGCCTGGGGCCCAGAGAGGCCAGAGCCGCATGGCCATCGAACACAGAGCTCAGTCTCTGGCCCCGGTCCCTGCCCCAGATTCTGGCCAGCCCAGCTCCGACCCCCACCCCCTGACCCGCGGTGTCTGTGCCCTTGGCTCCCCTGGGGTTACAGGAGTGCTGGGGGCTCTGAGGCAGCAGCCTGGGCTTGGCTCCAGGTGTTTCCGCCTGCGGGCAAAGCCCATCCCTTCCCGGCGCGAAGGTTTCCCGCCCTGCGGAGGTCCTGACTGATGGCAGACCCTCTCCCAAGAGCGGGTGAGAGCGGAGCAGGAGGAGCCTCAGGGGCACGAAAGACCCCGTGTGCTCTTGGGAGGCCAGCGCCAGGCCCAGGACCACGTGGAGCTGCTTGGGACTGCTAGGGGACAGACACATGCTGGCTCTGGCACCAGTGCTGCCTGGGGAAACACCCTGGGTGTTGAAGGCTAGGCTCTCTCTCCACCTGGGGCCAACTGCTCCCGCATCACCACTGGGCGGCCACCTGACCTCTCCAGCCCAGGTTTCCTCATTGGTCAGGAGGGGACCCACAGCTCAGGGCTGCTCTGGTGGCCTCAGCTCCTAGCACATAGTCGTCCTGCCCTTGCTGCTCCCCTCCCCCCAGCCCCTGGGCCCTCCTTTCCCCTCTCACCTCTGAGGCGGAATCACCTTCTCTCCACCCAGAGACCCTCTCCCCAGCCTTATGGCCCAGCTCAAGCATCACTCCTGGTCCGGAATTCTGGGGACTCCCGTTGACTGGGGACTCCCCCAGACTGGGAGGGATAATGTCCCTCACCCCATTCCGTTGGTCCCGCTGCTTCACAGTCAGTGGGCCACAAATGATACTTGGGTAGACGGACGGATGGACAGACAGGTGAGTGGTTAGATGTATGGATGGTCCGGCCGCCCCCGCCCCACCACCCCCGCCACACACACAAGTTTAGACCTCAGGAACCACGTAGGAAATGCGGGGCAGAAAGCAGCAGCAGGAGGGCGGGATGACAGGACGCTGGGGGCGCCCGCACCCCGGTCCCAGCTCTCTTTCTGCCTCCGCCTGCAGAACGGGGTATGCACCGGCCTGCGCAGCTGAAGGGCCCATTCGGCCACCCCAAAAACGCAGGGAGATCACCTCGCGGCGCCGCAGGCTGAGAAGGGGCGCGAGGACCTCCCTTCCGGAGAGTCACGGCGCCGGCCCGCTCCCGCCAGCCGCTCCCCGCCCCGCCGCCCGGGCTCCCCTTCGCGGGCCGGCAGCGCCGCCCGGTGGCCGCGCGCCCTCACTGCAGCACTGGCCCGGCCGGGGCGGGTCCGCGGATCCGAGCGGGACCCAGGCCCCGGTTCCTCCTCCCTGCGACGCCGCCTCGGGGAAGACACCAGGACCGAGAGGGTTGTTTTTCGCCTGAGCAGATTCCGGGAGGAGGCAGCGGGGGCGGCGGGGGGTCTATTTCAGGGCTGTTTCCCAGCTGGGCAGCCGCCCCCTCGGATTCCTGCGCTCACCTGCTCTGACGGCGGGGTGGGGGGCGGGGGGCGCGAGGGGAGGCCTTCTGACGCACCCACAGGCGCACCAGCAAAACCCCAGGGTACCCGGGGCAGGGGGCGGCAGGTGAGGGATGTCCTGGTTTCCACAGTGGGAGGAAGGTGGGGTACGGGGGTGGGGTGCGATGTGGAGGCATATAAGGGAGCAAGGAGGGGCGCACCAGCTGCAGGAAGTTGCAAACTCCAGCCTCGAAACCAGTCGGGGCCTCTCTCTCCAAATCTTGGCATTTCCTGCGCGCCTGCTGTGCGACAGGCCTGTGGTTCTCAATCTTACTGCACGTGGGAGTTACCTGGAAGCTTTTAAAACTCCCCGTGTACAAGCCGCACCCCACGCCAATGAAATCGGATTCTGTGCAGGACCCCGGCTTCAGCTGTCGCAGGTGATGCAAAGTGCAGCAGCTTCAGAGACCAGCATTGCAGGTACAGGCTTGTTGCCGGGGAGCCCCCTCTCATCCTCGCCACAGCCCCAGAGGCACATAGGATGGTCCCCACCTTTACAAAGGCTGGGGGAGCTTAGCAGAGATCTGGGTTCCACCCCCGTGCCATGTCCGTCCAACTAAACCCCCACACATCTGAAGGACACATCATTACTTCTGCAATACTTTTGTTACAACAAGTGTTAAGTGACCGGTCCCAGGGGAATAACCGAGCGGCACGGCAGAGAGTTGGAGAGTCAGTGTTTAATCTCTTAACACCGGCGGGCCCAGAGGAGACAAGTCTCCAAATTCTGAGCACCTCTTCCTGGTTTTTGGCAGGTTTTATACTTTTTTGGGAGGTTAGTCTTATCCAATAACACACACAAGCATAAAAGTTAACCAATTAGTAAAAGGATTAAAAGTTAGCCAATTAATAGCAGTTCTTACATGCAGTACAGTTATGATAGGCTTATAACAAACAGTATAGTTATGATAGGTTTACAACAAGCAGTACAGTCATGACAGGCTTGTAACTCTGCTTAACTGTTTTGTGGTTTCAGCTAGCTGGTGCATATTCTACCTACTTGCTCTACTTAGCTGCTTTGCGGTTTTAAGCAGAACTGGCATGGAAATTCCCCAACACTTTTACTAATAGTGCAACCATGTCCTCCCAGGGGCCCAAGCACTGGGGACAAGGGGACAGAGCAGAGCGCCAGGGCAGGCAGGCACTCCAGGAAAAGAGCTATTTCAAAATTTGGAAATGCAAACAGCAAGGGGTGTGCAGACCGGGAGAGGTGCATGTGTTTCACCCAACATCTTGGGGCGGACTGGAGCTCGGTGCATCCGGCAACACTCCTGGGCAGAGGGAGGGAGGGAGGGGGCTCCCCGGGGCCTCTGCCCGATTCCGGGGCCTTCATGGAGTCCAGTGTGGAAACTGCAACACCAACAGCTGGGTACTGTCACCATCACCCCATTGTGCAGATGAAGGGATTGCATCTGAGACAGGAAGTGGTGTTTCCCACAGCACTGGGTAAATACGCAAGTCCTATCAGTTTCACCTCCAAAATATTTACCTAAATCTACACAGCATGGGCGAGACTCACAGCAGTAATACTGAACAAAAGAAGCCGGACTCAGGCACACATACTGTGCCATCTTGTGCGATCCCATTTATACAAAGTATAAAATGTATCAAACTGGCCTTTCATGAGAGAAGTCAGAACACGGGTTACCTTTGAGGGGGGTGGAGACCAAAAGGGACTTGAGGAGGCCTCTGGGGGCTCATGTGTTCTGTCCTTGATCTGGTGCTGATGACGTGGCTGTGCTCACTCTGCGACAGTGTGTTTTGTTTCAATAAATATGTGGAATTCTGGGCCGGGCGCGGTGGCTCACGCCTGTAATCCTAGCACTCTGGGAGGCCGAGGCGGGCGGATTGTTTGAGCTCAGGAGTTCGAGACCAGCCTGAGCAAGAGCGAGACCCCGTCTCTGCTAAAAATAGAAAGAAATTAATCAGACAACTAAAAATATATAGAAAAAATCAGCCGGGCATGGTGGCGCATGCCTGTAGTCCCAGCTACTTGGGAGGCTGAGGCAGAAGGATTGCTTGAGCCCAGGAGTTTGAGGTTGCTGTGAGCTAGGCTGACACCACAGCACTCACTCTAGCCCAGGCAAAAGAGTGAGACTCTGTCTCAAAAAATAAATAAATAAATAAATATGTGGAATTCTGGAGCTGTCCAGTCCCCAGAAATGCCCCTGGGCCCAGGAAACAAGGGCTCCTAAGCCCCCCGCCTCTCTGTCTAGCTTACGCTGCCTCGTCCTGCAATCCAGCTCCATCCAGGCGGCAAGCAACATGATGTTACAGCTGAGACTCTTCACTTGCAAGCAACAGGATGCCTCTGGCCAATTTAAGCAAAAATTGTAAAAATTATAAAATAAAATAACAGGGACTGACTTGACAACTCATGTATAACTTGCTGACAGTCACCACCAGTTCACTAAGAGGACCTGAGCTGGCTTCCAGATTCCCTTGGGATAATGGCAGCCGCCAAAATCCAAACCTCTCTGTGTATCCTCCAAAAGCTATATATGTATATTTAGAGACGGTGTCTCACTGTGTTGTCCAGGCTGGCCTCAAACCCCTAGACTCAAGCAATCCCCGTGCCTCAGCCTCCCGAATAGCGGGGACTACACTCATGCCATCCCACTCAGCATCAGACAAATACAGACCGTAGGATATTCTACAAGACAACCGGACTCTTAAAAATGGCGATGTCATGAAAAACAAAATACATGGCGAGTGTTCTAGGACACTAAAGATTTCTGATAACTAAATGTAGTGCAAGTCCTTGATAAGATAGTGGATTTTAAGAAATAGTTATAAAACAGCGTGCCTATAGTCCCAGCTACTCGGGAGGCCGAGGTGGGAGGATCACTTGAGCCCAGAAATTGGAGGGTGCAGTGAGCTATGATTGTGCCTGAGTAGCCACTGCACTCCAGCTTGGGCAACATAATGTGACCCCATCTCTATTTTAAAAAAGAGAAAAAAGGCCGGGCGCGGTGGCTCACGCCTGTAATCCTAGCACTCTGGGAGGCCGAGGCGGGCAGATTGTTTGAGCTCAGGAGTTCGAGACCAGCCTGAGCAAGAGCGAGACCCCATCTCTACTAAAAATAGAAAGAAATTAATCGGACAACTAAAAATATATAGAAAAAATCAGCTGGGCATGGTGGCGCGTGCCTGTAGTCCCAGCTACTTGGGAGGCTGAGGCAGAAGGATTGCTTGATGAGGTTGCTGTGAGCTAGGCTGACACCATGGCACTCTAGCCCGGGCCACACAGTGAGACTCTGTCTCAAAAAAAAAAAAGAGAGAAAAAAAAGGAATAATTACAAAAGATATTATTGGAATAAATTTAAATATGAACTATGTTTCAGATAATACTGTATCAACATTAAATTTATGAAGTGTGTGGTAGTTTTAAAATACAGCTTCCAAATTCTTTGACACTCCTCCAATCAAGGGATGGGGCTGTGTCCCTAAATCTGGGCTCTGTGACTGCTTGACTGATAGAATAGGACAGAAGTGAATCTGTGCCAGAGTTTGGGGCCAGGCCTAAAGAGCCCAGCATCTTCTACTTTCTGCCTCTTTCTGGGACCTTGACTCTTGGAAGCCAGCTACCATGCTGTGAGGAAGTCCAGGCCACATGGAGAGGCCACTCGTAGGTGTTCTAGCCAACAGCCCAGCTGAAGTCCAGTCAGCAGGCAGTGTCAACCACCAGACTTGTGAATGAAGGAAACCTTGAGGCGGCTCCAGCCCCCACCACCACTGGACTACAACCAGAAGAGACATCATGGGCAAGAGCCACCCGGCTGAACCCAGTCAACCCATAGAACCAAAGTAGATAACACTGTAATTGTTGTTGTTTGTAGCCACTAAGTTAGTTTTGAGGTGATTCATTATGCAGCAGTAGACAAGTGGATAATGCGGTAGTGATATTATGGTTATGGAAGAACATGTCCTCACTCTCAGGAGAATTTGCCGAAGGACTTAGGGATGAAGTGTTACGAACAATTCAGAAAAAAAGTTTGAGTGTGTGTATTTAAGCAAATGTGGCAAAATATTACCAGGTGGTGAATCTAAGTGACTAAGAACGTTCACTGCACTTTATTCTTTCAACTTTACGACTTTAGCAATTGCAGGTAGCTGAGCCCCAGTCGCCTTATCTCTCTGTGTATCTGCACAGGCTCACACTCCCAGGAGAGAATCTGATTGGCTCACCACAGCTGATGGGCCCGCCCCATCAGACCACAGGGAAGGGATAGAGGGGCACTTCCCAAAAGAAACTCAGGAGGATATCACTTGAAGATGAGGAAAGAAGCCACAGATGTCCTACTCACATGGCCTCCAAGAGCGTCTGAGCTTTAATTCTCACTGCATTCCACAAGAGAAAGGTATCGGCCACTACTCCTTGAATCCCAGTTTCACAAGAATCTGCAGGGAAGGGATTTATTCTCTTATCCTGAACCAATCAACTGGCCAGAAAGTGGCTGCTATCTATGTTATGGGCGCGTGGATTCTAGGAGAAGGATTCTGAAAAAACATTGTCCACTATGCAGGGAGAACCCGAGAGAACCTGGGAACCCAGAGAGGCACCAGGCTCAGACCTGGGTGAAGTCAGGGAAGCTGCGTGGCAGGGATGGGTGGAGCTGCCCCGGCCGACACCAGGGGCTGGGGTGATCCAGACCTTGGTCATTCCTGTGGTGGTGGCACTCCTGGGTTTTCTCGCCTGCCCTGCTCCACGTGACAATGGGCTCACACCAGCCTGAAGTTCTCTCCCAGAAACTTGGATGAGAGAAAAAGATTGACTCTCACAGCAAGCCTGGAACAGTAATTCATGAACTGGGACGTTCCTGCCCTGTGGCCTGAGAGGGAAGGAAAATCTGCCCATACACAGGGACGGAGGGAAAAATGAGCTTGCTTCCCAAGGCCGGGCCATGTCCCTCCCCACCCCTAACCATGGTCCCCGTTGCACGAGCTGAAAGGGACCTCTTTTCCTTCCATACCAAGTCCTCACGCATTTGCAAAGCAAAGAGGGCAAACACCCAAAGCCTGCAGCTGGGAAGAGAAACTCAGCCAAAGTCCAGGGTGGGCGGTGGTAGAGGGTCCCCTCTGTCAGGTGAAGGAGTTGGGACTTACCACAGGCCAAGGAGCTGGTAACCAGACTTTTTAGGAAAATCATCTGGGATGTGGAGAGGGGGATGGCCCGGAGGGGCCAAAGCGTGAGGAGGCTGTGGGGTAATGCAGACGGCTGAGTCACGCGGAGCGCAGGCGCAGGAGCTGGGGTGAAGGAAGAGATTGCAGAGATAGCAGAGGGAGAAGCAGCCTGACTCGGGGTGACAGGCGGGCTCAGGGTGGACCCCACTCTAGACAGTGTGGGGCTGAGCTGCTGACGCCATGTTGGTCAATGTTGGGAACACAGAGGAAGGAGCAGGGTCGGGGCTCTGCCAAGGAAAGACTTAGGGATCCCCCACAAACACCTTCAAATAGCCCAGGTGGCAGGTTGAATAGTCTCGTTCCGCAGCACAAGGGGGCGCACTCGGCCCAGTGGGAGGAGCCACAGACAGGGAGACGCGTCTTCCACGTGGTGAACCCAAGACCAGGAGTCTGAAGCCCTTGGCCACAGCAGGAACGACTGCCCCGGGGGCAGTGAGGTCCCTGCCACCCAGAGTGCACACTGGAGGCCCAGCATCACTGCACGGCCACTTGTCGTCACAGGTGCCGCCGGACGACTCAAGCACCAAGTAACAAGGAATCAAATTTCTAGGATCCTATGACAGGCATCGTGAAGGACACGTGGGACTTGGGCCCTCGGTCTGAGACACAGCCACAAAGCCTGGCCTTGGCCAAGTCCCCTAACGTCTCTCAACAGTAGCGGTCAGGAGGAAGTGGAAATCTCTCTCTCCTGGGCTGCCGTGAGCAGCGAGCGAGAGGCTGAAGGTGGCCCACTGTATAATCGTCAAGAACTGTCTGGGAGGGCAGCTACTCGATGGGGGGCGAGGAGGCGGGTCGAGGCTGGAGAGGGGAATCACAGGCTTGACATCAGGTGACATGGTCTCTCCACACTCCAGGCCTGCGCTGAGCCTCCCCTGTCGCCTCCCATGGCCCTGCCCCCAGGCACACCTGCCACAAGTGTTGGCAGCCAGGAGACACAGTGCAAGGGTGTCAGGGGGGCTGCCATAGCAGATGTGCCCGGTGGCTACTGATACCCTCCCCCGCAGGGACAGAAGCTGCTCTCTCCTCCCGAGGAGACAGTGATCTCAGGAAGCGGGACAGGACAGCTCTGTCCTCAGCTGGCCCCCTGGCCGGGCCCTGCAGGACTTTGAGAATCAGTGCGGTCCCAGCCTTTGACCACGGCTGGCCGGCAGAGGGCGCTCCGACACCCCTTTTGGCCGTCTCGGCCCTGTTTTCTCCTCTGTTCAGGAAGGGACCTTTGCGAGGCCACAGGCGTGGAGGGGGAGGGGGAATAACAACCTCGCGTTACTGGGCACCTGCTGTGCCCAGGCGCTCGCCGGGCCCTGCGCACTACTCAGTCACCCCGCAACTGCCGCCCCACTCACGAGCGAGGAAACCGAGGCTCGGGAAGGTTGTCTCTGGACGGCGCACCCGGCCCCGGAAAGGTCCACCGCCTTCACTCAGCAAGCTGGAGGCTTAAATTAAAAGACCCGACGCCACCATCTTAAGTGAAACAACTCAGAAACAGTCAAACCGCATATTCTCGCTTACAGGCGGGCGCTAAACGGTACGCACGTGTGGACGGAGGGGGTGGCATGAGGGACAGTGGGGACTCAGCGGGCTGGGGGGGTGACGAGACGTTACGTAATGGGGACAATGTACACTATTAGGGTGATGGATGCACCAAAAGCCCAGACTTCACCACTACGCGATATATCCACGTAACAAAACTGCACTTGTACCCCTTAAATTCATACAAATAGAAAAAATAAATAAAAGGCCTCACAAAAGCAATGTTAGGTACAATACACCGAGAGAGCGCCGTCTGCTGTCCGAGGCAGCATCCTTGGGGCAGGCCAGGTGGTGGCGCTGGTGGGACCCAGCCCCAGACACCCGGCTTTGGCAGGAACCCCTTGGGACCGGGCTCCTTGACTCTGACCTGGTTTCCTCAGCTGGTCTCAGGCGCGGGCTGTTCCCGGCCCACCCAGCGTGCCTTCTCTGGGGCCCTGTTGCCTGCAGCGGCCCACACTGCTGCCCGCTGACCCTGTGCCCTCCATTGGGCCAGGGCTGAGAGCCACCGGGGGACCATCTTCTCTGTGCCTTGGACTGGGCCTCCTGCTGCTGCTCTTAAGTTACGGGCTTTGCCCCCCTGGGTCTCCAAGGACCTTTTGCTATCAGCTGACCCTGGCCTGAGCCTAACTCCTAGGGAGGAAGGGCGGGAGGGAGGGTGGGCGTCAGGCCCATGCCCAGCTGATTCAGTTCAACAGCCTTACCCTCCCCCTTGCCCTCCAGGGCCGGCTTCCTGGGTGGCACTGCCATAAACCGTGGCTTCGTGGGGTTGTCAGCCCAGAGAGCCTCCTGAGCATCAGTGGCACCCGCATCCCGCCTGGCAAGGGCAGGGGGCTTAGCTTCACTTCAGGGGTCATTCGCCCCCGGTTCCTTGTGCCACCACCCACTAAAGCGCCATGCTAAGCTAAACGCCTGGGGGCAGAGGGTGCAGGAGGGGGGTCAAAATCACTGTGAGGAGACACCACCTGCCCTGCCCTCAGGGGGCCTGTGTTGGTAACTTGTCCCCGAGGACCCTCTCAGCTCTGCAGGGCTTTAACACAACGCTCCTTCATCTGCTTCCCCTGGAATCCCGCCTTCGACCTCTTCCTGTCTCTTAACACAGTCTCCAGCAGGTCCCGTGGCTCTCGGTGACTTTCAGATACAAAAAGGCCAGTCCCAGCTAGTGCCAACTTAAACTCCACCTGACATCTGATGAAATGCTCCCCTCTCCTTCCCTGGCCCACAGCCACGCCCAGGGCCCTGCCTCCCCCTGCAGGAGTTGGGGCACGAAGGAGGGACAGGGAGAGACGGGGCCCCTTGCCCAGTGGCCAGCCCTCCCGGAGGACACAAGCAAAATGGCTCCAACGCTCCCAGAGTCCACTTGGCCACGGGAGACCGCCCGCCCTGACAGAGCAGTGGCCGTGTGAGCAGCCCCTGCCCTCCCGCCCCAGCCGCCTTCTGTCTCTCTTCTGTCCCGCTCAGGCGGGCCTGAGGGAGACCAGCCTGACCACCGAAGAGGTCCCTCCTAGGTGAGAATGAGATGGGGGCTCCCCTTTCTACAGGGACCCCCACCCTCTAATAGAGAGGTCCTTTAGTGTCCCCGCCATAGCTGGCTTGACAAGGGGGACGGAGAAGCCACCGCCTTCTCCCCTGGAGTTTCTCTAGATTTCCTGAGCTCCTGCTCACACAGACCCAGGTGAGAGTCAGGGGCAGGTGGGAATGCGGGTAATAACGACACTGATAGCGGACACAGTATCGCTTCCTAGGTCCTGGTCACTGTTCTTTACACAGATTGACTCATTTAATCCTCGTAGCAACCTTAGGAGGTGGGCACATTATTATCCCCATTTTATAGGCGAGGCGCCTGAGGCACAGCGAAATTAGGTGACTTCACCAGTTACTTGGTTTAATAAAGCGCCACCCCTGCTGGTAACTGGCAGAATGTTCTGGAGAAGCAGAACTGGTTCAGCCACTTTTTAATCGGCCCTGGAGGAGAGTCTGCCACCCAGTAATGTCCGCATCTCTAGACTGTGAGTCTTAATGCTTCTTTGTTCCAACTGTGATTCCCAAGTGACAACAGGAAAAGCCTCATTTAAAACCTTTTTCACTTTCATTGAATGTCAGCTCTGTACATTGTGCCTGCCTAATCCTTACAACCACCTTACAGAGGACCGGTTTTTTTTTTTTTTTTTTTAGAAACAGGGTCTCACTCTGTTCTGTCACCCAGGCTGGGGTGCAGTGGCACAATCACAGCTTACTGCAGCCTCAAACTCCTGGCCTCAAGCGATCCTCCTGCCTCAGCCTCCTGAGTAGCTGGGACTACAAGGCACATGTCACCATGTGCAGCTTGGCATTTTTTGTAGAGACAGGGTCTTGACCTGTTGCCCAGGCTGGTTGTAAACTCCTGGGCTCAAGCAGTCCTCCCACCTCGGCCTCCCAAAGTGCTGGAATTACAGGCGTGAGCCCCTATACCTGGCCACAAGACTGATTATTAAGCCCATTTTACAGAAGAGGAAACTGAGACTCAGAGAAGCCAAGTGATTTGCTCAAGACCTCACAGCTTGGTAATATGAGAACCAGTCAACAAAGGATATTGGGTGTCTGACTCAAAATGTGAGATCTGGACTGGGAGTGGTGGCTCACGCCTGTAATCCCAGCACTTTGGGAGGCTGAGGTGGGAGGATCGCTTGAGGCCAGGAGTTCAAGACTGGCCTGCGCAAGAGCGAGACCCTGTCTCTACAAAAAAAGAAAAAGAAAAAAAAAATGTGAGATCTGGCATGAGTCACTTAATCAAAAACATTTCTTGCTGGTTCAGTGCTGGACACTGGGGACAGCAAGCTGACTGTGCAGCCCTCAAACATTACAGCCCAGTGAAGGGGCCTCAGAGGCAGAGGTTGGTACAGGGCAGAGAGCTCCAAAGCCACTGCCCCATCATCAGGGACACCACAGACACTTGGCACAACGAAGCCTGCCTTTCACGTGGAAGGTACGTGTCTCACTCACCATCAACAGGATGGACATACGACTGAGTTCTCACCACTCCATGCATCCCTGTTTCAGCCAAACCCAACATGTGGAGACCTCATTTTACAGAAACCAATTAGGGTGAGGATATTTGCTTCACCAAATAAATTAAGGCAGGATTTCTTAATAATGCTTTTTTATTGATTAATAATGTTTTTATTGTTAAAAATATATAAATGATAAAACATTTTTACAATACAGAAAGGCAGAAAACAAAATAATAACCATCCATTATCTCACCATGTAAGAGGTAAGATGCAAAAGACAGAAAACCCAAGCAGCAAAGGGAAAATGTTCAGACTCGAATGATCAAACCACAGACCACACAGGGAGTACTGCAGCCCCCACCTCTCTCCCACTTTTGTCCATCTCTCAGCATGTGGCTCCATCTTCAGTAGGCTTTCCCCCCATGCATGGGAAGCATGACTGCCAGCCTCACTGCACTCACATCCTTACCATGCCTCGCCAAAGAGGGAAACAGCTTCTCTTCCCACTCTAGCTCAGAAAATCCCAGAGAAGGACTCTGATTGGCCATCTTGGGTCATGTGACCCAGCCCTGCAGTCTCAGTGGCAGAGTTCTAAGTAGTTCTCCAAAAGAAGGGGTTGCTGTTCTTGCAGACAAAAGGATAGATAACTATTTTATACCACCAGGGGAAAATCACTCTTAATATTTGATCTTTAGTGCAAGCAACACAAGCCATGCAGAATGACATAAGTAGAAAAGGAAATTATTAGAGGATAAAAGGAGCCTTCTGCTTCTAGCATTATGGCATCATGGCTGAGAACAGCTAAACCCTAAAAAACATATTTTTTTTGAGATATAGCTGATCTGACAAGAGATAGGGTATGTCTCTAAAGACACCTGGCCAGGGCCAGAGCAGCAGGCAGTTAGATATACAAACCCTATGTCCTAAGGACTAAAGATTTGGAGATTTTCAGATATAAAATATAGAATAGATATTTATGGCATAGTTAAAGAAATAAAAGATGTAGTCACAAAGAAACCACTCAACAAACCCTATCCATGTAAAATTGCAATAATAAGGTAGAATTTGAGGATGCAAACAGAAAAGAACAGACCTAAAATACAGGACAAAACTCAGCAGCCAGGCAGGAGAGGGTGGCGAGCATCAAAGTGTTCTGAGGTCTGTCTTGTATTATTTAGGGAAGGGGCTAATATATTGTTTAGCTGTACATTCTGTTAAGCTATATACACATTTTTGTTTGTTTTTTTTGAGACAGAGTCTCGCTCTGTTGCCCGGGCTAGAGTGCCGTGGCGTCAGCCTAGCTCACAGCAACCTCAAACTCCTGGGCTCAAGCGACCCTCCTGCCTCAGCCTCCCGGGTAGCTGGGAATACAGGCATGCACCACCGTGCCCGGCTAATTTTTTCTATATCTTTAGTTGTCCAATTAAT
>NW_012148041.1:214215-229312 GCF_000956105.1 Propithecus coquereli
TGCTAATGGGGGTATGGATTGTTTACAGTGGGGCTATCATGAGCAAGGCTGCTGTGAGCATTTTCAGTATGCCTCCTGTGTGCGTGTGCATACGCATGCGTGTGCATTTCTCCAGCCCAGTGTATGTACCCAGGAGTGGAACTGCTGGGTTACAGGTTAGACATATTTTCAATTTCACTAGAAAATGCTCCAATTTACACTCGTGCACCCATTTACACTCCCACCACATCCTTGATGACACTTGGTCTTGCCAGATTGTAAAACTCTCTCTGTTTTTGTTTATATGTAAATAAATTTATTTCATCTTGGTTTTTGAAAGATAGTTTTGTGGGGCAAAGACAATTAGGAATAAACAGATGGATTTTTAAATGGAACTTTAAAAAATATAAAAGTTGCAATTTAAAACCTTATTGAAGGCATTTTGGATACAGCTAAAGAGAGAATTAGTGAGCTGAAAATATACCCAAAGAAATGGCCTAGAAAAATAGCACAGTAAAACAAGGAAAGAGAGTTTGAAAAAGATTTTAAGAGCTGTGGAAGGTAGAATAAGAAGATCTAACATATATTTGATCAGCATCTCAGAAAAAGAGAACAGAGAAAGAGGAGATGAAATATTTAAAGAGATAATGACTATGATACGTCCAGAAGTGATAAGCAACATAAATCCGCAAAGAAAGCACATATCCCAAGCACATAAATAAAGATAAACCCAGACCTGGATAACTTGTAATAAAAACACAGAACACCAAAGACAAAGAGGGTTTTGTTTTGTTTTTGTTTTTTGTGACGAAGTCTCACTCTGTCACCCCTGCTAGAGTGTAGTGGCATCATCATAGCTCACTGCAACCTCAAACTCCTGGGCTCAAGTGATCCTCCTGCCTCAGCTCCTGAGGAGCTATGACGACAGGCATGCGCCACCATGCCCGGCTAATTTTTGTATTTTTAGTATAAACGGGGTCTCACTCTTGCTCCTCAGGCTGGTCTTGAACGCCTGAGCTCAAGCGATCCTCCCGCCTTGGCCTCCCAGAGTGCTAGGATTACAGGTGTGAGCCACTGCTCCTGGCCCAAAGTGATCTTAAAAGCAGCCAGAAGAAAAGGATAGATCCTCCTAGACTCAGAAGTCACAAGAGATGCGAGAGACAGTAAATACTATCTTCAAAATGTTCAGGAAAAATAAATGTCAGGCTAGAATTCTGTGCCCCACAAAACTTAGCATATCTTTATTAATATGGGATAAAAACAGTTTTAAGATTTAAAAAGCATTATCAGCAATAAAGTCTGTACCTAAGGATAGACGTCAAATCAGTTCAAAGATTCAACTACTCTAAACACATAATTAGAGACTCCAAAATATATGAAGCAGAAATGAACAGAACCACAGGGAGGAATCGGAAGCTCCAACAGGGTGGGAAACATTTTAACAAAACTCCTCCAACTGTAATATGTCAAGGAGACAAAAGTCAGCAGAGATACAGAAGATCTGAATGGTGAAATGAACAAACTTTCTCTACTGTGTGGAAGTCTGCACCAAACAATTGAGAATTCACATTGTTCTCAAGCACACATGGAATATTTAGCAAAAATGATCACACCTTAGTCAGAGAGCAAGTCTCAAGAAATTCAGACCATGGTCTCTAACTGCAATGCAATTATGTTATTAGTTATGAACAAAACAAGCTAAATAAAAATTTTCCATACATTTGATAATTTAAAACACAATCTTTCAAAATAAGCCAGGTTTGGGAATTGGAGGAATATATGGGAATATAGATTTTAAAAAGACTGGCCACACGTTAATAATTGCCGCTGAACCTGGCTGACGGGTCCCAGGAGTTCATTATACATGCTCTTCTCTGTTATACATTTAAATTTTTTCCACAATAAAAAGTTTTTTTAAAAAAAATTCCTGTCAAATAATTAAAAGTAATTTAATAATACTTAGACATAAACATTAGTGAAAATATTTTATATCAAGACTTCAGGGATACAGTGAGAGCAATGGTGGTGGGAAATACACAGCTTTAAAAGCTCGGAGAAGAAGAAAAGCTAAAATCGACACACTGACGGGCCACGTTAGGGAAAGAACTGTTGCATAAATAACAAGGAAGGGGCTGTCAGGAAGTGACAAAGAGCAGAAATTAGTAGCAAGGAAACATGGGAGACGATCAATAAGGTCAAAAGTTGGTTCTGTGACAATACCAATTAAACTGGCAAACCTCTGGTGAGGCTGACCAATGGGAAAGACACGAGAGGGAGAAGTCACACACGACAGAGACGTGACAATGAGGAACGCTTGCCGCTGATGCAGTGGAGAGTAAAGGACGAAGGGCGTGAGAGCACTGGCGGGACCTCAGGAGGGCCGGGAGCGCAGGCCAGCTCAGGTGCCCAAGGTCACACCACGACCCTGCTCCCCCGAGAGCCAGAGCCCGGCTCACCGCTGTCCTCCCCAGGACGGACCTCAGGCAGCTCCTCGTCCTCACACTGCTCAGCTGCTCTGGGCACCCCGTCGACTGCTGAGCCCAGGAAAGTGTGTTTCTGCCGCCTTCCTCGCAGAGAGAGGCCTCTCCAAACTTAGGAAGTGTGGTCAGAAGATGCTGGAAATGGTTAAGATGGTAAATTTTACATAATGTGTATTTTACCAAAATCAAAAAAACAGACAGATGCTGGAGCAGCCATGAGGCATTTCAAAGGGCCACTACAGAGAGCATGGATGAGGAGCCGTCACCAGCTTGAAGTCTGGGGCTTTGCCCTCCTCGCGAGCTAACGGGTGAGCCTGCCGAGCCTTCGTGGGTGACGGCAGAAGATGCAAGACTCCTGGAGACAAAGGACTTTATTACTCAAGGCACAGCTGGCACGTAAGGGTTTCGTGTTTCTCATGGTTCCTGCTGCCCCACAAGTCCCATGGAGTGAGGCGAAACCGCCCAAGGGGATCCTGAGCGCACAGTGGGTTTGCAGCACAGCCGAGGAGCCCCAAGCTTCAGGAACTTAAGTCTTTTTTAGGAAATGACAAGCTAATCTGCCTGACCTTCGCTCTGGAAGGAGACATCCTTAAACAAACCTCTGCTCAGGAGCGAGACTCCATCTCTATCTTCCAAGACTGTCAGATAGACAAACGTCCTTGAAAAGACAGCCTAGAACAAAGGTACGTGTGTCATGGAATTCAAGCGCAGGACAGGCCCCGGCATGGAAAGCAGTGGGCACAGGCTCTACAGTCAAGCCAGGCCCGCGAGGGGCATCTCAGAGGAGCAGTGCTGACGGCCAGCCCAAACCAGGCCCCACTGCAGCCACGGACAAGGAAAGGATAGGGCCCTCCCCTGTTTCCCTGGGACCAGGGAACCCAGATCCTCATAAGAGCCAATGTAATGGGGAGAAGACATGCTACTGGCTGGTTGTGCTGCCAGCCAGGCAGGTGGAAGTTCTAAGCTAATCTTAAGTCTATTTTGAAAAATACAGAAATATGACACATCTCGGGTGCAAGTGTTTTCGAGACAGTTGCCATTGCCGCAGAGTGGTCTGTCTCCCCCCATCCTTTAAGGCCCTCTCAGTGGCCCAGCCCTCACCCCCCCATGGCTCCAGCCCCATTCCAAGCCCCTGGCCTTCTTCTACCCCAAAAGAGCACTGGCAGAGTGAAAGGATATTATTCATTTTTACCCCATCTCACCCAAAAAGAATTCTAAGTAACCTCCCCCAAAATACATACAGAACAAGATTTTTTAACCAAGAGGCAAAATTGGGGTAAAATAAAAATAAAGGCAGAAAAGACAAAGCTAAATCAGGAATAAGTTTAGCACTCACTGGCCAGGCGAGGTGGCTAAGTGTCCACCAGGCAGATGAATGGATAAAGAAAATGTGCCAGTGGGCGCAGCAGCTCACCCCTGTAATCCCAGCACTTTGGAAGGCTGAGGCAGGAGGATCCCTTGAGGCCAAGAGTTTGAGACCAGCCTGAGCAACATAGTGAGACCCCATCTCTACAAAAAATAGAAAAATTATCTGGGCATGGTGGTGCATACTTGTGGTGCCAGCTACTCAGGAGGCTGAGACAGGAGGATGAGTTGAGCCCAGGCATTTGAGGTTGCTGTGAGCTAGGATGATGCCACTGCACTCTAGTCTGGGCAACAGAGTAAGGACCCTTTCTCAAAAAAAAGAAAAAAACGGTTAGCACCCACAGTATGGCCTTAATCATGCACCCTGTTATTCCAGGGCTCCCTGGATTTGGCTCTGAGTTTCCCGGCAGCCAGAACAGAAAGGGAAGTTACATTGTCACAAGATCCAAAACATAAACACAAAACAGTCATTCAGGAGAAATCTGGCCATTCAAGCACTACCGCGGGAGAGAGGTATCTTCCCTGGTCCCCTTCGAGAGAATACCAGGTGACGTAGTAAAAGCATCCTCAAGGCTATCCCTTCCGAAACTCAGCAGCACACCTGCTGTGACGCTTTCCTACAGCACCCCTTACTGAAGGTCCACACAGCCCGCACTTTGAGTCAATCACAGAAATTCTAGGGGGGCCACAACCCACATGGACTTCTCAAAGGTCTCTCAGAAAGATTCATAGAGGGCTGATTTGCTCCCAGGGCCTCGCCTGCTAACCTGACTTGCTTAGACCTGCTCTGACCTCATTACTGGCCTCGTGCCTGTGATGGGTTCCTCACAGACCCCAGTCTCATAACTGGGCCTCCACACTCTACCTGAGCCCAACTCCCTTCTCGCTTCGCCTCCCACCCCTGTGGCAGACGTCACTAACTCACCCGGCACCAGGCCTCGGGCCCTGTCCAGGTTTACACGGGAACAGGGCTGTGACATCGTTTGCAACGCATGGAACTGACAACAGACATCAAGGACTGTACGTCAGCAAGAAAAATATAAACAACCTGAAAGGAAAACAGGCAAAGGATCTGAATGGGCCTTTCAAAAAAGAGAAGCCGCTTGTGTCCAATATACACGAGAAGTTGTTTAGTCTCACTAGTAATTAGAGAAATGCAAATTAAAACAAGAATGAAATACCATTTTACACCCAACAGATTGGCGAAAATTAATATGCCCAATGAGAGCAAGTGAAGAAACGGGAGCTGCACAGTCTGTCCGTGGGAGTGTAAACTGGTGCACCCACCTCGGAGGACGATTTGACAAATCTCAGTCCAGCTGAAGATGCACAAGCATTATGACCCACAATTTCCACTTCCAGTCGGCACTGCAGAGAAACTCTTCTGTTTCTCTTCCAAGGAGATGTGTTCAAGAAGGTTCTCTGAAGCACTGATCATAATCATGAAATATTACAAGCAACCTATTCTCAGCAGGAGAATAGAGAAACTGCAGTATCATAAAATAAAAGATACAGACATTACCATGAGTGGATTAGATTTGCATAAATCAGCACTGATAGATCTCAAAAGCATAGGGTTCAGATAAAGTAATTTGCAAAATGATATGTAATATTATACCATTCGTGTAAAATTTTAGAACATAAAACAATATCATATATTGTTTATGGATATATGCGTATTTGGTAAAAGTTTTAAAACATGTTTGGGAATGAAAAATACTTCAGAGAAGAGAGAAGGAGGGAGGCCAAGGATGGGCTTTAGTTCTTTCTGTAACACATTTTCTTTTCGAAAACAGAACAGGCCGGGAGCGGTGGCTCACGCCTGTAATCCTAGCACTCTGGGAGGCCGAGGCGGGCGGATTGTTTGAGCTCAGGAGTTCGAAACCAGCCTGAGCAAGAGCGAGATCCTATCTCTACTAAAATTAGAAAGAAATTAATTGGACAACTAAAAATATATAGAAAAAAAAATTAGCCGGGCATGGTGGCACATGCCTGTAGTCCCAGCTACTCGGGAGGCTAAGGCAGAAGAATCACTTGAGCCCAGGAGTTTGAGGTTGCTGTGAGCTAGGCTGATGCCATGGCACTCTAGCCAGGGCAAAAGAGTGAGACTCTGTCTCAAAAAAAAAAAAAAAAGAAAGAAAAAGCAGATAAGCCAAAAAATAATTTTTTTTGCCTTTCTTATCTGGGCGATGGGATGGGAAGGCCAAAATATTAAAACCAAAATAACCTTGTTGGAGGATATATAGGTGTTTTATATCATTTTCTGCACTTTTCTTCATGCATCAAATCTTTCAAAATTTGTAATAAAAAGCAAAACAAACAAAGAGTGCCGTGACCTCTAGCGACTGGTGCAGGCGGGGCAGGGGAACAGGCAGGAGAGGTCACTGCCCTCCACACCTGCCTGGAATCCCAGCTTCTCTGACCTCCCGCAGTCCCTGCCCACGTCCCAAAGATTCGGCACCCCCACCTGACCATAGGTCTTGCTGGCACCACCCAGGTTCCAGGAGGCCGCCGGCCCCCCCAGCCAGGGGTGGTCGCAGGGCACTGAGAAGCAGACAGCGGGAGCCTGCTTCACACAGCTTCCCAGCGGACCCCAGACCTGGCCTCACGAAGACCTGCAGGAGCCCCCCGTGCTCACGGTTCATTCTCGACCTCACCCACCGACGTCTCCAGAAGAAGCTCTGTCCCCTCTCCAGGCAGCTGAAGGCTGACTGTGACCAGAGGCTCTGTCCAGTGAACCTTCCCCAGGGGGACAACACACCCTTCTCATTCACAGCCGGGCCTGTGCTCCTACCCAGTTTTTATATTGACCACTTTTTCATCCATTTATGACCAGATCCTTCCTGATCAAAGTTTTTAGTTTTTCTCTTGGTTGAAGAAGAAAATAAAGAGTGGGGAGGGAAGCAGGAGAGCGTGTGCCAGGGGATGAAGGGACAGCGGCCGGGGGGGTGCAGAGGAAGGCAGGCGGGGGCCACGGAGACGGGAAGTCGAGGCAGAGGCTGCAGGAGGTCGGCGAGCTGGGCCACAGGCTCAGCCCTGGACCACGGGGCCCGCGCAGGCGGAGGGCTGGGCCTTGGACCCGCAGGCCGACAGATGCCACACCTTCTCCTGAGGGCCATTCCGACTGCCCCTCTCTCCAGGAGGGACCAGAGCAGCCCCGGACACTGCGGAAGAGGAGCGGCGGGTCCTGGGGAACCTGCGGGACCCGCGTCCCCCACACTGCTGCCCGGCCACCCTGGACCTTAACCAGGTGCCGGCCTGGAGGTGTCTCAGCGCAACAGACGGACGCTCGCCGCTGAAGCCTAAGCTGCCGGGGAGACGGAAGCCCCACCAGCGAGGAGGGCTGGCCTGGGAAACTGGTCCGCGTTCCAAAGTCACACGCTGGGTTCCTGGTCCCGGGCAGGAGTCAGGCCACAGCCCCAGCTTTGCCACCTGTCTTCAGTGATCAGGAGACTGGACGAAGCCTCCAGCCTGTCCCCGCGCCAAGGCATCTCACCCGGGCCACCGATGTACGACTGGACAGGTTGCGCGATTGCAGGAGTGGTAAGTGGAGCCGAATGCGGAGTCTCCTCCCGAGCTCGGGGAGGGTCCCCACCGGGTCCCCACTCCCATTCCTGCCTCACCGGGACCGGACCCCCTCGGTGCCTCCTTCCCTGCCTGTACAGCTCCCTGCAGGCCGCAGAGGGCCCTCGGAGCCTTCGTTTTCCTTTGAAAGAGAGGCTGGGAGTCCCCGGCAACGTCACAGCCCAAGAGCCCCCCGGCCCCGCGGCCGTCGACGTCCCCGGCGCAGCCCCCGGTTCAGAGCAGGCGCGGCGACGCCGGCCACCGCCACGAGGTGGCGCCAGGAAACCGCGCTGAGACTCCCAAACGCCGCGCGTCCCAGGCCCAGGCCACGTTCCTCCTCTCTCCAAATCCGGGCTGCGAGGCTCCATGCCACGGGCTGTCGCGGGTCCCGTCGCTCCCAAACCCGCACCGGGGCCCCGGTTCACAGGGGAGCGGGCCGGTGGGCACCCTCGTGCGGCTGCAAGGACATCTCGCGGAAGGAGCCCATCAGGTGTGCAGCACACCCTCCCCGCACGGCCCCGGGATGCACCTTGCTCCTCCTGGATTGTGACAGGGGCAGGGAGAGAATAGAACGTGGAAGCGAAATTACAGAAGACATTGCCACTGGCAGAGCGCCGCTGTGCCCTGCTGGGGCCAGCGCCTTACACCAGAGGTCCCCAACCTATGGTGAGTTGTATAGTTATTTCATCATATTACTATATTACAGTGTAATAATAATAGAAACCAAGTGCACAATAAATGTAATGCACTTGAATCATCCGGAAACCATTCCCTCTTCCCGGTCCGTGGAAAAATTGTCTTCCGTGAAAACGGTCCCTGGTGCCAAAAAGGTTGAGAACTGCTGCAATACAATACAGTACCGCTAACTTTTACAGGGTGCTCCTGCTGCTCCCCACCCTGTGGACTGAGAAACCAAAGCCTGGAGGGACTGGTGCCCTGGCATCCACACCTGGGTCCCTCAACCCCCAGGAAGGGCAGAGGTGCTAACCACTGCCGGTGGCCGGGAGTCACCCAGGCTCCTGCAGCCTGAGCCTGCCGGGTCCCGGGCACAGGCCCCCGCAGTCCCAGCCCAGACCTGGAGCCCTCTCCCACCCGCACACCCTGTCCTGGGAAGCAGCGTGAAGTCTTAGGAAGAACAGGGGCTCTGGAGCCCGGAGGTCTGGGCTGAAGCTTGTTCCGGGGGTGCCGGCCGCGTGATCCTGGGCGAGTCATTCAACTGTACTCACGCCCAGCCTGCGAGTTCTAACATTAGAAACTAGACACATGGAATAAAATACCTGGTGTGTGGCGGGGGCTCAATAAATGATAATTAATACGGGAGTGTAGATGGACTCCTAGTTTGTGCCAGGTCCTCTGCAGGGGTTCGAGGGACCCCAGAGACGAATGAGATGTGACTGCTGCCCTCCAGGAGGGGCTGCCGAGCAAGGCAACGGGCCCAGTCTTTCCCAGAGACCCAGGAGAGCGAGATGTGGTGTGGCCACGGGAACGTGGAAGCTGCAAGAAGAGGTGGCGCCTTGCTGACCCTGACTGTGGTGGCGTATTCCCTACACTGCAGATTGTACACGTGCTGCAGATTATGTAAGTGTCGCTGCCTTTATCGAGGCCGGTTCTTCACCCACATTCATTGCCAAATGCGTACTGAGAGTCCTCTGGGTGCCAGGTTCCCTGCCGGGCGCTGGGCACAGCCCTGGACAACGGTGACGGCCCACCTGGGGGAGAACGGACTTCAAAGAAGTCGCGACACAGACACGCTCTGGACTCATGCTAAGGTGCCTGCCTCACAGGGAACGTTGCAGTCGGAGCGCCAGCGAGCATACCAAGGGCTGGGCGGCAGGGGCGTCCTTCCTGACGCAGGCAGTAAGAGGGGTGTCCTCAGTAACAATTTTTAAAGCAGTAAGAACCGACTAGAAGCCAGTCTGCTCTTCATTATCACTAAGCACAGCAGTTCTAAACAGCGCCCTACCCCCAGATTCTTTTGGTGGTTTAAGACCTCAACAATTGCTTTAGTTGCTGTTGACTTTTGCTAATACATATGTAAGTCTCAAATTAACACGTTTTTATTACTTATCCTTTAATAAACATTGCACACTACTTGAAAATTAATTGGGAGAATTCCCAGTTATTTAGCCACTCCCCAACGCTGGGAGACAGCTTTCCGTGTTTAGCCGATTCAGAATTGTTTACACTCGCTGCAAAGTTGTCTGGAATCCCTGTTGTACTATATTGTCCCGCGGGTAAACATTGGGTTTGAAATAAACGTTGGTAGCATAATTTTATGTGACCACTTTGAGTTTTTATTTGTTTAAAATTTTTCAGCTGGGAAGATATTTGAAAGCCACTACAATCAATCCCGAAAAAACACAGATATTGACATTACTGTAATTTCTGGAATTTGTTGTGAAATGAATTTTTTCTGAATTTCTGCCAAATTTATCCTTATGTTTAAGGCTTTCCCTAATTATTTGTGTATCTGTTGCTTCCTGTGAAAAGAAATAGTGCCAAATAAAAATAATAAAAAAAAATTTTTGGTCAATGATGATTGAAGACAGATTGACAAAACTGCCTACACTATTTTTAGAACATGAATATGAGAAGATCAATTTTGACAAAGTCTTGACAAATTTGCAGAAGTCTGGAAAACAAAGTGTAATGTTATTCATTACTGTAACAGATGTAGATATGTATTTTCCCTCTTGTCAAAAAATGCATTAATGTAATTGAAAAGTAATAACCCCCTACTTTTTTTTTGTTCTATTGTATTTGTATTATTTTTTACTAGGATGATTATATGAAATTCAGTAAAAGAAAAATCTAACTGTATTTTTGTTGGCCCTATTATTGTTCATGTCACAATGATCCCTGGAAGTAATGCTGTAGAGGAGAGGTGTTAAAAAGCTACCTGCTCTGGTGTGGAATACTCCAGGTGTGACACCGCAGGGAGGGAAGGCGTCCCGAGTGAGCGACATGCTGAAGGGTGAGGTGCGGACGGCCAGGAAAAGAGGGTGGAGGGTGCTTCAGCAGAGCGAGAGTGAAGGCCCAAGTCAAGGACAAGCTCGGTGTGTAGGAGAAGCACCACTGCCACTGTGGCTACAGCAGAGTAAGCAGAGTGAAGGCCTGGCAGGGGCCATGTGATTCGGGAGGACCTGACTGAGGTGTGAGAAAACCCAAAACAGTGACTTAAATTAGATCCCATAACAGTTTGCCATAACCAAAGCCCCAAGGTAGGTAGGTGATCTAGGGCTAGTGTGTGTCCCAGTGTCAGGGACTAGGCCCTTCTGTCTTAGTATTCAGCCTCAGCACTGGCTTCCTCCTCGTGGCCCAAGGTGGCTGCTAGAGTGTCAGCCATAATGTCTGCATTCTTGTCAGCAGGAAAGAGGAAGGGGCAAAAGAAGCCCCACCCCATCCTCACATGAGACCAGGACATGCTGCCTGTATCCAGTTGGCCAGCATTTAGTCACATGGCCCCACCTAGCTACAAGGGAAATTGGAAAGTGGGCTCTTTAAATGGTTGTGCCCAGCTACAAATAGGAAGTTCACTTTCTAAAGAAGAAAAGGATGAATAATGGTGAAGGGGCAACCGTTCTGCCGCATCATGAAAAGAATGTTGTTTTTATCCTAAAAGCAATGGTGAGCCACTGAAGATTTTAAGACCAAGAATAGCCCAGCACGGTAGCTTGCTCCTGTAGTCCCAGCCACTTGGGAGGCTGAGTCAGGAGGATCGTCTGAGGCCAGGAGTTTGAGACTACAATGAGCTACGACTGTGCATGTGAATAGCCACCACACTCCAGCCTGGGCCATCTCTAATTTACAAAGAAGAAGGAGGAGGAGAAAGGAGAAGAAGAAGAGTATGATCATCCTTGCATGTTAAGAAGAGAATAAGGAATGGATGGGCAACCAGGGTGGCTTCGGGGGAGCGGGTTAGGAGGCTACAGCAATAATCCAGTACGGGGGAATCGGATGGGAAAGGAGAGGTAGAGGACGGTATCAAAGATACCAAGACTGCTCGCTGGAGGGTGGAGGCAGTTACTGAGTTTGGCAAGAGTGGAAAGAAGCAAGTTTGTCGGTGATGACATGAGTTCATTGTAAACTTTTGACATCCAGATGTATGTAAGACACCCAAATGGGGGTGTCAGGTGGGCAGTGGATACACAAGTCCAGAGCACAAAGAGAGGCCTGACAGGCAGATTGGAGTGTGGGGGTCGTGGCGAGGACATGATATTTAACGCCAGGGACCAGCGAACACAGGTGCAAGTGAGAAGGCGGAGCCTGGGAACGTCTGGCAGAGAAAGGCTGGAAAGAGCAGAAAGTGGAGAAGGAGCCTGAGAAACAGGCCGAAGACTGCAAGAACAGCAGGAGGGGCTCATGGAAGCCAAGGGAACTGAGTGTTTTGATTAGGGAGGGGAGGTGGCCCCCAGGTTAAGGCCAGTGCCCTTCCCCTGCCCACGGCCCAACCTGGCCTGGACTGCTGCAGAGGCAGGAAAAGGATGGGGAAAACCTGAAGTCAGCAGTCAGCGACCTGGGTTGTAGACCTGGCTCCAACACTGCCCTCTCTGAACTCAGTTCCTCATCTATAAAATGCGACGTGGCACCAACTACCATGGCAGATACTGTTATTGCCTGTCCACACCATGCCTCCCTAATAGAACCCCAGTTTTATCGGGGTAACTGTGACAGAGACTACCAATTGACCCAATATCCAGTCTCCTTTCTTCCCAAGAAATGGAAGTTCTAGCTGAGCACATGACTGTCTAGCTAAAGACTACATTTCCCAGCCTCCCTTGCAGTGAGGTGTGGTCATGTGACTGCAGTGGGTTATTAACAGGAGAGGAACCCTGAGCTTTGGGAACCTGAATCTTTTATAATGGGACCTGAGCAAACTTGCCCTTTGATCTGGAGGAAAACACTACCTTCCAAAGCTGTTCCGCACACAAACCTCCTTGAAAAGACAGAACAAAAGGCAATCAGAATATGTACAACTATTATATATCAACTTAAAAGTACAAGGAAAAAAAGGTAATCAGTGCCTCTGCTCACATGCTATGTAGAAACATGAGAACATGGAAAATTAATTGTCTCCCAATATTGCACTAATATTGGATTATGAATGAATAATGG
The DNA here is from genome assembly GCF_000956105.1 of Propithecus coquereli. Taxonomy (NCBI): domain Eukaryota; kingdom Metazoa; phylum Chordata; class Mammalia; order Primates; family Indriidae; genus Propithecus; species Propithecus coquereli. The sequence goes on from NW_012148041.1 coordinate 226,719, forward strand.
TGTGATTATGGCCAATGAAACCTGAGGACAAACTGTTGGCAGCTTCTGGGAAAGCTTCTCTTCCTTCACTGTATGTTGTCATGTCTAGACGAAATGCTTGGTGACAGGCAGCCACCTTGTGACCACGAGAAAAAACATGGCCAACACTCCGGCAGTGGCAGAGATGAAGGTTGGAAACAATCTCGGTCCTTGACGAAGATGTCGAGCCGCTCCATGAACCAGCTCTGAAACCGCCTCACTCCGGCCAGCGTGTTACAGGAGAGCACGCATTTCCTCGTTGCTGACGGCATTTGAGGCAGGGTGTGCAGGTACATGCAGCCTGAGTCTTGCTAACCAGTACAGCAAGCCTCCCTCCCTCCTGGAAGGCTATGGGGCAGTGCCAAAGCCCCAGGTGAGAAGCCTGGGGCGTTTCCCCGTGAGAGACAGAGCTGGCACTATCAGGGCGTATGGGGTGAAGTAGCTCATCCAAAACCAGGGATAATAGTCACTTGCCTGCCTAACAGTAGGGGACCAGACCAAGTGACTCCTTGGTCTCTGAGCTCTACAGCTATGTGACCCCACCTACTCTGCCCAGCACAGCTGCACCTACATTCCAGGGGCAAAGGCTCGGGAGGGCCCTGCACATCTCCCGGGGTAGCAGACGGGGAGAGGAGTGCAGGCAGGGGGAGTTCCCACTCAGGGCTCTGAAGGGGAGCTTACTCGCCTGGCGGGCGTCACCCTTCCCGCAGGGGCACTAGGACAGCGCTCTGCCCTTGCCCTCTCCCTGGAGCAGGAGGCTGCAGAGCCACGGCTCTGGAGGGGGAGCAGCCTTTGGGGGTGGGGGCATTCAGAGGAGAGTCTGGACTGCAAGGGGTGATTTGGGATTCTGGGGGGGGACCCTGAAGAAGAGGGAAGGCCGGTGACGCATGCAGTTTCACAGTGTGGCTTAGGGCTGTGGGTGACAGATGGTTTATCAGATCAGCTCATCGGGGGACTCATGGGCCCTTTGTTACCCTCCCATGGAGCCCACTGGTGCAGGCTGGAACGGGAGATTTCTGGAGATGTGGCTTTTATAAGCTGAACATGATTCTAACGGGGATTCCAGGCACCCTGAGCCAGCTGGTATTTGGGGGAAAGGAAAGTACTTTATCACTCCTCAAATCCTAAATTACTCTCCTCCCAATTAAAATCAAAATTTAGGCCAGGTGTGGTGGTTCACATCTGTAATCTCACCACTTTGGGAGGCTGAGGAGGGAGGATCCCTTGAGGCCAGGAGTTTCAGAACAGCCTGGGCAACATAATGAGACCCCCATCTCTACAAAACATTTTTTGAAAAAATAGCTGAGCATGGTGGCATGTGCCTATAGTCCCAGCTACTCGGGAGGCTGAGGCAGGAGGATCGCTTGAGTCTCGGAGTCCGAGGCTGTGGTGAGCTGTGATGACCCCACAACTGCACTCTAGCCCAGGCAACAGAGCAAGATCCTGTCTCAAAAGAAATCTAATTTAACTATTGAGCACCTAAAAGGTGCAAAGACATGATTTCCACCCTCTGCTGGCTGGACATGCTGGAGGGGGCAGATGGAACAGGCGACATCACTCACTCTTCAGCTTGCTTCCTCCAGGCAGCCTTCCTGGAGCAGCATGCTCCCTATCCGCCCCCCCACTGCTCCTCATCTCAGCTGGGCTACCCTCCTGCTCCCTAGTCTGCCCTGGTGGCCCTCCGTCTTAGCTCAGTCAGCACCTCCACTGAAACGGGCCCTGTGTGGACTCCCAGCCACCAGGCTTGCGTCCCGGCACGTTGCCAGGCACAGGAGCAAGGCAGGGAGATGCCCTGAGAGGCTCAGCACGCTCTGGGGTGAAAAGGAGATGAAGCCCCTCTGGGAGACCCGGGGGGAAGCCTTGGGGAAGAGATGAACAGAAGGAAGGGGCTGGGCACGGGGCTGACCTGTGAGGCGGAGGGAACGGGTGGCAGACGCGGAGGGGCAGGAAGACAGGCGGAGGCTGGACGGAGGAAGGCTGTGCGTGGCCTTGGTGCGGCAGGCGACGGGAAGCGGCGAGAGAACTCGGAGCAGGGAAACTAACCATCGTAAGACTTCACTAGAGCAATCGTGATGGGCCCAGCACCAGTACAGGCATTTTACAGGGACTCGCTCTTTTGATCCTCGCTCCGACCCTGTAAGACGGATATTAGCGTCCCCATTTCATGGCTGAGGCCCTGCAAAGACCAAGTGGCAAAGCGGGACTTGAACCTCAGTCTCGCTGACCCTGTCCTCCCCAGGAGCTGGCGTTCACTGAGCACTAACTGTGGGCCCCGTGCCCTGTAGACACTATCTCTCTTTTTTTTTTGAGACAGAGTCTCACTCTTTTCCCCGGGCTAGAGTGAGTGCCGTGGCATCAGCCTAGCTCACAGCAACCTCACAGTCCTGGGCTCAAGCGATCCTGCTGCCTCAGCCTCCCAGGTAGCTGGGACTACAGGCATGTGCCACCATGCCCGGCTAATTTTTTTTTTTCTTTATATTTTTAGCTGTCCAATTAATTTCTTTCTATTTTTGGTAGAGACAGGGTCTCGCTCTTGCTCAGGCTGGTCTTGAACTCCTGAGCTCAAAACAATCCGC
>NW_012148041.1:229362-248288 GCF_000956105.1 Propithecus coquereli
TGGTCTTGAACTCCTGAGCTCAAACAATCCGCCCGCCTTGGCCTCCCAGAGAGCTAGGATTACAGGCGTGAGCCACCGCGCCCGGCCTACACTATCTCTCTTAATCATCACAACTGCGCTGGCTGGAACTCATCAGGGGTCACTTCGGCTTCAGAGGCCCTGCCTGCACGTCTAACCACTCTGCGACACTGTCGCTACCTCTCACCCCGGAAGTGGCATCCACCTTTACTCCCGTGAAACTTTCAGCATAGGGCGGGCACAGGGTAAGTCCCCAGCGCAGGTCAGCTCCTGTCTGCTGCCCTGCAGACCTGCCCTCCATGAAGCAGTCCTGGCCCTGTGTGGTCGCCACCTCCAAGGTGATGCCCAAAGATCCACACCTCCTGGCACTGATACCCAGGTGTGGTCCCTCCCACATTTTGTAGGGCGACTTGTGTAACCCACAGGATATTGCAGAACTGACAGTGTGGGGCTTCCAAGGAGGCGTAAAAGGCACTGCAGCATCTGCCCGGCTCTCAGCCTGGGTCGCGTGCCCTGGGGGAAGCTGACCTCCATGTCGTGCGGACACACAAGCAGCTCTACGGAGAGCCCGCATAGCGACGAACTAGACCCCCTGCCAACGGCCAAGTGAGCCAGCCATGCTCCTCCAGCCCGTCCAGCCTTCAGACAGCTGCAGGCCTGGCCAACATCTCTGCTGCAATCTCACGGGAGACCCCGAGCCAGACCACTCCGCGGAGCAGCTCCAGATCCCGAGCGCCACTCTCTAAGTCGTGGAATAATTTGTTGCTCATTAATAGACAACTAATGCGCACTCCATTCAGAGTGCCGTGCGAGGGTGGGTATCGCTACCTGTGTGAGCACATCGCCTCGGACTTTCTGCTGAACTTCAGGTCTGTGCGACCCGCAGCCCTCAGGAAGGTCCCTCAGGCACTGGGGACTTGGCGCGGCCCAGACACGTGTCTCTTAAATCCACTCCCCTCCATGGTCCAGGCCCTCTTGGTCTCTCCCCTCCGTTACTGTGATAGTCTCCTCACGATTGTCCTGCCTTGTATAAAAGGCTGCTAAGAACAAAATCCCCAAATACCAGTGGGTTACACGAGACAAGAGTGTGTTTCTCTCTCACATTCAAGACAGCCAGAGGCAGGCGGTCCAGGGCTGCCACCACGAGCCGCAGCACCAACACCCCAGGCTCCTTCTACCTGGCTGCACTGCCCCAAGCTTTCCTCATGGTCTAAAATAGCTGCTCATACTCCAGCCATCATATCCACATTCTAGCCATTAGAAAGAAGTTAACTAGAGAAAAAGAAAACATCCCTTCCCTTTAAAAACATATTGCTCATTTCCCACTGACCATATCTAGCAAGGGAGGCAAGGAAGCACAGTCTATTTTGAAGGTCAAAATGTGTCATGTGCTCAGCTAAAAATACAGAGGTTTAGTAGGCAGGAAGAAGGGGAGACCAGGCATGTGGGACAGTCTTTGCAGCACCCTCCACACTGTTACCCAGTAACAGGGTTTTATTATTACTCATGTTTGTTTATTCTTCATTATAAAATATTACAGCTTAGAAAGCTGAGGCCCGGAGAGGAGTCAGAGTTGGCGGCTGTACCAGAAGTAGACCCCCACCCACCGTAGTCCCTCCCCCTCTGGCCTGCCTCCTCAGCAGGGATTATTTTATAATCAGAGAGACAAAACACACAAACATACCACAAAAGAGAATTCCACTTGGACCTAAGTTACAAAAGAAATTGAGAACAAGCATTTACAGTTACATCTTTTAAAATTAAAAAAAAGGGGGGGGTGACCCCATGTTTCAAGGAGGCAAACTCTTTCCTGGCCCAATTCTTGGAATCAGGAAAAATTATTACACTTTACTTTCTTTTCACCGCAGGTTCTCTGCCTTGAACCTGTAGAACAGAAGCCATTTTCTCCCTTTACATAAAACTTGTTGGGTGATGTTAGTAATGGGAAACTAAGACGAAATATGTTGGAGCTGCTTATTTATTTTTAAATTTAATTTTACTTTTTTAAATTGACAAAAATTGTATATAAGAGCTGCTTAGTTTTTATTATCATTATCATTATTATTATTTTGAGACAAGGTCTTTCTCTGTCGCCCCAGCCAGAATGCAGTGGCTTCATCATAGCTCGCTGCAACCAACTCCTGGGCTCAAGCGATCCTCCCGTGTCAGCCTCCCAAGTAGCTGGGACTACAGGTGCGAGCCACCACGCCCAGCTAATTTTTCTATTTTTTGTAGAGACGGGGTCTCGCTCTTGCTCAGGCTGGTCTCGAACTCCTAACCTCAAGCGATCCTCCTGCCTCAGCTTCGCGAGGTACTAAGATTACAGGCATGAGCCACCGTGCCAAGCCTAAGAGCTGCTTTGTTTTTAACAGATGGCATAATATAAAAGAAATGAACTTGAATTTCAGATTTAGCCTGTAGGATACACACGGAATGTCAACAGTGTTGAGAGTGAGTACAAGAGACTTTCCCTTTGGGGATTATATATTTCTGTACCATTTGAACGTTACGATAAGCGTGCATTGCACATATAAGTTAGAGAAAAGACATAAAATACATAAAATATGGTCTCTAATCTCGCTAAATAAATTATATATGCTTATTATAGAAAATACAGAAATATACAAAAAGAAAATTATAATTACCCCCATTTTCACCCTTTAAAGAGATCACTACTGTTAATATGTTGGTAGGATGCCTTCGCTCTTTTTCCCGCACATATATGTGTAGAGAAATAAATAGGTAGATGATAATAGATTTTTAAAATAAAGTCAGGCCATTCTGGATATAGTTTTTTTCAACATTTTGTTATGAAAATTTTCAGACAGCAAAGCTAGAAGGATTGTTCAGTGAATACTCACACCCCCACCCGTATTCTCCCATTAATACCATACTATACTTGCTTGCACAGTTATCCAGCTGGACATAGTTTTTTTTTTTAATTATCATACAGTAATACTGACCTCTATCAGCATACATCCCCCAAAACTCCCGCACTGCCACCCCGTTACGGCCACACCTTCCTCCGCCAGGAAACGCTGGCCACCACTGATCTTTCCTCACCAGTGTTTTGTCTTTTCTAGAATGTCACGTAAATTGAGCATGAGCATGTAACCTTTCGAGACTGGCTTCTTCCGTCCATGCTCTTATACATACCAGTAGTTCTGTCCCTTTTATTTCTGAGCAATATTCCGTGGTATGGACGTACCATGGGTTATTTATCCACGCACCCAATTTGCCTCCGGTTTCTGGTGATTACGCATAAAGCTGCTTACACATTCTTGTACAGGTTTTGGCGTGAATATAAGTTTTTATTTCTCTAGGGTAAATATCTGGAAGTGGGAATGCTGGCTCACTGTGGTTCTAATCTGCACTTACCTAATGGCTAACGGTGTTGAGTGTCTTCTCTGGGCTTACTTGCCGTCTGTATACCCACTTTGGTGAGGTGCCTGTTTGGCTCTTTTGCCCATTTTAAAATTGGTTGGTTGCTTTCTTACTGTTGAGTTTCGAGAGTTTTTTTTTTTTAATGTATTCTGCATACAAGTCAAATATGTGATTTGTAAATATTGTCGTTCAGTCTGTAACTTGTCATTTCATTCTCTTAACAGTGTCTTTCACAGAGCAAAGGTTTTAACTTTGATAATGGCCAGTTGATCAACTTTTTTCTTTCATAGATCATCCTCCTAATGTCATGTTTAAGAACTTGGCCTGAAGTTTAAGGGGAGGTTCTTTTTTTTTTTTTTCTTTTGCATGTGGATGCAGTACCATTTGTTGTAAAGACCATCCTTTCTCCATTGAATTGCTTTTGCACCTTTGTCAAAAATCAATTGTCAAGCTGGGCATGGTGGCTCATGCCTGTGATCCCAGCACTCTGGGAGGCCGAGGTGGGAGGATCACTTGAGCTCAGGAGTTCGAGACCAGCCTGAGCAAGATCGAGACCCGTCTCTACTAAAAATGGAAAAAATCAGCTGGGCCTGGTGGTGCACAACTGTAGTCCCAGCTACTCGGGAGGCTGAGGCAGGAGGCCTGCTTGAGCCCAGGAGTTGGAGGCTGCAGTGAGCTATGATCACGTCATTGCACTCCAGCCGGGGATGACAGAGAGAGACTCTGTCTCAAAAAAAAAAAATCAATTTGCCATATTTATGTGGGTCTATTTCTGGACTCTCCATTCTGTTTCATTGATCTATGTGTCCATTCCTCTGTTGTTATATAGTATATCCTAAAATCAGGTAGCGTAATTTCTCCAACTTTATTCTTTTTCAAAATTGTGGTAGCTGTTGTAGTTTCTTTGCCTTTTCATATAATTTTTTTTTTTTTTTTTGAGACAGTCTCACTCTGTCGCTCTGGGTAGAGTGCAGTGGCATCATCATATAGCTCATGGCAACCTCACATTCCTGGGCTTAAGCGATCCTCCTGCCTCAGCCTCTCGAGTAGCTGGGACTACAGGAGCACACCACCATGCCCAGCTAAATTTTCTGTTTTTAGTAGAGACGGGATCTTGCTCTTGCTCAGGCTGATCTCAAACTCCTGAGCTCAAGTGATCCTCCCAGAGTGCTAGGATTACAGGCACGAGCCACACTGAGCCTGGCCTCATATAAATTTTAGAATTAGTTTGTCTATAGCTACAAAAATTCCTGCTGGCATTTTGATTGGAATTTTGTTAAACCTATAGGTTAGTGTTATGGGTTGAAATGTGTCCCCCGAAAGGATATGTTGAAGTCCTAATGCTTAACACCTCAAAATGTGACCTGAGTGGGAAACAGGGCCATTGTATAATAGCTGCAGTTAAGATGAGGTCGTGACTGAGTAGGGTGGCCCTTAATCCAATATGTCTGACGTCCCTCTAAGCGAAGAGACACAGAGACATAGACACACAGGGAGAACTCTCCATGACAACTGAGGCAGAAGTCGAAGCGCTTCAGCTGCAAGAGGAACACCAATGACTGCAGGCAAATCACCAGAAGCTACTAATAGAAAGACGCAAAGAAGAAGCCTCTCCTGGAGACTTCGGAGAAAGCACGGCCCTGCCCACATCTAGATTTCAGACTTCTGGCCTCCAGAACTGTGACACAATAAATTTCTGTTGCCTTCAGCTGCCTAGTTAGTGGTACTTTATTATGGAAGTCCTAGAAAACCAATTCAATTAGTTTGGGGAGAAATTATATCTTTACTATGTTGAGTCTTCCAGTCTATGAGTCCGGTATGTTTCCCCACATATGTAGGTCTTCTTTGATTTCTTCAACAGCATTTTGTAGTTTCGACATGACATCCTGTGTATGTTATGTTAGAACATCCTGTGTATGTCGTGCAGGTTTTGTTATACCCAAGTATTTCCTTTTTTCTTCCTTTTTGGACCTATGATAAATAGTGTTGTCTTTTTCATTTCAGTTTCCAATTGTTCATTGCTAACGTATGAAAATGCAATTGCATTTCGTGTGTTGATCTTGTGTCCCTGTGGCAATGACGAACTCAGTTCTAGGAGTTCCAAGAGTCTTTAGCATTTCTGATGGCATTTATTCTATTTGAAAAAATTATGCAAATTGCTATAAAGCATTCTATCATAATTCACTCTTATTTCACCAATTCCCTCCTATTGGACATTTCTGTTGTTTACTTTTATTATTATTATTATTAAAAATGAAACAAATTTCAGATTCTGGGACATAAATCTCTGACCCCTTTTCTAATTATGTCAGAAGAGAGATTCCTAGAAACAGGGTTAGCAGGTCAAAGGTCTGAACCTTCCTCAAGTACTACACATGACTCGGCTGCTTTCCAGAAAGGTCGAACCGACTCATTCCCATCAGCAACATGTGAGAGGACTCCGTGGGCTGAAACACTGCCAGCACTGAGAATTATCACTTTAAAACTCTTTGTCATTTGATAGGAGAAAAATAGTATCTTCCACGTATTTCAAAGGAATCCTTATAAAATGCCAACTTGTCCCACCCCTGTAAAACCTTCCATGGCTCCCCGTTACCTTTTTTTTTTTGACAGAGTCTCACTCTGTTGCCTGGGCTAGAGTGCCGTGGTGTCATCACAGCTCACTACAGCCTCAAACTCCTGGGCTGCAGCGATCCTCCTGCCTCAGCCTCCCGAGTAGCTGGGACTGCAGGTGTGAGCCACCACGCCTGGCCCCATTACCTTCTGACTAACGTCCCTGCTCCTAGCGGACGGGTGGGCAACCCAAGATCCAGCTCCCATTTCCTCTCTCCCCTGGCAAGTTCTCCTGCATCCTTTCCTAACCTATAGCAGGCATTACCACACAGTTGGTTATTTGAGAAACCCACTAGCCACACTCTTCCCGTCCAAGCCGTGGCCCGTGTCGTCTAGTCCACACGGAATGGAGGTGCGCTTAACTGGCTTGTCTCTCCCCACCTCAGCCCAACTCGTTCCCAAAGAGGTACCTAGAAAAGGTTCAGAGGGGCAGATTTGGAACCAGACCTGCCGCGTTCCAGTTAGGCTCTGCTGTGTGGCCTTGGGAAAGTTACTTAAGCTCTCTGTGCCTCAGTTGCCACAACTGGAAAATGGCAATAAGAATAGCAGCCACCTCACTGGGTTGTCACAAGCACATCAGAAATGTGTGTTGGGAAGTATCAATACATCTCAGCTATTATTAATATTATTGTTAGTCATAGCTGCCCCCTCCCTGACCTGCTCTATTACCCACAGGAAACAGCCCACTCTGTCACCACTCTTCCTCCACTGCATTGTGTGTTAAACGCCTGCGCCTCCTGTTTCTCACTTAAATGAAGCTAATAAGCCCATACCTGCTTCCCAGGCTCACATGACGATTTAAAGAGCTACAGGTATCCACATGCACTCCCCTAATGATCACCATCCCTGCCCAACCCCATCCTTGGAAGGAGCAGGATAATAAAAAAAGCTGCAATTTACTGAGCACTTACTGGGTGCCAAGCCCTGTGTTACCTCATTTAGTGTTCGCCCTGCCGTATGGCAGTCAGGGCCAGGAAGGAAATGGAATCCAAACCAGAGGGCTCAGGAGGCTTTAATGGAATGGCTCTTTGCAGGGGCAGTGGCAGCATGAGCGGATCAACCCGGGTATTGGCACCAGCAGTGATGAGGCGTCACTGCGACTCCCAGGGCTGAAGCAGTGGGAGAATGCTGTGTTCCTGAGCTACTGTTATGGAGGGACAGCCGCAGCCGCAGGGACCAAAACAGGGCCAGGAGCACCCTGCCTCTCTCTCTCCTTCCCGTAGATCTCCTGCACGGGGGGCTGCCCAACAGAAAGCCAGCTGGCAAGGGAGCCCGGAGCCCAGGCCAAGAGGTTAGCCTCAGTGGCACAGCGCTGGTCAGATCAGGGTGGATGGGGAGGGGAGGAGGGAGCACAGGGAGGCAGGATTATCCTTCTCCGTTCCATTTTGCAGATGAGAAGATGGAGGCCCAGAGACATGAAATAACTTGCCCGCTATCATAGCTGGGAAGATGGAGCTGGAGGGAGCAAGGCTCTGAGGCCCTGGTCCCTTGAGCCAGCCTCCGAGGACAGGCCCCCGGCACTGGCGGGGCTCAGGGGCAGCGTCCCGGCCCCTATCCCCTCTTCCCCTCCTTCCTCTCACACTCCCGCCTTGTCCGCCCCCAGCCCCGCGCTGCCCAGCCTGACTAAGGCTCTCGTCTCTTTCCTCCGTGTCCTTCCCACGTCGGCTCTCCCCGTTTCTTTTCCGTGTTCCCGTCTCCCTCTTTCGGTCTGTGTCCCCACCTCTCCCAGCGTCCCCGCGGTCGGCTCTTCCTGCACGCTCCATCCGTCCTCCTCAAGCTCCATTTCTCTGCAGCTGTCTCCTCGGGCCCGCTCGGGCCTCTCCGCGCCGCACCTCCACGCCACGGCCGGCTCCTCCCGCGTCGCAGGCCCGTCCCTCCCCTGCGGGCGGCGGGCGGCGGGCGGCGGGGGGCGGGCGCTGGCGCGGCGCCGGCCTGAGTCACACGCATGAGGCAGCGTGAGTCAGGCGCGGAGGGAAGTCCCTGCGGAAGGGGCTTTCGGAGCCGCAGTCGAATCGCAGGGAAAGAGAAAGTGTTCGAAAGGCTGCCCTGACACAGTGACCTTGTGTGAGCCTGAGCCGGACACACACCCACACCCGCCCCGCAGCCGGCAGCACGCACGCCCCCCGCCGCCGCGGCGGCTCCCAGGTACGCGCCCGCCGCCCGCCACGCTGGGGCTGGGCCTGTGTCCGTGTGGGGAGCGGCGGGGGGCCGCCGAGGGTCCGGCTGCTCCTACAGTCTGTGCCCTGCGCCTCCACAGGGCAGTCCCGCTCCCACCTTCCAAAAGGCGTGGCGACAGCCCCCCAGCTAGCATTGCTCACCAGCGGCCAGACCCGACCCCCCAAGGTGTCAAGAAGGACCCCTGAGGGTCTACCAGGCCACCTCCCGGAGCCTGGTGGGGTATGGTAGACGGAGGAGCGCAATTTGAGGTCCTACAGCGCCCGCCAGAGGACCGGGGGTGAAACCCAGCCCCTCCCAGGCTCTCCTAATCCTCTGAGGTTGCCTGGAATCAATGGGTTCGATTCAATTACGGAAATATTTATTGAACACCTACTACATGCCAGGTTCTAAAAACCTGAGATAAACAAAACAGCACAGAGAACAAAATACATCCCTGCCTTCCCAGAGCAAGCATTCTGGGTGGGTGAGGGACATAATAGTAAAAAATAAGCAAATTATCTAGACCGGCTCCACCCAATAGAAATAGAATGGGAGACACGAATATAATGTCAAATTTTCTAGTAGCCACATTAAAGTGGTAAAAAAGAATCACATAAAATTAACTTTAATAATATAGGCTATTTAATGCTATATATCTCCAAATGTTACCATCGCAACATGTAATTAACATACAAAAAACTATTGAGTTTCTCTGCTTTTTTTTATTTTGCACTAACCCTTGGAAACCCAGTGAGTACTGTTACTGCCAGCACATCTCAGTTGGGACTGGCCTGTTCCGAGTGCTGGTGGCCACATGTGCCTAGGGGCCACAGTAATGGGCCCACACAGTCCTGTTAGGTAAGGGCTGCGGAATATAGGGGAAGTAGAACTGGAAGGAAGAGCTGAGCGAGGGGTGGGGAGCGCTGAGGGAATGTCTGACCCGGGCAGGACTCCGCATAAGTAAGACCTGCAGATTCCCGCAAAGACCCAAACCTAAGCTGTGCCACCGCCACTGGCCTTGGCGAGTCACCTGACCTTGCTGAGCCCCACTTTCCTCTATGAAATGGGGACATGGCATTATTCCTCCCGTGCTGATTGGAGTAACACACCTCGAACAGTGAGGTACTCGCTAAGTGCTACCCTCATCCCAGGGCACAGCCTCCCAATCTCAGAGTCACATCCTCCCTACCCTCAGCATTTGATGGCCACCAGAGGCAGCCTAACCCCCGACCCCAGCCCCAGACCCTATGTCTTTTATCCATTTTTACCCCTTACTACAGCAAAATACTTAATCTCCTTGGGCCTCAGTTTCACTGAGTGTGTAATGGGTATTTTTGAGCTCTTGGGAGAAAAGCACTGTAGACTTCCAGGGGATCAAGCCACCCTCTTAAGATGGACCCAGGCCAATGCTGAGGTGGGTGGGGGCACCAGGTGCCAACCTCACCGCTCCTCTTTGGGAACTGGGAGAAAGATTGGCCTTCTTTTCTGCCCATGCCGGCCATTCTACCCTCAAAGCCCCTTCCCACCAAGGACAAAACTGCTGGGAAAGGGACGCATTTGAACTGTGGACAGATTCCAGGGAGCGGGGGTGAAGGAGAGGGCCCCTAGCCAAGAGGCTGCTGTGGGAAGGACTTTGGGTCACCTGTGCACATCTCTCCTCCTCCTGGGCTGGAAGGCAATAGGCCCACAACCCCAAGGGAAGTATGGGGATCAAAAATCAGCCCATTCCTGGGGGACCTCCGGGCCCAGGACTGAGGGTACAGCAAGGCTGGAGGTGGGGGCTGAGAGCAGGCCCAGAAGTGCCCAGGCACAGGAGGCTGCAGGGCTCAGGCTTGGGATGCAGATCTACCCTCGCTCCTCACCCAAGGCCTGGGAACTGGCCAGGCACCCTGGACGGTGACACAGAAACCTGGCTGTCAGCAGCTCCTGCCTGGTGCTGCCCACAGCAAGCTCCATGGCTTCTTGGAGAGTCCCTGGAAGCTGCGGGTGGTGCAGGCCGCCGGTGTTCTCTGCACGCTAGCTTACCAGTCTGCCCTCAGAGACCCCACCTGACTCTCCACGGCATGCCCAGTTCGCAGTTCCGAATAGCTGTATTTCCTGCCACCCAGACCTCAGAGATAAGGCAGGGGTTGGGGGTGGTGTCTCAGCGTGGGTTAACCACCAGATTCACACTGTCCAGCCCCCGGGCCACACAGGTATTCTAGTCCCACAGACCCCCTAGTGGCCAGGTTCCTTGAAAGTAAGAAAACAAAGAGGCTGCCAACCCAGTTGACAGTGAGAACTGGGTCTTGGAGGACATACCAACCCCCAGCATTTATGGGGTGGGGAGAAGGTCTGGGGACTGGGTGAGCAGGGAGCTGGCAAGGAGCTCTAAGCCAGGTTGGCAAGGAGTGGGGAGCCGGCTGGGATCCTCCCTGCCACCATTTCCCAGCCAGATTCCAGGCCAGCAGCTTGCCCAGCTCAGCCCGCCTCCCTCCTCCACTCTCCCACCGGTGGCTACCTCCCCTCCCCTCCAGCTACCCACTTCCTCTACCCCTCCCCCCGCCCCTTTCACTCTCATTCATTCATCCATTCACCAAACTTTGCAGAGCGCCAAGGCCCCCTTCGGCCCTGGTGGAGGCCTGCTTGCCGCTATGGGGAAGAACAAAACAAAGCCCTGAAGGATTCCAACAAATCTCCAGTGTGGGGTGGCCCCTCCTCCCAGCCCAGCCCCCCTGCTCTCAGTTCCATCTCCAGACTTGGGCCCATGGCCTGTGGGGCTTTAAGTCCAGCTCCCGGCCGCCCACGTGCTTCTCGGATCCGGCGGGCAGCACCTCCTCCCCGCGCTCCCAGGATGGAGAGCCCAAGAGCACACTCTCAGTCCTAAAAAAAAGTTCAGGGTGGCCTGGAGTTCTGGTCTCACGTTCGGTGTGACCAGGACACATCTCCCCAACCTGGGCAGCACCCCCAGCTGTGGCGCCCCTTCGCTGGTGCAGCCCGCAGAGGCAGAAGCAACCAGCCCAGGGTCACTGTTCCCCACTCACAGCCCAGGACACACTCCCACTTGGAAAGCAGGCAGGAATTAGTGGCCAGAGAAACAGAAGGACCACCTGAGAGCCGGTCCTCGGGGCCTGTTCCCCAGTGGGTGTGACATGGATGGGAGCAGGTGGCTTAGGTTACAGGACTTGAGCCCCCACATCCTAAAGCTGGCTAATGAGCTGACATGGACCTCCAACCCCAGTGAGTGGTCTGGGAGGCAAACCCAGCTCAGGGCCTCAAGCCAGACTCCGGAAGTGCTGTCCCCAGACCCTGGGCCGCATCACTGCCTGAGCTCCACCTCCTCCCCACACTTCAGTGGAAAAATGATCTTCCATGAAACTTAGAAACCCAGCCACACAGCAGGAGGTGATGGCGGGTGAGCCGTTTCATCTGTATTTACAGCCGCTCCCCACCACTCCCATCACCACCTGAACTCCGCTTCCCCCCACTAGCTTCGCCTCCCCCTGCCCCACCCCGTCTGTGGAAAAATTGTCTCCCATGAAACCAGTCCCTGGTGCTAAAAAGTTTGGGGACCGCGGCTCCAGAAAACACCTGAGTACCTAGATAATGGGGTCACACGCATGCAGTCGCCGCCCTAACATGCTTCCTTCCGCTTGCTCACATGGCGTATTTTCCGCCGTTCTGGGTGGGAGGAGACATCATGTTTGGGGCATTTTACCTGCAGAGCCTGCAATATTGAGCTCTGGACTGGGCATTGTCTGATAGTTACTTAGACCAAAAGGGAACGATTGTTTTTTTTTTTTTTTGAGACAGAGTCTGGCTCTATTGCCCTGGCTAGAGTGCCGTGGCATCAGCCTAGCTCCCAGCAACCTCAAACTCCTGGGCTCAAGCGATCCTCCTGCCTCGGCCTCCCGGGTGCTGGGACTACAGGCATGCGCCAATATGCCTGGCTAATTTTTTCTATATATTTTTAGTTGTCCAGATAATTTCTTTCTATTTTTGGTAGAGACGGGGTCTCGCTCTTGCTCAGGCTGGTCTCGAACTCCTGACCTTGAGCGATCCACCTGCCTTGGCCTCCCAGAGTGCTAGGATTACAGGCGTGAGCCACCACGCCCAGCCAAGGGGAACGATTTTGTTCCACATAAAGTGTAAATCTTACACTCCCCCAGCCCGACTCACACTCTGGTGAGCTGCCACCACTGCTGGGTCATCTCCAACAAGCAAACCACCAACTGGTCTACCCCAGCCAAAGGGACAAGGCAGTTGGCAGGTGGTTGCTATCTCCTATGACTAAACCTGAGACCAGGTGAAAAAACCGATTCCCCATGAACTGGTGGCTACCTATAAAATCTAAAGGCAATGCCTGTTAGAAATGAGTTTGTAAACAGGATAGCAAATGAAGACAGCACAGAGGTTTTCACCTGGTGATACAAAAAATATGTCTCTGAAAGGTGCAGAAGCCCTGGAGCATGTCCCTGCCAGGCCACCCTGACATTCCCACAATGATCGCTGGGTTCCCTGCCCTTCTTGAGGTTTGGGGACAGATGTCCTGTGGCTTAGCCTTTTGTGGCTAACAGAAACCACTTTGGCTAATCATTCTTCATTCAACACATTTTTTTTGAGTTTGAACACTGCTCTAGGCCCTGGGGATACCCCAGTGAACACAAAAGATAAAATTCCCTGACCTGATGGAGCTGGCATTCCAATGGAGGGAACTGGACAGAAAATACCGCACATATCATTTATTATTTATAATAGTGAAATAGATGAGTTAATTATATAGTATGTTAGAAAAAATAAAGCATGGTTAAGTGGCTGGGGGATTGCAGGGGAAACATACGGTTTAAATACTGTAGATGAGTAATATTGAACAGGGACCTGAAGGAAGTGAGGGCGCTAGCCCTGAGGACATCAGGGGGAAGAGCGTGTCAGACGGAGGGAACAGCAAGTGCAAAGGCCCTGAGGTGACCTCATGCCTGGCAGGTCTAGGGAACACTAAGAGGCCCACGTGGCTGAACCAGAGAGAGCAACAGGTAGGAGATGCAGGGCCTTGGGGGACTTTGTGAGGACTTTTGTTTTCACTGTGTGAGATGGGAGCCCCTCGAGGATTTTTAGCAGAAGAGAAACATGCCTTACATTTCAGGCAGAAAGAGATTTAGTATCAGGAATTAGGTGCTTACAAAACCATTGGAAGAACTGGAGGAGCCGGCTCCAGGCTGGGCCTCCTGGAACAACATGATTGAACTGCTGGCCTCTGCCCCAGTGAGGGGGTAGGGAACCCGGAGGCCCCACCGGAATCTGGGCTGTCATCTAGGAGCAGGAGGTCTCACTGCCACCACACCTGCCTCTTGATCCCCACAAACCTGGTGACTAGACGCTGGATGTGTTGCAGAAAACCCATGTCTCCAAAGGCCACACGGCACTATTTCCCTCCCTCACCTCTCTGGTGGGACCTAATTCGCATCCACAACTAGCTTCAAAGGAATGCAGAGAATGATGACTAATGCCAGCCCACAGCCCCAATCCCATCGCCACGCCAGACACCCCGCTGCCCCCACCTGCCTGCCTCCAGGGCCTCTTGGGAGGCTCCACCCACACCCCAGCCCCTGCCCTGTGCTTCCCCAGGCCCCCGCTGCATCATGTACAATGCTGGTGAAATTGCCCATGTACTTGTCTGTCCCACCCTACCCGATGTAAGCCCCTTGAGGACAGGAATGTAGCTACCCATTTCAAGGCCACATCCTCAGTGCCCATGGTGGTACCTGGAGGGATCTATCTGACCAAGCTGGGAGAAGGCAGCAAGCCCACCCAGCCTGGGAGCAGAAGCAGTGGGAGAGAAAGAGGCAGAATCCTAAGCTATTTAACTGCCCCAAGACTCAGTTTTAACACCTGTAAAATGGGGGCAATAGTATTACCGAACAGTATGGATGTCAAGGGATCTGAAAGAACTATGCATTCAGTATGTGTCCATCAACTCCACCTTTCCCTCAGATTTCTTCTGAGACTGGAGAGGGGCTGGGCTTTCCTGGGGACCCAGCCCTTAAGAAGGAAGCTGATAAAGTCCACGGCAATTTGGGGCCATGCAGGGTGGGTCACTAGCTCACAGTAGGGAGGCAGAGAGGCGCCTGCTTCCTGTGCCCTCCTTTTCACTTGAGAGGTTTTCCCTAGAAAGTTGGAACAAGACGAGGCCCTCCTCCCACTCTAGGCTTGCCAGGCTTCCTGGCAGCAGAGCTTGTGGTCAGCAGAGCCCAGAGGCCTGATCCTGCCAGATGACCAGATGCACTAGTAGCTGGGTGACTCTGGAGGAGAGTGTTCAAATACTGTGTACCAGGGTGACTCTACTTCTGTCTTGCCTGGGTCATTCCTAGTTGATACGGGCCGGGGTCAATCCCAGTTGGAATGGGCCAGGTCAGGTTTCTGCCTGATGTCTGGTCATAACTATTAGTAGAGCCCTCTTTCACTCTTAAGTGTCCTACTTCTCTGCTAAAGCTGAGCACACATATCCTATGATCCCATAATTCCTCTCCTGGGCACGTGCCCAATAGAAATTTGCACATCACCTCACCAAAGACATATTCTAGAATATTCATGGCAGCACTACATGTAATAGCCCCAACCCAGAAACTATCCAAATGCCCTTCAACAGAATGGATATATAAATTGTGGTACATTCACATCATGTAATTATGCAGCTGTGAGAATGAACGTTCTGCAGCCACACACAGTAACGTGGATGAGTCTCGCAGACATAACGCTGAGCAAATGAAACTAACCCAGAGAGTACATCACATATGATTCCGTGTGTATGTGCACAGAAATAGGTGAAACTGAATGATGCTGCTGAAGTTGGGATAGCGGTGACATAGCAGGGCTGGAGATGATCTATTTCTTGATCTGGGTGCTGGTGACACAAAGGTGTTCACTTTGTGAAAATGCTTCAAGTTGAATGCATGATTTGTGCAATTTCAGCATCTATGGTTTTCATCAGTAAAAGGTTTACTTCAAACAGTATCCTGGTTTGGACAATAGGTTAGAGAATTCTTGTTCTTCTCCTCCTCTACCCCGTCCCATCTGCCTTTCACGTTGGGCTGGACACACAAAACATCCTCACACCTTAGCACCAACCCTTCGGAAAAACCGCCACTAATCCAACCACTAAATGGAACCACCCACACTGGTCTTTTCATCTGCTCTCCTAGAAAATAAGAATGGCAGTCAGCTGTTCTGAGAAATGCAGTTGACCTAAACTGGACATTCCCACTGGGTTCACTGAAGCTCACTTGGCTGTCTTGGAGGGAGTGTTTAGATTAGTTTGGGTGACTCTGATCACCCAAAAATGCTGCCCGTGGCTAAGACTGGTTCTGACATCAACCACCTCCTCTGGGAGCTCTCAGGCCTTGGCCAAGTGGCTGATGCCCCAGGCCTAGAGTAGCTCCCTCTCCCTGCCTGCCCTGCCCCTCACCCCTCAGGCACCCACCTGTCCAAGTCTCAGGCAGGCCTGCTCAAGCCCCTCTCCTCCAGGACTTCCCTGATCACCCTGGGGTCCCAACCTCTCCTCTTGCAGCTCCTTACTAAGTCTTTTTAAGCACCTGGGCCCGGGTCTAAGTTTCAAGAGTACAGGGAACTTTGCCTCGCTCACGGATTATACCCCAAGAGTTCAGACCAGCTCCTGGTGAATAGTAGGTTCTCAGTAAATCCCAAATTAATAAAATGTTTTCTGTCTCAGCATCTCGTGCATTGTTATTCAGCTTTCTCTAGTGTATCCCTAATCCTGATGCCTCCAGACATGAAATTTGCTGGGACAGAACCTACATCTTATTCTTTTTATCCCTACCACTCCCTTTTCTGCTTACTGCTTATTGAAAGAGGAAAGAAGGGAAAGGAAGTGAATTCAGGGTATCTGCAATGCACAAAGTATGGGGTGGGGGTCAGTGGGTAGAGAGTTATTTGGATTTCAAGGATGTGGGTAATCCTGGACGGGGAACAACCCACTATATTTATTTGCCTACGAATTTATTTATACCTGCCTCCTTCCAGCGAGGGTTTGAGGTGGCTTACAAAAATACACACAATACGAGGTAAAAAACAAGTCGGTAAGGAAATCAAGACGAGCGAAAAAGAAGAGTGGGGAAAGTAAGATCGAGTCGGCTTGGTAGGAGTGGGCCCAAAAGTTGGCCAAGTCTTCCCACAGCCCACTCGAGGCAGAGGTCCCTCTTAGGGAGGGCCACAGGTCACACACTCTCACACGCGGACGGGGAGAACTGCGCCGCGGTTGGCCACGTCCGAGCGTGGGGGCCGACAGGACCCACTCCGCACCGCCCCAGCCGCCAGTGCCACAGCCCGGGCCTGGAAGCCGAGGCGGCCTTGGGGAGGGCTGTGTCTAGGGCGCGCGGCTCTAGGGGCCACCCTTGGCCCAGGCCTGGGGGCCCAGCTTGCTGCCAGGGGCCTGTGACCTGGGGGGCGGCGGACGTAGAGACTGAAGGACCGCTCCTCCACTCAACGCTGCACAGGTTCCCGAGCTCGGAACTCAACGCCCTCCACCAACTCCACTCGCGGCCTACTAAGCGCGAGCCCGCACCCAGGCACAAAGATGGAGGGAGCAGCGCGCTTCCACTCCGCCCCACCCCCACCCACGGGCTCCAGACAAAGGGGCAGGCCGCCCCTCCCCCAGCCTCTCCCCAGCCTTCCCCCTCCGCCCTCTTCTCCCCTCCTCTCAGGCCGCCCTTCGGTGACTTCCTCTCCCTCCAGGGGCGGCCCCGGGACTTCTCAGGAACTGCGTTTCACCTGGGCGCAGGGCGGGAGGCAGCGCGGAGCGCGGCCTCAGGCCCATCCCCAGGCCGGGCCGGCCCCTGGCCCGCGCCCTCCCCTTTGAACTCGCGCTCTCGGCCTCCAGCGCCTTCCCGCCCAGCCACCCCCGCCCCCACCCGGCCGAGCACGTGCTGCCCGGGCCCAGAGCGCCATCCCGCTGCCCCGTGGTGGGGGCTGGGCCCACTCCCCGCTCTGCTCCCCACCCCCACCGGAAACATTCCTGAAACATTCCTGAAACTAGGAGGCCCGGCCCCTCCAGCTCCCCACCCCGCCTCCACTCCGGGCTCAGGGTTTTCCTGCGTCCCCCCTTCCCCGCCAGCTCGCCCCCTGAGGAGGGGGCTGGGCCAGGGCCTCGGCTGACCGGGGAGGAAGAAGGGGAGCAAAGAAAAACATGAGTCACAGCCGTGTGTCACTGCACCGCATTGCAATTCCCTGCATCACGGGAGGTGTGGAAGGCCGCCTCAGGGACAGGCGCCGGGAGGTGCGCCCGAGAAGGCCCGGGCCGGCCTGCAGGGCGCGCCGCCCCTACTGCGCCCTCTCTCCCCACCGCCTCCCGCCATCTTCCCACTTGGGCTTCCTCCTCGTTCCGCGCAACAAGTCTTTGTTGGGCCGGGCGCCGGGCGGGCCGGCGTGGCGTGTGTGAGCGCACACGCACTCCCTGCCCTCAAAGCGCTTCCAGGCGACCTCTGGCCCACCCTTTTTTTTCCTTAAGGCACAGGGAAAGGAATCAGGGCCCAAAGTGGGACCGCGAGCCTCCAAAACACCATCCAGGTCACCTAAAGCAATGAATCTCCCTTGGGTATACCTGCAAACGAACCAATCATTTGTTTCGCTTGAAGGCTCCACCTTGACTGTGGTTCGCTCGTGGCCTTTAATAAACTAAAACACTTTGGATTTCACAAGTTTCACGTTTGAATTTCACAAGATTTGTATTGCACCAGTTAGCCACACGCGGGTTGACACTGAAATGCACATGCTGACACCTGTCCGCCCCGGGGAAATCTGCGCGCCGTCTATCTGGGCGAAGGGGGAGGCGAGTAGGCCGCAGAATTCTCTCAACTAGCGCGTTTCCCTGCACCCGCTCGGCCCGCGTGGACGCCCGCCCGCCCCCGCACGGCCTCAGGGGAGCAGACCCCACGCCCAGAAGACCCCAGAGGGGAAGCTCCCCAGAACCCCTGCTCCAGGGAGGAAGGACGCCCAGCACTCCCCCATGAAAAGCTCCTTCGTGACTCCTCTGCGTGGCCCTTCCGGCATCTTCTCGGCGCAGGACCACGAGGAGTGGGCTGTCCCCTCGGCTTCGCAGCTCAGGGCTCCCGCACGCCCCTCCCAGCCGTCAGCACCCACCCGCGCGGCGGCGGCTGGCGGGCGGCCGCCCTTTTAAATCCCCGGACTCATTGGCCCCGCCCCCTCAGTGACACGGCTGGCGCGGGCGGGCCCGTCCCCCCTGCCCCTGGGTCGCTCTTTTTAAGCTCCCCTGAGCCGGGGCTGCGCTCCTCTAATTGGGACTCCGAGCCGGGGCTATTTCTGGCGCTGGCGCGGCTCCAAGAAGGCGTGAGTTCGCGGCCGCTCTGGTGGCTTCTTTTTTTCATATCTATAATTTAATTAAATTATTTATTTATTGAGGCCGCGCACGGGCCGTGCCCAGCTTCCTGCCCCTCGCCATCCTTCGGGGGAGGGGGAATATTTTTGTCCCCCCGCCTGGATGTGACATATAAATACCCCGCGGGGGCCTGGGCGGCGAGCACGCGGCGGCGGCGGTCTCTGAGCGCCTCTGCTCTCTCTCCCGGTTTCAGATCCGCATTTGCTACCAGCGGCGGCCGCGGCGGAGGCAGGCCGGTCCTCAGCGCCCAGCACCGTCGCTACCGGCAGCCCGGCGCGCGCACCGCAGGCCGGCGGCCGAGCTCGCGGTGAGTCCTCCCCGGGGCCCGCGGCGGCGGCGGCGGAGGGGGGCGCCCGCGCCCCCGCCT
>NW_012148041.1:248443-276886 GCF_000956105.1 Propithecus coquereli
GGGGCCCGGCGGCGCGGGGAGGACGCCCGCACCCCTTCCCCCGCGGCGCGGACGCCCTGCGGGGGGCGGGGACCCGGGAAAGGCGCGCGGTGGGGGAGGGGGCGCGCGGCTGCGGCGAGCGCGAGTTGTGCACCCGGCGGAGCCCAGTGCACCTCGCGCGGCGGCCGCTCCCGCCCGAGCCCGGGGCGGGGAGAGGAACGGGTTGCGGCGCCGCGCGAGAGTGGGGGGTCGGCGCCCGCTGCAGCCTGGGGAAGTTCTAGAAGTGAGGGGGATGGGAAGGAACCCCGAAATTTGGCCTTGCTCCCTCTCGGCATTTCGCCTGGTGTCCCCTACGCAGATGAGGCCGGATCGCGGGCCTGGGTTTGGGGCTTCACCCCGACCCCACCTCTGGCCTGGCCCGCGCCTCCTCCGCCCCCAGGGCCGGGCCTGCCCTCCGCCCCCACAAACTGGTTTCTCTGCTTTGCTGGGCTCTGTTGGAACTAGTCCGTTTGACTCCCCGTTTCTGCTTTTTTGGGGGGTTCTATTTTGCGGGGAGGGCGTGCAGCGGGAGGGGGCTTTCTTCCTCTCCCCCGCGCCATCGCGCGCCAGGTTTCCTGCCCCAAGGCGGGTTTGGGTGCCCCCTCTGGCAGGAAGTGGGGCCGGTGCACCCGCGTGGCGGTGCATGCGGTCGGGGTGCGCTGGTTTCCCGCGCCTGCAGGAGCGGCCTGCGCCCCTCCCCCCACGCGCCTTGGTCCCTAGTCCCGCTGGTCGGCCTACAACGGCCTGGTGCAAACACTTGCAGAGTCACCCTAGGTCCGGGTCTGGAGCAGGATGCGACAGGGTCTTTAAACCAGCCTCTAGGCGGGAAGCAAAGTGGCGGGCTGGAAGGGCCACCGGGAACCTACTCCATTCTGCTAGCCAACTTGCTGTGTGACCTTGGGTAGCTCATCAGGCTTCTCTGGGCTACCTCTTATTTATTTATTTTTTAAAGTAAAGGCCATGATGATTTCCCAGGGTAATTCCTGCAGAGTCCTTAAGGCGTTCGAGGAGCTCACAGAGGTGTAGGGAGACGGGCTTGAGGCCCCAGAGGCTCGTTGAAAACTGAGGGATTGGGGCTGGGCCCTAAATGTAGCTTCTCCAGGACAGGCCTCTCTGGTGTTCAGAAACAGGTGGAGGAGACCGCGTTTCTTGGCCTCACGTGAGGGCCTTAGGCCTTCATTCAGTTCCTGGGGGGTTGGCTGTGGGGGAGGGGTGCACTGAAGGGTCCCCAGCAGCGGGAGATGGGGGAAGGCACCAGATGGTACAAGTAAGGCTCCAGGGAGACCCACCAGGAGCCCCGGGCGGGCGGGCTCAGGCTCTCAGGGATTCCAGACTGGCTTGGCCCACCTGGAACCCCTCCGTGAGGGGCCTCAGGCAGACCTCATGTGAGGTCAGCACTCATTTAGCTGATTAATTTTGATGTTTAGTTTGAAGGGGGACCTGTGGTGTAATGTAAGATTCTAATCACTGCCTGTAATTACAGAGCAGGCCAAGCCACTAATGATGGAGCAGGATAAATCACCAACCACCTTGTTTAAGAGGGTCTCCAAGTCTAAAATATGATAAAATAGAGTAATTACCAGACAGTTCTGCTGTCTGGAGGGTCGCTTGATGCTTGAGGCCGGGGTTGGGGAGGCAGTGGGGCGGGGCTCAGGCCCTCCAAAAGTCACAAGTTTGTGAAAATGTTTTTTCCTCTCATTGGTTAAAATAGAAATTGCTTCAAAAGCTGAAAAGAGGGAAGAAAAGTCATTTTCAAATGGTCTAGTTCTTATTTTGGGTAGGGTGAAGATTTCTTTTTATTTTTTTTGAGACAGAGTCTCACTCTTCAGGCTAGAGTGCCGTGGCGTCAGCCTAGCTCACAGCAACCTCAAACTCCTGGGCTCAAGCGATCCTCCTGCCTCAGCCTCCCGAGTAGCTGGGACTACAGGCATGCGCCACCATGCCTGGCTAATTTTTTCTATGTATTTTTAGTTGTCCAATTAATTTCTTTATATTTTTAGTAGAGACGGGATCTCACTCTTGCTCAGGTTGGTTTCGAACTCCTGAGCTCAAACAATCCGCCCGCCTCGGCCTCCCAGAGTGCTAGGATTACAGGCGTGAGCCACCGTGCCCGGCCAGGGTGAAGATTTCTTTCCGTTAAATTTTTTTAAACTATTAACCTAGTTTGATCCGTGAAGCAGTCTGGAGAGGTGGTTGGTCAGGCGCCCTGTCGTTACTCCCGCTCAGGGATTGGGAGGCTTTCAGAAGTGGAGCTACTGGGCCCACCTTCTACCAAGGGCAGGCAGGGATTGGTTACTGGGAAAGCGTCACTGTAGGTTTCTTGGATCTCATCTGTCTGTAACTTGGAGGTAAGGAGTGGGGTGGAGTTACTGTAGGACCCTCGCTGTTCCCAAATAACAGTGCAGGCCCTCCTTGCAGCAGGAGGTATTAGGTAAACTCAGAATGAATGGGGTGAACTAAACCCCAGCAGGCCTCTGAGAAGAAGGAAGATGCTCAGAAAGGACCAAGAAGTTTTTAGGGTCAGCCCTGCCAGGGCCCCAAGAGGCCAGCTAGGGTCTGTCAGGAGGGTCCCTGTCAGTTGGAGAATTCCCTGCCTGTCTGACTATACGTGGGCAGAGCAGGGGTAAGGGGAGAGAGGACGACACCCTTCGGCTCTGGACCCCTTTTCTTTCCCCACCCTACCCACAGCAGGTTCAGCCATCTTCCTCCGTCAGCCGTCCCCATCTCTGAATGGGGGTTTTGCCCTCAGAGCAGAGGAGAAGCTGGTGGGTGGACACCAGGCCTGGTTGCGTGATGGATGCTTCTGCGTTTTAGCATTGAGTTCTCAGGCTTGGGCCTTGCCCGATAGTCAGCGAGCTGGGCAGGGGATCGTCGGCCATGGCTGCCAGATCCCAAGGTCTCATTCTTGCCACTTTCCTTCCTAGTTCCCTCTGAACTGCCCAGGCTCCCCTTAAAGAAAGGCAGCTGGGGGTCCTGGTGATCCGTCAGCCCCCACCGTGCCACCTTTGCCCCACCCACGCAGCTGGGTCTGGGCTGGCTGTGTCTGAGCCTGTGGGGTGGTGTCAGGCAGGACAACAAAGAGCCCTTCTGAAGAGGAGATAAGGAGCTGATTAGGGCCAACGGCCCTGCCCCACCCTGTGGCAGCACGCCGGGGTGGCAGACCCCTCCGTGCTGGGCAGGGTGGAGGCCTGGGGTCCACGGGGAGCCAGCAGTTCCCTGCAGTGTGCCTTGAGGGCAGGCGGTGGTGAGGGGCTAGGAAGTGGCCAGAGCCAGATGTTTGTTTAAATCCACTCTTCCCGTCTCCCAGCATCCCAGCCATCACTCTTCCGCCTGCTGCGAAGAGGAGAGAAGATGAGCGAGTCGAGCTCGAAGTCCAGCCAGCCCCTGGCCTCCAAGCAGGACAAGGACGGCACTGAGAAGCGGGGCCGCGGCAGGCCGCGCAAGCAGCCTCCGGTGAGTCCCGGGACAGCGCTGGTAGGGAGTCAGGTGGGTGTCCGAACCTTTGCCTCGGGGTACCCTTTTGGGCTAGGGAGGGGCCTGGCGTCTCAGCAGGTGGGAACATGCTGGAGGGGTGCAGAATCATTCCTGTGTGTGTGTGTGTGTGTGTGTACGTGTCCTCCCCACCTGTGTGTGGTCCTGCCCTGCGTGTAACTCTGGTCAGATCCTCCTGAGACCCCAGGAGAGAGCTGGGGTCCAGGTATTCAAGGTGGGTTCTGAAGCCAGTGCTTGTGCTGTGGTAAACCACCCCCCTTTTTCTTTTTTTGGTCTACTGTGGACCAGTGAGTTGGCAAATGAAAATAAGTACACATAAAACCCAAGATTTTAATCATTAGATTAAGTGCACATAAAATTACTGTCAGTTTGCTATAAAAGTTTCTGAGTAACTTATTTTCAGTTTCTGTACTTGTCATCCCAGGCTGGTTCACGCACAGGCCACACTTTGACTAGTCTTGGAATGGGCTTTGCCCCTGGCTCTTTCAATGGAAATTGAAGCCCAAGAAGTACAAAATGTTGGGGAATTGTTGGCAGTGACCCCCAGAACCCTGGTGTTGCTCCCCCCGTAAGATCTCACAGGGCGAGACAGCCTTCCTGCCACTGTAGGGCATCCTAGGGAGCGTGACCAGTTGGGCCTTTGTGGTGAGATCTTTGCTTCCCACAGAGGCAGCTGTCCCCCATGCGAGGGCTGGCTGGGGAGCCACTAACCTTTGCTGGGGAAGAGAAGAGGTGAGGGAGGGAATCAAGGCTGACCCTTGCCCCTTAAGCTTCAGGCAGAGTGTTGCCACCTGCAGGTCTTTCCCGCCTGTAAGGCGCAGTATGGTCTGTATTGGCAAGTCTCTAGGTCTTAAGCAGACACAAGCTGTGAGGAGTCTGGTGGCTTTCAACTGCCACCTTCAGAGCCAGGGGTTGGGGGACTTGTCATCCTCTTAGCTTGTCCCTCATCTGTTAGCTGTGGTCATGGGCGGAGTGTCCCGAGTGGTGTTGGGTTACTGGACCATGGTTATCATAAACAGCCCACGGGCAGCTGCCCGGGGAAACAGTAGCCGACGGGCTTTTACTGCCCAGCTTCTATGCATTATGCAGAAGCTTTTTATTCTGTCTAGAGCTTATTAAAATTTCAGTGGCAACAACGGCAGGGATCTCTGGGGTCCAGGCATAATTCTTCTTCTCTGGAGGCATCCTAGAGGGGTCCCTTCCCCCTTGGCTGCATCCCCCGCAGTCTGCAGCCGAATCATCTAGAGGGGTGGGCAGGTTACCTGGACGGGTGGCAGTGGTCTTGGCCGGGTGCCAGATACTTACACACATTGACTTTCATGACACCCTGCAGGGGAAGCCTCATCACCATTTACAGGTGAGGAAACTGAGGTTCCAGCGCGGTGTCCTCAAGATGAGTGGCAGAACTGGGCCTTAGGCAGAGCCACCTAACGTCTTTCTGTCCCTGTGACAACTTTCTCAAGGGTCTTCTGACCATTTTGTTGTCCCAGAAACCCCCAGGGACGCAAGGGGATGGTGAGGAGGAGCTCTGCAAAGATGGTCCCGTTGAGGCCATGGGTCCTGAAGGGCTTGCCGCCGGGCTCGCGTGGACTCCTGGGTCGAGTGATTCTCGCTGACTTGACCCTGCTGGGGTGGAGCGGAGGGGGCTCTGTCTTCTGAAGGGGCTGAGAAGGCGGTGACTGTGTCTCTGAGCGCCCCGTGTCTTTGCAGAAGGAGCCCAGCGAAGTGCCAACACCTAAGAGACCTCGGGGCCGACCAAAGGGAAGCAAAAACAAGGGTGCTGCCAAGACCCGGGTGAGGCTTCACATAGGGCCACTCCTGGGCACGTGCGGAGCAAAGGTCCCTCTGATTTCTCCATGGCCGCAGCTGGAGGGAGGTGTGGGAAGGGGCTGGCTTGTGCTGACTCCACACCCGCTTCCCTGGCACAGGGGTGGCGATGTGTCTCTGCTAATTGGGGAAAGCTGGGTGGTGACTGAGGCCTCACTTATATGGGCTTGGTCCTGCCCAGGACAACGGGGAAATCAAGGCAGAAGTCCTGCAGCTTTCCTGGGCTCGAGAAAGTCAGAGTGGGGAGAGTGGAGGCCTCTCTGCCGACCTCTGGGCTGAGAATATTACCTTCTGCCCTTGGGGTGCCCTGGAGCCTGAAGGGGTAGGGACAGCAGCAAAGGCCAGATTCACGGTGGCATCAGGCTTTCAGAAAAGTTGTTTTGTTTTCTATCTTATTTTTTCTAAGACACGACTCATATCCTCTGAGTCATGGGTGGAGGAGGGAGTAGGGGGCGTGTGTGTATGTTGAGGGGGGCTAGTGTGGCTGGCCAGTCATCGCCAGCTGGGCTTGGGCGGACCTGCTGGGTGCGAGTCCTGGACCGCCCTGAACAGAGGTAGGCAGGTCTGCCCCCCACCCACTGTCCCGGGCATTGGTCACTGAGTGACCACTGTTGAGCAGTTTTGACTGAGGGGATATTTTCTCTAACCCTCTAGAAAACCACCACAACTCCAGGAAGGAAACCAAGGGGCAGACCCAAAAAACTGGTAGGTGAAGCAGCAGAGACTGGGGCTCCCCTCATGGCCTCTGGGGGGAGGGTGTTGACACAGGTGCCTAACCCTAAGCACCCTCCATGGAAAGACTGCTCTCCCTGGCCTGCGGGGCCGGGAACGATGGGGATGGGGTCCGGGGCCGGAGGGCATTGCCCAGGGCTTTGAAAGGGCTGTGCCCATGAGAAGTGAGGGGTCCCAGGTACAAACTGGACCACATCCTGGCCTGCTCTAGTAGAGGGTGTTCCTACCTCCCTCTGCTCCTAGAATAATCTCAGAACTACTAGAGGCCATCCTGGGAGTCATCCAGTCTATCCCTCCATCACAGAGATGAAAGAGCCCCAGGGGCCGCGCGCGGTGGCTCACGCCTGTAATCCTAGCTCTCTTGGGAGGCCGAGGCAGGCGGATTGTTTGAGCTCAGGAGTTCGAAACCAGCCTGAGCAAGAGCGAGACCCCATCTCTACTAAAAATAGAAAGAAATTAATCGGACAACTAAAAATATATAGAAAAAATTAGCCGGGCATGGTGGCGCATGCCTGTAGTCCCAGCTACTCGGGAGGCTGAGGCAGAAGGATCGCTTGAGCCCAGGAGTTTAAGGTTGCTGTGAGCTAGGATGACGCCACGGCACTCTAGCCTGGGGAAAAGAGTGAGACTCTGTCTCAAAAAAAAAAAAAAGCCCCAGGAGGAAGCGGTGAGGCTTGTCCTCACTGTGATGGTCTTGGGAGCTCAGCCCTGCGCGGGGGTCATTGTTGGGTAAGAGTTGCTCACAGAAAGCACCTCCACTTCTGGGTCCCCCAATAGCTGGTGGGGCTAGGTGGGCTGAGTCAGGAGACTACGGGTGCCTCTAGGGGTACATCGCAGTTAGGGCCACACCAGCCTTCCAGCTCCTGGCAGTTTGTTACCCCTAACCTACCCTCTTAACTCCAAGGCGTGCGTTCGTTCCTCGAGCTGAGCCACCACTGGGGTAGGGGTGGGGGTTAGGGGGTGCTGCTGGCCAGGCCCCACAAGTGAGTAACAGGAAACAAGTTGTTTTGGAGTTTGTGCCTG
Organism: Propithecus coquereli; assembly: GCF_000956105.1. Lineage (NCBI taxonomy): Eukaryota > Metazoa > Chordata > Mammalia > Primates > Indriidae > Propithecus > Propithecus coquereli. The sequence goes on from NW_012148041.1 coordinate 255,536, forward strand.
TCACGGGGGCTGTAGCCCCATGTGTGGTGTCCCAACATTCCCGCCCAGTGAGTGAGCCCCAGCGGCACACACTTCCCCTTCCTCCCCACCCTGGCCTGGGGTCAGCCCTCGGCCACCGGGCCCCCCTGTGGGATAAGGCCACCTGGTTCCCCTGCACCCACTGTGGGGCTCATGTACCCTCCAGCCACCACTTCCTTCCCTAGCGCCCCCACCCCCCAACGCCGGTCACTTCCTGAGCTCAGGGTGCACTGGGCTCTGCCCTCCTGCCCCCATCGTGGGCCTGGGGGCCAAGGGGGCCTGGCTTCTGGCTCTGGGTGAGAGCAGAATGTGTGTGGGGTTTTTTTCCTCCTTTTAAATTCTTCCTTTTTATGAATGAAACCCGGCAGTAGAGGTTGCTGAGTCACCCACACACTCAGCCCTGACTCATCCCCCTTCCAGAGAGCCAGGGAGTGCAGGGGGGCGTGGGGGCCAGCCTCTGGGGGTGGAGGAGGAGGGGGCCAGGCCAGAGCTCACACTTACAGCTCTGCCCACCTCACAGGAGAAGGAGGAAGAGGAGGGCATCTCGCAGGAGTCCTCAGAGGAGGAGCAGTAACCGAGCGTGCCGCCTGCTCCCTCAGGAGGAGCAGCTTCTTTCTGGGACTGGACAGCTTTGCTCCGCTCCCACGGTCCCCCTCCCCAGACCCCCCATCACCACCACTTCCGCCCGCCAGCCCCCACCTGCCCTCACCTCCACACACTACAGCACACCAGCTGCTGCGGGCCCCCGTGGGCCGCGTGGGGAGCAGTTTTCCCCGGCCTCGGTTCCCAGCCACCCCTCCCGCCCGTGCACACACACTCGCCCTCCTGGACAAGGCTAACGGCCCACTTAGCCGCACTCTGCGCCTGCTGCGTCCCCGCTCCCTTGGTGGTGGGGACATTGCTCTCTGGGCTCTTGGTTTGGGGGCCCCTCTCTGCTCCTCCACTGTTCCCTCTGGCTTCCCATAGAGGGGCCTGGGAGGGCTCCCCTGGCCTTAAAAGGGGTCCGAGCCCCATCTCATTCTGGCACGTCTCACTCCACTGTTCTGGCAGCAGCAGGTGTGGCCAATGGAGGGGGGTGCTTGGCCCCCGGGATGCCCCCAGCCAGCCTGTGTCTTTGTCACCATGGGGGGCTCACACCCGCTTTCCTTCCTTCCCCACCTTCCCTAGTCCCGCACTAGGTTGGACAGCCCCCTTTGGGATACAGGAAGGAAGGCAGGAGGGATGTGAGTCCCCTCCCCCTCTGCACAGGGGCTCCAGCCCACCTTGCCCTCAGCCTGGGATCTGAGTACCTATTGGAGCGATGGAGGTGCAGTCACCCTTGTCCAGGAGAGGCCCAGATTCCTTGTGGCGGCCACCTAAGTTGGGCTGGGTCTGTTTGCCGTACCCCACCTGCTCCCACCCTGCAGCCCGGGCACTAATAACAAGGAGCTGGCCCTGCCCGCGCCCAACCCTCCCGCTCCTCCCCTACCCCCCAAGGTTCTGGTTCCATCTTTCCTCTGTTCACAAACTACCTCTGGACAGTTGTGTTGTTTTTGTTCCATGTTCCATTCTTCGACATCCGTCATTGCTGCTGCTACCAGCGCCAAATGGTCATCCTCACTGCCTTCTGTTCTGCCCACACTCCCCTCCCCCAAGATACTCTTTGCGGGGAAGGGGGCCGGGGCACAGCAGGCTGGGTTACCGACCGCCCCAGTCCCAGGGAAGGTGGGGCCCTGCCCCTAGGATGCTGCAGCAGAGTGAGGAGGGGGCCCAAACTGACCATGAAGGGTGTAGGGGCCACTTCCTCCCCCTGTTCTGTCGGGGAGGGGGTAGCCGTTATTTGTCCCAGCCTGGGGCTCCCCTCTGGTTTCCTATTTGCAGTTACTTGAATAAAAAAAATATCCTTTTCTGGACTGGCGTCTGATGTGTGCTCACAGAGCCTGGGATAGGTGGGGTAAAAACCAAGGGTGCAGTGGGTGGGGGTAGCCCTGGGGAGGTGGTCTGCCTGGGGAGGGGGGGGAGTGAGGAGAATCGCCATTGGAGTCAGCTCAGCGAAATTGACCACACCCCTTGCCACAAAACATTTTATTTACAAAATATATATACTGAATGCTATACATCCCATCCCTGCCTGGTCACCATGGAGACAACTCAAAAGCCCTCTCCGGTATTTATGCCAAAGCCAAGTCCAGGAGGGCTAGAGAAACCAAAGCTGGCTCCCAGTCCTGCTCCCACCCCGGAAGGAAAAACTCCCGTTGGTGCCTGGCGGGTGGGTGGCCGGCTCAGCACCCACAGAGGGCTGAAGGCCTAGGGCACTGAGGCAGGGGGCGGCTGTTGTGCAGGGCTTGGGCAGTGGGTGCTGCTGGGAGGAGGGGATATGGTGACCTGGTACCCGGCAGGGGGAGCTGGGTGAGCGCAAGTGGGAGGGGAAGCAGAACGCAGGGCCCTGGACATCCCAAGGCCCTCAAGGCTCTGGAGGTCGGGGCAAGGGTGTCGGGTCATGTCTTGACATCGAGCAAGGGCATCCGCTTGTGCTGGTAGCCGCTCTGCCAGCCGTGTACCACCTGTTGAGGAGACCACACCACAGGCTGGGCTCTGGCCCCTGGGAGTCCGCTTGGAGGAGGTACCCACTATGGTCACAGCCCAAGTGGGGAGGACTGAGGGCTCTGGTTTCAGTAAGGGAGAGTGCGGGTGGGAACAGGGCCGCCCCCACCTCGGCCTGAGTCTGCACCCGCAGAGTGCTCACCTTGGGGTCTCCCACATCAGAGAGTAGCTCCTGCTCCGCCTCGTGCAGCTCCTCAGCAGGGTCGTAGCTGTACATGGGGAGCAGGTGATGGCGAAGCCGGTCCACCCTGGGGAGCAAGGAGGGGGCTCAGCCCAGGGGACCCCACAACCCTCATCAAACACCTGACTGCCTGGTTTCCACTCCCTACCCCAGGGAGGGGCACTTCCAGTGGGTGCCTTTTGGGTCATACTGTGGCTCTAAAAATACAAGTCTGATTGTATAAAGGGGCCTCTCCCCAGTGAGTAAAGTGAGGCTGGGCAGGGGAAACAAATTTCAGGCTTGTAGCAGGATGGCCCAGGGACATCTTGCATCTGTGCAGACAACTCAGATCCTATGGAAAGAAATATAAGCAGAACACGGATGGGGGCTGGGATTAGAACTGGGGTCAGGGACACTCACCGCTGCTTCTTCTGCACGTACATCACCTGGAACAGAGACGGCACTGTGGAGGCTGCTGAGCCCAAGAAGACCCACAGCCAGAGGGGACCCACCTCCACACCCTTCACAGGAGGACAGCTGAGACTGTGCAGGCCAGACCAGGCCCACCCAGCCTCTGCCACAGCAAAGGTGTCATGTCTCTGTGCCTATGTGGGGGCTCCTTACCACAGCCACCACCACCCCGACCAGGGTGATGAGGAAGAAAGGCCCCAACACATAGCCCACCATGGAGTCGCTGTTGGCCTGGGGGGCATTGGGCACTGTGGTGTTACTCATGACATCGGCGGCCGGAGGGCTGGGTGGTCAGCATGGGCAGTGGTGCCTCGGGAGGGCGCCTCCAGTGGGCTCCCTGGGGAGGAGGAAGGGAGGTTATCGAATGCACCCAGGGTGACATCCAGGCTCCGCACCCTCCCCCAGGGCTGGACATCTATGAAAACTGGTCCCAGGTCAAACACTGGGAAGAGGATCCTCCAGGTAAAAGCGCTGGGTGTAACCCTCCAGTGACTCTTGGCAGATCGAGGGTGGAAGGAAGGGCGCGAGGGGAAAGCTCTGATCCCGGGCCTGAGTCCTGGCTAGCTCGTATCCCGCCATCCGATGCTGGCCAAACATTTGCACGTCTCAACTTATGGGGAAAGATGAGGTGCAGGTTCCCAGCACCTATCTAGTGGAGCAAAAGGGAGAGGTTGGGCTAACACAGGAAGGCCCTGCGCTGCAGCCGAGGGGTGAGGTGGGAGCATTTGAAGGAGCCGGCGTCCATCCTGGTCCAATCCCACGCTTCAGGCCATGGGCCCCATGCACGGGCTTCGTGCCCTCCTTGTCGCTGGTGTCACCTCAGATATATATAGTCCGAACACTCCACCATCGGTATCGTGTGCCAAGGTGGACACAAGTGAGTAAAGCTGGATTGCATCTTCGAGATGATGTCACCTCCCTCCGGTTTCCACCCGGGGCTCCGCCCAGGTCCCTCCTCTCCCGGCCCGACCTGACAGGCGGAGGTGGAGAGGGTCAGCTCCACCAACAGAAGCAAGGAGACCATCCTGGGGCGGCTGCACGTAGTGGCCCAAGGTTCCGGACCCGGTTTCGCCTGGGTCTCCATCAGAGGGCGAGGTATGAGCTACCTAACCCCGTGTCCGTGTGGCAGGGGGCACCAGGCTGCCCGTCCCCAGTCGCATGCTCACCGTCCCAGGTCGAGGGGGTATGCCAGGGTGGGGAGGGCGGCTCCTAGGATGCGGGCCAGCACCGGCAGGCAGGAGGCAGCTCCCACGGCGCTGGGAGGATCAGGCCGGGGATGGGGGGTGTTGGGGGATCGCGGAGGGGCCGCCCTCCGCCCGGACATCCTGGAATCCCGGCACCCCGAGGCGTGGACCCGTGCGGCGCTCTGCAGCCCGGCCGACCTGGACATGCCTTACCTCCCGCCGCTGCAGCCCGTACAGCAACGCCCTCGGTTGGCTCCCGGGCCCCGGAAGAGCCGGCAGGCGCGTGATCAAAGGACCCGGGGAAATGGGCGGGGCCTCGGCAGCCAAGCGCGGCCAATCCAGGGGCGGGAGGCGGGCGGCCCGGAGACGTCTGGAGCCGCCAATCCGGCAGCGAGGGACGGCGGCGCGAGGGCAGCGCGGCCGCACTGGGGCCTCCCCGCGGCGGCAGGGGGCAGCCGAGGGCCGCGCAGCGCCGGGGGAGCGCGCGGGGCGGGCGCGCGCCTTCCCGGCGTCCCCCGGGCCGGCAGCGGCTCGCAAGCTGGGGTTGTGGGGAGTCGGGCGTCCGCCGCGTCCACCCTTGTGGTTGAAGCCCAGGCGCAGGGTCCCGACAAAGGTCCAGCTCACGCGGCCTCCGTTAGCGTTTGTAGCAGGCCCCGGGCTGCTCGAGGTTGGAGTCGGGCAGGCCCGGTGAGCTCCTGCCGAGCCACGGGACCCCAGGCCCCCCGCCCTCTGGCGCCTCAGTTTTACCATCTGTGAAGCAGGCTGCTGTGAGGACTAAATGATGACGTGGGTGAGCAGCCTCGCACATAGTGTGCCCTGAATGTCAGTTCCTCCTGTTCACCTCTTTCCGGTTTGGGGTACGCAGACGGAGCGGCGGGGGGAAGTTGCGCTCGGTTACAGGCAAGGTGCTAACTAAATCGGCAAACCTGGGTCGGAGCTTTCGTGGTCTGATCATTAAAATGACGCACACTTAGCGGAGAAATCTGAGTAAGACTGGTGGCGTTTACCAGTATCGCTATCCTGGTTGTGATCGTCTGCCAAGTGTTACCCAGGGGTAAGCTGAGCAACGCGAACAAGGGATCTGTATGATTTCTTACAACTGCATGTGAATCTACAGTTCCTCAAACATAACATGTGTGCGTACACATACATGTGTATAATTTATATATGTGTGTATATATAGTTTTGTAGCAGGCCTTCCTCTACCCCTCTAACCTCCAGAATCACACAGGATTGAGAAAACTCCTCACTGCCAGCTGATGGAAACCACCCGAGAACATCAAGGTTGTGGCCGCTGAACCGGGCTAAAGCCCTGCTGGGTCATCAGGTGGTAATGGGGAAAAGGTATGACGTAGGTCACCCTGTTCTTTATTCTTGCCAGAGGAACCCTCAGGGGCATGTGTGAGGTTCTGGGAGCCGGGCCCTACTACCTAGAGGCAGCCAATGGTGGGGGGCATAGGGGATCACTTGGTCTGGCCTTAGGTCCCTTCCAGAGAAGGCTGGATGAGGGCAAGTCTCATGCAGAGGCCTACCCAACTGGAAACCAGAGGGCAGATGGGAACTTTGATCTATTGCCTCCAGACACCACCCTCTGACTGTGGCAGGCAATCAGGGATAGAGGGAAAGGAACTCAGGTGGATCTCCTGATACTCTCAGGCCTTTGAATAGGGAGACCACCCACACTAGGCTTCGGCCAGAGCTTGGTCTGCTTCACCCTGCAAAGACGTGGGAAGCGTATTGTAAACTGAATGCAAATGAAAACACTATATCAGAATTTGTGAGATGTCTCTAAAATGGAGAGAAATTTTTTACCACCAAATGCCTCTATTTAAAAAGAAAGAAAGAAAGGTCTCATGTCAATGACCTCAGCTACCACTTAAAACCAAAGTATGGGCCGGCTGCAGTGGTTTACAACTGTAATCCTAGCAGTAGGATCACTTGAGCCCAGAAGTTCGAGACCAGCAAGATTCCGTCTCTACAAAAAAATAAAATAAATTAGCTGGGCATGGTGGCACACCCGTAGTCCCAGCTACTCAGGAAGCTGAGGCAGGAAGATAGCTTGAGCCCAGGAGTTTGAGGTTGCCGTGAGCTATGATGATGCCACTGCACTCTAGCCTGGGCAAGAGAATGAGACCCTGTCACAAAAATATAAATAAAAACAAAGTATGCAGAAGAAAAGAAATAACAAAGATCAATGCAGAAATTTTAAAAATTAGAAAACAGGAAAACACAGAAAATCAATGAAACCAAAAGGTGCTTCTTGAGAAGATCAATAAAATTTATAAATCTCTAGCTCTCTAGCCAGATTGATCAGGAAAAAAGAAGACACCAATATCAGGAATGAGAGAGGTGACATCACTACAGATTCTTCAGATAATAAAAGACTATTTAGGAAATATTAAAAACAACCTTATAAATTTAGCAACTTAGGCAAAATGCAGGCCAGCCTGGGCAACATAGCGAGACCTCATCTGGACGAGGAAGAGGAAGAAGAGGAGGAAGAAAAGGAAGAGGAAGAATTATTTATAAGAATCAGCTGGAACAGATACCAGCTCAATTTTAATAATGAGCATTACACCAATTCTGTCCTTCCCTTTATGTTGCTATTGTTACAAATTTATCTTTATGTATTGTGGGTATGTTAACATAGATTTATAATTATTTTATGCATTTATTTTAAATCATATGGGAAACAAAAAGGAGTTATATACCAAAAATATAATAATACTAGGTGTTATCTATAATAATACATACATTTTATATTTACCTATGTAGTTAAATTTACCAATGATCTTTATTTCTTTGTATGGCTTTGAGTTATCATCCAGTGCCCTTTTGTTTCAGTCTGGAGGACTCCCTTTAGCATTTCTCGTAGGGCAGGTCTACTAGAAATAAATTCCCTTAGTTTTTGTTTATCTGGAATTGTCTGTTTAACTTCTCTTTCATTTTGAATGATAGTTGTGCTGGATATACAATTCTTGGTTGACAGGGTTTTTTGGTTGTTGTTGCTGTTGTTGTTGTTTTTTCTCCTGTTAGTACTGTAAATATATCATCCCACTGGTTTCTGGCGTCCATGCTTTTTGACAATAAGTAGGGTGTTTATCTTAGGATGTTAATGTAATCCTCATGATAACCACTAAGAAAACAACTAAGGGATATATAGAAAAGGAAATGAAAAAGAAAGAAAAAAAATGTTGCACTAGAAAAAAATCAATCTAACACAAAAGAGGGCAGTATTGGAGGAACTGAGGAACAAAAAAGGACATATAGAAAGCAACACTATGGCAGAAGTCCTTCAATATAAGTAACCACATTAAATGTAAATGGATTAAATGTACCAATTAAAAGACAGTGATTGGTGATCGCTACACAACATTGTGAATATACTTAATGACACTGAATTGATACATTTAGAAATGATTAAAATGGTAAATTTATATTATGTATATTTTACTACTCACAAGAGAGATTGGCAGAATGGATTTATTTTTATTTTTATTTTATTAATATTTTAGAGATGGAGGTCTTGCTACATTGTCCAGGCTGGAGTGCAGTGGCTATTCACAGGTACGATCATAGTGCACTGCAGCCCCTAACTCCTGAGCCTTAAGCGATCCTTCTGCCTCAGCCTCCTGTGGACGACAGGCGTCTATCACGATGCCCACCTGGAATGGATGTTAAAATGATCCAACTGGACTTGAACGGACATTTCTCCAAAGAAGACATACAAATGGCCAATAAGCAAATGAAAAGATGTTCAACATCACTAATAATTAGGGAAATGTAAATCAAAACCACAATGAGATACCACTGCACACCCGTTAGGATGGATTATTTTTAAATAATAAATTTTTTAAAAAATAATATGTATATTTTTTTGGAAACAGAAAATAACAAGTGTTGATAAGGATGTGGAGAAATTAGAACCCTTGTACACTGTTGGTAGAATGTAAAATGGTACAGCCACTATGGAAAACAGTATAGAAGTTCCTCAAGAAATTAAAAATAAATTGGGTATAGTGGTATGCACCTGTAGTCCCAGCTACTCAGGTTCAAATGGTTAATAAAAAAAAGTTCAAGTATATCAAGTATACGTTGCTTTAGAGATTCACTTATAAGACACAAATAAGTTGTAAGTGAAAGGATGGAAAAAGATCTTCCATGCAGAGTAACCAAAAGAGCGAAAATGGCTATATTAATATTAGACAAAATAGACTTGAAGTCAAAAATTTCCACACAATCTCTGGGAGGCCGAGGCGGGAGGATTGTTTGAGCTCAGGAGTTCGAAACCAGCCTGAGCAAGAGCGAGACCCCGTCTCTACTAAAAATAGAAAGAAATTAATTGGACAACTAAAAATATATAGAAAAAAAATAGCCGGGCATGGTGGTGCATGCCTGTAGTCCCAGCTACTCGGGAGGCTGAGGCAGGAGGATCACTTGAGCCCAGGAGTTTGAGGTTGCTGTGAGCTAGGATGACGCCATGGCACTCTAGCCCGGGCAACACAGTGAGACTCTGTCTCAAAAAAAAAAAAATTTTTTTCCACACAGGACAAAGGACGTTTTATATTGATAAAAGAGTCAATTCATCAAGAAGATACAGCAATTATAAATATATACACATCAAACAACAGAGTCCTAGAATATATGAAGCAAACACTGACAGAATTGAAGAAATAGTTGTTTATTCTTTTTTTTTAGATAGAATGAAAGAGATTTAATTTTTAGAATATGGGGAGTAACTTAAATTCTCATGTGTCACTAGTGGTGGTGTGACATGGTACAACCACTTTGGAAAACAGAATTTTCTTACACTTTTAAATATCAACCTAGTGGAGGCTGGGCGCGGTGGCTCACGCCTGTAATCCTAGCTCTCTGGGAGGCCGAGGCGGGCGGATTGTTTGAGCTCAGCAGTTCGAGACCAGCCTGAGCAAGAGCGAGACCCCGTCTCTACTAAAAATAGAAAGAAATTAATTGGACAACTAAAAATATATAGAAAAAGCCGGGCATGGTGGCACATGCCTGTAGTCCCAGCTACTCGGGAGGCTGAGGCAGGAGGATCGCTTGAGCCCAGGAGTTTGAGGTTGCTGTGAGCTAGGATGACGCCATGGCACTCTAGCCCGGGCAACACAGTGAGACTCTGTCTCAAAAAAAAAAAAAAAATATCAACCTAGTGATGATATATCAATTTCACACCCATAGAAAGAAAATGAAAATATGTACCCTCAACAAATGTATACAAAAATGTTTGTAGTAGCATTATTTTATTTATTTACTTTTTTTTTAGAGGCAGGGTCTTGCTTTGTCTTCCAGGCTAGAGTGCAGTGTGTGATCATAGCTCACTGTAGCCTCAAACTCATGGGCTTAAGTGATCCTTCTGTCTCAGCCTCTCTAGTAGGTAGGACTAGAGGCATGCACCACCATGCCCGGCTAAGTTAAAAACATTTTTTTTTTTTTTTATAGACAGGGTCTTGCTATGTTGCCCAGGCTGGTCTTGAACTCCTGACCTCAAGTGATCCTCCCACATCAGCCTCCCATATTTATTTATTTACTTTTTAAATAAATTTTATTTATTATTTTGACATATTATAATCATATGTAATTATGGGGTATGAAGTGATGTTATGATATACGTATATCATGTAGAATGATTTAATCAAGCTAATTAACATATCTACCTCCATAAATACTTATTTATTCTTCCTAAGTGTAACTTTGGACTCTTTCACCAACATCTTCCCATTCTCCTTGCCCTGTGGCCTCTGGTGACCACCAATATACTCTCTGCTTCTATAAGTTTGCATGTTTTAGATTCCACATATAAGTGAGAACATGTAGTATTTGTCTAGAAATAGAAAGTTCTACAATAGTAGTTGGAGACTTTAATACCTTCCTTTCAATAATGAAGGGAATATCCTAGGTAGAAGATCAGTGTGGAAATAAAGGATTTGAAAAACACTGTAAACCTACTAGACCTAACAGACATACACAGAATACTCCACCCAACCATAGCATTCATTCTTCTCAAGTGCACATGAAACATTCTCCAGAGTAGACAATAGACAATAGTTAGGCCACAAAACAAATTTTTTGAGACAGAGTCTCTGTTGCCCCCAGGTAAAGTGCAGTGACATCATCATAGCTCACAGCAACCTCAAATTCCCAGGCTCAAGTGATCCTCCTGCCTCAGCCTCCTGAGTAGCTGAGATTATAGGTGCACACCACCACACCCAACTGATTTTTTTCTATTTTTGGTAGAGACAGGGTCTTGCTCTTGCTCAGGCTGGTCTCAAACTCCTAAGCTCAAGTGATCCTCCTGCCTTGGCCTCCCAGAGTGCTAGGATTACAGGCGTGAGCCACCTCACCTGGCCCAAATCTTAATAAATTAAAAAACCTTCAACAAAGAAAAGCCCAGGAGTAGATGACTCCACTGGTGAATTATTTTTACCAAATATCTAAAGGAGAATTAATTCCAATCTTTCTCAAACTATTCTAAAAAATTGAGAGGAGGGAATACTTCCTATGTCATTCTTTTTTTTTTTTTTTTTTTTTTTTTGAGACAGTCTCACTCTGTTGCCTGGGCTAGAGTGTGGTGGTATCAGCTTAGCTCACAGCAACCTCAAACTCCTGGGCTTAAGCAATCCTCCTGCCTCAGCCTCCTGAGTAGCTGGGACTACAGTCATGCGCCACCATGCTCAGCTAATTTTTTCTATTTTTAGTAGAGATGGGGTCTCACTCTTGCTCAGACTGGTCTGGAACTCCTGAACTCAAAGGATCCTCCCACCTCAGCCTCCCAGAGTGCTAGGATTACAGGCGTGAGCCACCACGCCCGACCACTTCCTAACTCATTCTAATTCATCATTTCCCTGATACCAAAGCTAGACAAAGACACAAAAGAAAACTACAAGCCAATATCCCTTATTAATATAGATATTAGCCAATAAAAGAATTCTCAATGAATTTAAAAGGATTGAACTCACATAAAGTATCTTCTCTGGCCACAATGGAGTGAAGCTAGAAATCAATAGCACAAAGAAAACTGGAAAATTGGCCGGGCATGGTGGCTTATGCTTGTAATCCCAAAACTTTGGGAGGCTGAGGTGGGAGGATCACTTGAGCCCAGGAGTTTGAGGTTACAGTGAGCCATGATTGTGCCACTGTGCCCCAGCCTGAGCAACAGAGTGAGCCCTTGTCTCTAAAACAAAAAAAAAAAACCTGAAAATTTTCAAATATGTAGAAGGTGAACAACATACACTCTTAAACAACCAGTGGGTCAAAGAAGAAACAACTAAGAAAATTATAAAATACTTTAAACCATTGAAAACATACTAAAATTTATAGGATGTAGTAAAAGTGGTACTCAGAGGAAAAATTTATAGCTGTAAATGCCTGAAGATCTCAAATCAATAACCTAACTTTACACCTTAAGAAACTAGAAAAAGACGAGCAAACTAAACCAAAGCCAGAGGAGGGAGGAAACAATAAAGATTAGAGCACAGATGAACGATACAGAGAGTTTAAAAAAATAGAATCAAGGAAAGCAAAAGTTGGTTCTTTGAAAAGATCAAAAAAGTTAACAAAACTTTAGTTAGACTGACTAATAGAGAAGATTCAAGTAACTAAAATCAGAAATAAAAGCAGAAACATTACTACTGGGGATATTACTTCATGAAAATTAGAATGGTTATTGGAGAACACTAGGAACAATTGCATGCCAACAAATAAGATAATCTAGATGAAATGGACAAATTCCTATTATATTCCAATTATAAAACTGATTCAAAAAGAAATAGAAAATCTCAGCAGACCTATATTAAGTCAAAAGATTGAATCAGTAATCAAAACCTCCCAACAAAGAAAAGTCTAGGACCAGAATGTCTTCACCAGTCAATTCTACCAAACATTTAAAGAATTAATACCAAATCCTACTCAAATTTTTCCAAAAAAATAGAAGAGGAGGGCACACTTCCCAGCATATTCTATGAGGCCAGCATCCTCCTGATTCCAATGCCAGAGAACAAGATTGCACAAGAAAACTACAGACCAATATTCCTTATGCATAGAAATACAAAACTGCTCCAGCAAACTACTACAGCAAACTAGTACAGCAAGTCCAATACAATAGCACATTAAAAAGGATTATATACTATGACCAAAGGGGATTTATCCCACGAATGCAAGGATGGTTCAACATAAGAAAATCAGTGTCATACATTAATAGGCCAATGTGGACAACAGAACAGTAACATATCCCATGTATGTTCTTTCAGTCTATTAATAATCTTATTTATGAGGTAGATGTCATTAGTTACATTTTGGAATGAGGGACTCTGAGTGACTTGAGGCTTCAAAGGGTAGTGAATGGTGGGGTCTGGCACGTTGGGCCAGCCTGGCAAGGATGAGCCTTGGCCACATGACGGTGGGAACAAGACTGCCCGCGTGATCATTTCAATGGAGGCAGAAAAAGCATTTGACAAAAACTCAACACTCATGATAAAAACACTTAGCAAACTAGGAATAGGAGGATAGCTTTTTCAGCAAATAGCGTTGGAACAATTGGATATCTACATGCAAAAAAAACAATCAACTTGGATCTATACCTCACAACATACACAAAATTTGATGTATGATTCCATTTATAGAAAACTCTAGACAGAAAGAAGATCAGTGTCTGCTTGGGGTTGGGGGTGAAGGTCAGGAGAGAGGGATCACAAAAGGACACAAAGAAACTTTTGGGGGTGATGGATCTATTGGTTGTAGTGATAGGTTCATAGGCAAACACAGGTCAAGACTTCAAATTGTGCATTTTAAATATGTTCAGCTTATTGTCTGTTAATTATATCTCAATAAAGCTTTTTACAAATGTGATAAATAAAGAATGCCTTAAAAAAAAGAATGGGCTGGGCGAGGTGGCTCACGCCTGTAATCTTAGCATTCTGGGAGGCCGAGGCGGGAGGATCGCTCGAGGTCAGGAGTTCGAGACCAGCCTGAACAAGAGCGAGACCCCATCTCTACTAAAAATAGAAGGAAATTGACCAAACAACTAAAAATAGAAAAAATTAGCCGGGCATGGTGGCACATGCCTGTAGTCCCAGCTACCCGGGAGGCTGAGGCAGGAGGATCGCTTGAGCCCAGGAGTTTGAGGTTGCTGTGAGCTGGGCTGACGCCACGGCACTCTAGCCCAGGCAACAGAGTGAGACTCGGTCTCCAAAAAAAAAAAAGGAGCACTCAGTGGTGATCAGTACATATTTATTTTAGAAACAAATTAATGGAATTAGTGACTGGTGAGTCCATAGACTAAGCCCGAGGGATTGGGAAACGGGAGACACACTAAGAAAGAGGAACCAAGGCAGCAGTGGAATCTCGTTGCCGCCGCCACGCTGCCCAGGCTGGCCCAAAGTGTCCCAACCCCAGAAGCTGCTTCCTTCCAGGATTTTCCTACATCGGCTCCCTTTTGTGTGTGAAATTACTCGGTGTTCCCCGCACAGCCCGTGTTGGCCTACGTCCGAGCCTTCGCTCCAGCCATTGTTCACCACCTCTGCCAGCTGGAAGCCCATCGGCCCCTGGGGGAGGCTGGAGCAGGGGCCAGGTCAGCCTCAGGCGCCCACCCCATCCTGGGGTTCGGGGTCGGTGGAGCCGGGCAGGGCCAAGGCTCAGGGGATGAGCTGCCCGCAGTGGGCCTGCATGTCCCCAAGGCATGCGTGAGGCGGGATAAGTGGGTCCTGAAGACGCTTCGGAGGGAACCCCTCGCTGACCAGCCCTGACAGCACCCGGTATTTGCAAGGTGTGTGTCCTTCGCCTTCCAAACCCGCCCCACACCCCGCCTGTTTCCCCCACGTCCGGTCTCCCCCAGGCTTCAGCTCCCTCAGCAATGAGGTGGGGTGGACGTACCTGCCTCTCAGGGCGGAGGCGAAGGCCCGGGTCCGGGCCTGGCCCGTGCAGGTCGTAGGTGTTCAAGGAATCGTCTCAACTGACGGAAGAGTGTTTTGTAAATCGGAAAGCACAAGAAAAATAGTATTAGCTGTGTAATTGGTTCACGCAACTTTCTCAGACGGATTTTGCTCCAAACAAAACAAATTTCCCTCAGCTCCAGCCTGCAATCTGCAGGTCCCCGTAACCGCCCTCCTCCTTTCGGTCTCAACCCAACCTTGGCTTCCCTTGCCCGTCCCAGGCACAGGCCTGGCAGGAAGTGACCAGTCTCCCGTTAGCTCCTGTCCCAGGTCTGGGAAAGCTCACGGGATCCTGAGCTGAGAGACAAGGGGAGTGGCAGGAACTCCGGGTTTTCCCCTCTGAGAAAGCACCGCTCCCCGTCCTCTCTTGCCCCCAGGCTCAAGGCAGGAAGAGAAACCTGGGGAAGAGGCCCCAGAGGACAGGCCTCTGTCACGTGCTTGGTGTGACTGGCCAGCGGGTGCCACACTGGTTGAATATCACCCTCACCCCAAAGGAAAGAACCTCTGCACTGTGGCTCTCCCCACCCCCGACCTGCCCCAGACCCCTCCCACACCGGCTTCCTGGGGCCATCTTGTATTCACTTCCAGATTTGGGGAAGGGAAGGGGTGTTTGTGGGGAAGTGTTGAGAGGGCAGGGGGACATGGGGCACAAGTTCCTTGTGTGGTGGACACCTCCAAAATGTCATTTGGCCCTTTGCTTGCTCCAATCCACATTTCATTGCCTGGTACCTGCTCTGCGCCGCTCAGCTGGACACCAGCAATGCAGACAGGGTCCCCTGCCTTCAGAAGTCAGCTTCAGAATGGGGGCAGTCTGCGGGGACACACCGACTAGCTTGGGGGAAGGATCTCAGAGAGCTTTCCCAAAGGAGGGCGCAGATCGTGTGAATTGTAAAACAGTGTGATGGCCTAGGATATGTTTGCAAAACTGCAAAAAGTCCCGTGAGGCTGGGGGGAAAGAAGGATGAGGCAGTGGCAAGACATTTGTCTGGTGAGGTGGGCGGGGTCCGACTTACAAAACATGCTGGGAACTAATCCAAGAAGGTGGCGCTTTACCCTGAAAGCTATGGCTATGTGTAGGAGGACAACGGAAGTGCTGCCAGGGACACACTGGGGTCAGGGGGGCCAGTGAAGTCAGATGAAAGCAGACGAGCAGCCTTCGGACCAGTCAATGTGGTGGTCGCTGGCCGCTGGCGGGCAGCACCGCAGGCTGGGTGGAGGGGAGGCATGAACCCACTGTGCCCCGACGCTGTTCTCTGAGCAGCCTCAATTCTTAAACAGGAGGGGACAGGAATGGATGGGTGAATTCAGGGCTGGCATCCTGAGGGAGACTGCAGTGGGAGGACGTTGCACAAGAAAAACGGAGTAATTAACAGCGACTGAATGGTCAAGTGACGGACTTGGGGTCTGGACCTGGCACTGGCTGGATAGAGTTTGGTGGCCAGAGGGATAACCATTTTTTTTTTTTTCTTGAGACAGAGTCTCACTCTGCTGCCCTGAGTGAGTAGAGTGCCGCGGCGTCAGCCTAGCTCACAGCAACCTCAAACTCCTGGGCGCAAGCGATCCTCCTGCCTCAGCCTCCCGAGTAGCTGGGACTACAGTTGCTCACCACCATGCCTGGCTAATTTTTTCTATATATTTTTAGTTGCTCAGCTAATTTTTTCTATTTTTAGTAGAGACGGGGGTCTCACTCTTGCTCAGGCTGGTCTCGAACTCCTCAGCTCAAGCGATCCGCCCGCCTCGGCCTCCCAGAGAGCTAGGATTACAGGCGTGAGCCACCGCGCCCGGCCTGGGACAACCATTTTTAAAGAGTTTCATGTCCGCAGAGATAGAGCAGCTACTTACAGCACGGCCAGCGATCGGACTCTTCACTCCAGTTCCAAGCCGGAACACTGACGAAAAGTCCCTTCTCTCGTGTCTGTTTCCAAATCTGTGAAACACAGGCCTGGACTAGATGATCCCTAAAGCCCTCCCAGCTCTACCAGGCAAGCATTCACTGCTAGTGTCTTACTCGCATCCTCTTCACACCTACGTGAGTGCAACGACCACCACAGCCCTCGATAAACGCTGTTGAGTGCCTGATGGCGCCTCTCGCACCAGCCTGCTGACCGAGTGAAGGTGGTAACCCAGAAGTTCCTGCCTCGGCCTCTCCACAGCCCTTCCTGCGGGGTGTCTGGCGACCAGGTGCAAGCCCAGCCCGCACTCCTCACGCCACCTTCCGTCCCTGCTTGCCCCGGCCCATCGTACAGTGCAAAGTGACCGAGAGAGAGAACCGCCAAGTGGGTGGGGGGCAGGCTCTGGTGTCTGTCCCCTTAGGTGTGACTGCGGTTCTTCTACTACCTTGGAGGTGTTACTTCTATGTTTTATGACTTGATTTTCACATTTGTGAATTTATTTTCATGCATGGTATGAAGCAGGAATCTAATTTTATTTTTTTTCTGCTTGGCTAGTTGATCGTACCAACACTACTCACTGCAGAGCCATCCTTTCCCCACTCAGGGGCACAGCTCCTCTAGCTATTGCGCTCTGCCTTTGAGAATTGCGTTTGTCTCGTTCCTTTCCTTTAAAAAGCAGTCAGCTTCCCTAAGCCTGCATTTCCTTTAGCGTGACCCCCGCTCCGCGGGACCGCAGCGACTACGTGGAAAGCAGAGAACACGGCGCCCAGCATTAAGGCCTGGAACACAAGAAACACTCGGTAGATAGTATCATCGCCCCAACATTCCCAACCTGATGCAGTCACTGATCTGTTTTAAAAACTTTGTTGGCTTCGCCAGTCATGCGGAATAAAGTTCAAACGCAGCCTGCCAAACCCGAGCCACCCGACCCCAGCTTACCTTTCCCGCGGCACCTCCTGCTTCTGCTTCCTCCCTGCCCACTTGTCACTATCACGTTCCAGACCCAGCAAGCCCAGTTCCCCGAGCACAGTGCCCTGCCCTCGCACGTGCCGTCCCTGCAGCCCGGGACCCCCCATCCCTTACGAACCCTCTCGGATGACGCCTCCCTTGGGAAGGGGTTAGGCACTCCCACGGGCCTCCTCCATCGCATTTATCACTTTGCTTGCGATTACTTGTCTGCAGTGAATGTGTCTTCTTTAGTGAACTCAGCACAGCCCTTGGCATTTCCCGAACAGGTGCCATCATTTAATGATCACGCCCTAACTTTGGTGTCACAAACACGCCTCACTTATTTAACACTTAAAACAATCCTGCAAAGTAGACTTCTCCCCGACTGAACAGGATGGTAATTTGTCCAAGAACACAGAGTTTGTCAACAGCTGCATGTGACCTGCACTCTGGTCTGATGCCAACACTCACACCTCTGTTGCGCCAGGAAGCCTTGTGATGAGTGACTGTCCTTCCTCCCTTTCTGAACTCCCTACTTGCATCCCATCCTTGCATGGTCCCCCCACTGTAGCTCTCTGCCATTTTGCCCCCTCCTATTCCACCGCCAAGGCTTACTCTCCCCAGGCTGTCACCTCTCCCATTTCATGCCATCTGTCACCCAAGCAGGTGCCTCTGTGAGGACTGTGTGTCCCGGGTTTAGCACACTGCTGG
Organism: Propithecus coquereli; assembly: GCF_000956105.1. Taxonomy (NCBI): domain Eukaryota; kingdom Metazoa; phylum Chordata; class Mammalia; order Primates; family Indriidae; genus Propithecus; species Propithecus coquereli. The sequence goes on from NW_012148041.1 coordinate 273,450, forward strand.
TATTCAGAACATGGGACACAGAGCCTCATGGCTGTGTCCTCAGAGGCTGAGACGTTAGCTGGATGTCACAAGGCCAAGAAGATAAAATAAGCCCTTCACAGCCCAAATCTGTCAGAAACCAGAAAGGAAACAAGGCTTGTAACACCAGGCCTTCTCGGGCACAGTTATCAGGTCTGTGGAGACGGGAGCCAGCCTGACTGAGCACGGATTCTGCTGACCCAAACTGGCTTGGTGGCCAGAGCTACCACTGGACATGTCAACGAAGGGTAGAGAAGTTCAGCGCTGGTTCCTGCAATGTTAGGAGCTGCACTGGTGTCCTTTGGTCTGACTTCCTCTGGTCACCTATGCCCAAAGTTTTGGGGAGTCTCTAGATTTCTCTCTCTCCAGCTACAAGTCATGCAGACTGTTGCAAGACCAGGCTGCAGAAAGATAATCCCAAACTATGCATTTGTCCTCTGAGAATGAAAGGAAGAATAATCAATACATAGTAAATGTTATGATGGGCCACCTGTAGAATAGTCCATAATGATGTGACATGGGCCAGCAGGGAGTTTCCAGAACACCAAATCCCAACTAGAGGGGGCCAGGTGGTGGGCTCCTGAGTATATCACTTGTATCAGCATCCATAAGCCCACAGCCTCATCATGCGCACTGAATCTAGCAAAAGAAAGAATTGATAGAAGGAGGAGTGATCATTATGGGATGGACAAAGGAAGCCTGCAGAACCAGAATTTTAGGGGTCCCCTGACCAACAGATAGGGAACTTGTCCTGTGGTGGAATGAAGTCAACAGGCTGTCATTGCTCAGTGACCAACCTTCTGCCTATTTCTGGCTACGCACGCGGGCCGCCAGGACACTACCCAGATAAGGTTTCACATTTACCATCATACGAATGAGCCAACTGTCATCTGGGCACATACATTAGTGTCTTGTGAGTTAGGTTCGTGTGAGTTTTGTCCTGGAAGTGACCCTCTTCCACTGACCACATCAAGTTTCTTGGCTCACGAAACCTGGCCAGCAGTGATGTCACCAGAGCCGCATCCTAGGGAAGCCAGCCTGTCTCGGGGACGGACACGTGTCTCTGATTGTGATATGCTGTTCATTCTCGCCTCTCTCTCCCCTGCAGTCCCATGTCCACTCCTTGAGTCTGAAAAGCCTCACACACAGATCACAACAGCTTCCAGACTGCTCCTCTCCAAGCTCTCCTGCCGGCTCCTCAGTCGTGGCTGACACCGCATGGCTGCCGGGAGTCAAGAATGCGACATATCCATGAAGTCCAGCTCCTCAGCCCAGCTCTTATGGTTTTCCATACTTTGACCCCCTCACAGTTTATTTTTCATTATGGCTCAAAATGCTCTTCCTTCCGTCTTGGGGTCGGAGGACACAGCCCACTTGACGTAGCTCTCCCACTGCCGACGCCTGCCCGTGCTCTGCCTGCGAGTCCTGCTCTGCACGTCGAGAAATGGCTCCAGCCCTCCTGACCCCACCCCAGCAGGAAAGCAGCTTCTTGCCATGCTTCCTTATTGTCCTCGGCGCGGCTCACCTTCTTCCCCTTCCGGTTCCTTTGGGCGCCCCCTGGGCACCAGGCAGAAGGGCTGGCAAGAGGAAACAAAACACCGATTCTGTTTGCCTCTGGCCTCTCCACTGCCTTCCTCACTGGAACGCCATGAATAGCAAATCGTCCATGGGGCCACCCTCGACCTCTACGGCAATTCCCAAGAATCCAGCACAGGAATGGGGCAAAACCAAAACATTGATACGGAGGACTCAAGGGAAGCCTCTAGAAAGAAGAGACCAGACACTAACAGGGATGCGTGTGAAATACTGTTTTTTATTGGTTGGCACAAGATTACAACCTACAATTCCAATGCCCTTCCCTCCCACACAGCTCAAACGGAAGGAAACCGATCGACACACAGAAAGGAATGGCCCGGTCACAGGCTCAAGCATTTGTTTTTACACAAAGGAGTGGGGTGCGGGGGTGGTGGAATTTGAGGGCAGTACCAAAGCTCTCTCTAGACTACAGGGGATGCGTCTGTCTGTCCTCTGCTGCTGGTACCACGAAAGGGGGCACGTTAGTGAAGAAGGGGAAGGGCTACACACGGGTGGCCTGCTATCACAGGGGGACCGTGGGATGGTGTCTGTGGCGTACCTGTCTCGGGCCAAACCTGGGGCTGGACCAGCGCCCCTCCCTTCTCAGCCCCCCTCCACAACCCGCCTGTGTGGCTGGTGGCACCCACGGGAAGGAGGCGGGAAAGAAGCCCGACAACACTTGCCTTGAGAAAGGGAAACAGGAAAACTTGTTTCCTTCTGCCTTCTCTGGAACAAATTCTCTTGCCCTCAGCTCTGGAAGGCACCATGAAAGTGTTCCTTAGGAGCACTGTGGGACACTGGGGAAGAGGCCAGCTGGGGCAGGTGGCTCTGAGTGGGCAATTAGAAAAGCTTGATTTTCCATGCAGTACCAAGCAAGGTTGTTTTGGAACCAAACAAACAACAAGAAAATGGAAAACAAGACCATGCACCCACGGGTTGGGTAGTTCCTAAATCCTGGAACGCATTTGGATTTGGGGTAAGGGCAATATTACTCCAAGCCCCCGTTTTATAACCCTACACCACTGCCAAGAGGTGTACGAGCCACACCCAACCCCTCCTTCCCTACAGGCACCATCCTTAGTTCTGTTGAGCTCATTTGGGGTTATTCCTGCTGCTCTCTTCAGAAACGACTCAGCCTGTTGGTTGATCCATTTTCTACCTTTTCTACAATTCTAAAACACACTGTCTAAACGGGATACTTGCGTGAGCTCATGAGTTGGAGGCTGCAGTGAGCTTTGATGATGCCACTGCCCTCTAGCCTGGGCAACAGAGTGAGACCCTGTCTCAAAACAAACAAACAAACAAACAACAAAAACAAAATAGGTGATACATACGCCCTCACTCTGTAGCCCAAGGAACGAGGTGACCTAACAATGGTAAGGCTACATCGCTTGCTCTCCCGGGTGGCCATGATGGACATGGACAGCAGCAGGGTTCTGAGGGGTCACAGCATCTAATCTGAGCCACTGTGCAACTCCCAGGGCTGGTCCCTGGGTACATGGGCCCCTGGCTCTGTCTCAGTTTCTAGAGACAATACTGAACTTGGCCATTTAGACCTTGGCTAAAATGAATGATGAGCACTGGGGGAAGGGACGAGAAAGACTTTTGTCCTTCGGGGAAAGTTAAACTCAATACACCTTAGCTACTTTGCCTCAGAGTCCAAGGGGTTCCCTGGAAACTCTTGTTGAACTTGGCCAAGAGGAGACCGCATCTAGACGGAACCCCTGCGATAGGGGAGAAAGCACATCTAATTCATCTCTTTTAAAACCGGAATGGTCCCAGCGGTGTTAACCCTTCTGATGCTGATGGCAGATGAGCAGAGTGGAGGTGATCCTAGCGAGGAA
>NW_012148041.1:277096-277686 GCF_000956105.1 Propithecus coquereli
TGTCTAAACGGGATACTTGCGTGAGCTCATGAGTTGGAGGCTGCAGTGAGCTTTGATGATGCCACTGCCCTCTAGCCTGGGCAACAGAGTGAGACTCTGTCTCATTCATAAATAAATAAGTAAGTAAGTAAGTAAATAAACAAACAAACAAACAAACTTGAGGCTGTTTGGAGACCCCATACCACAGCTGAGCAAAGGGAGCTGACGCCTTCCTGCCTCCTCAGAGCCCGTCCCCTACCAAGGTCACTGGATGGGATAAAAGACAAAGTTCTTGAAACGAAGGCTGGGCTGGCAAAAGCAAGTACGAAGATGCTACTACTGGGCGTCCGCTTCCTCCCTCTGCGGCACTTGAGACAGTGAGAGACACTTGCTTCACTTTCATTTTACAATAGTTCCGCATCCGCCACTGCTCTTGACTTCCTTAATTGAGCACATGAGAAACTAGTAGTGACTGAAATTTTGCTTATTCTAACCACTCTTTTCTTTGATTACCAACTTGTGAGTTAGGTTCGTGTGAGTTTTGTCCTGGAAGTGACCCTCTTCCACTGACCACATCAAGTTTCTTGGCTCACGAAACCTGGCCAGCAGTG
>NW_012148041.1:277736-290109 GCF_000956105.1 Propithecus coquereli
AGCACATGAGAAACTAGTAGTGACTGAAATTTTGCTTATTCTAACCACTCTTTTCTTTGATTACCAACCAGTTTAAAAGTTTTCAGATCACAAAATAGGACAGACCTGACATTTACAAAACTGTACCACACTTATTCCTTATACACTAGAGTTGACCAATTACTCTTCTAACTACTCATGCAACTCGATGTCACTGGGCCCTGGACTCCCTGGGGCATCTGCACCCTCAGCAACACACCTATGTCTGGCCAGGAGTGAAAGGGGAAGGTTCTCAGACGTTAGCCAAACTCTGGCAGCAAGTTCGATTTCTGAAGGGAGGGTCCCCTTGAGAAATTCTGAGCAAAAATGCTCTCGGCCACGAGGGAAGAGGTGACAGGGCAGGTTTCTGTCTGTGAACTGTAGCTTAGGTGGCTGTTCCCTTCTGAACGCCTTCACTTGCTTAGGAAGACACAAGCCTCTTGACCACCGAGCAAAGGCCCTCTGAGTCCTCCCTTCACTTCGGTGCTTCGGAAGCTCTCGCGGACCCAGCTCCGGACCTGCTTCCCGGCGCTCTGTGCGGAGCGGACCTATCCACTGTGTCTGTCCTGGGTGGCTCCGTAGCAGCCTCCACTCCCCTGGTGTAAGTCATATCTGCTATGCTGCTGGAGCTGAGTAACCAAAGCCAGATGACTTTTGGATCATTTATTGTGACAGTTTTTTTCCACAATGAAGGGAGGTTAAAGCCAAGATTTAACCTGAAAACCTTTTTTCTTTCCTGGCGGGACAGTAAAGAGACGGAAGAGGCTGTGTGGACCTGCTGCTGCGTCAGGCCGGCGCTTTCAGCTCAGCGCAAGTGCTCGGGAAGACAGGCTCCAGTCGGGACTGCTCCCTGCGGGGTTTGCAGACGACCTCGCCGACTGAATGGTTCCCAGAGATGCCCCACTTCGCCCCGCCCTGCAGAGGGGGTGTCTTAAGGCCCAGCGCTGGAATTGCAGCCTCTTACTTTTTTTCCCAAGGAGTTACAAAGACTTAAGATTTTGACCTAAATGCCTGGCTGGAACCTCAAGCCCGAGATATTTTACTGTGCTGTTGAGATGTTCTCTGAAAGGTGCACCCACAGACAACAAGCAATTTAGTGGATAATTATTCCAGACCAGAGTTTCTGTCCTCTGACTGATGAACAGAATCCCCACATGTGGCCCGGCACGGGGTGAGTGGCAGGATGAGCAGCAGACCACGGTGATGAAGGACCTGGCAAAGTGACCATGCTGCTGGAAGCCTGCATCCGGGCTTTTAGGTGGCTTTTCTGTGGTTTCCTAGTAAGAAGTCAAATAAGTTTTGGGGTTAAGAACTGGGAATATAAACCAAAGAAAACCTAGAATAACTAAACAACTGACTGCTGGAAGAACAGAAGCAATGACTCTACCTTCTGCATAACAGTCTTTCTTCTCCAGAAGAGTCCCTCGTGGCCTGCTGAACTCTGAATTAACAAGCCCTCCCTTCAAGCTCCCCTACACGGACAGTCGGACAGTCGCATTTCCTGAGACAAGCTCAGGCTCACCAAATTATCACTGTAAACAAAGTTCCAAGGGAGAGACATGACTCTTTTACTTTAAAAGCTTCATGTTGCAGAGACAGCCGAAATCATATGACTGGTAGGCTCAGCTCAAGGAGTGTGTCTGAATCAACACAAAATGGGATTCTCTCTTTTTATTAATTTTGAAGGGGACTAGGAACAAAACTATTTGATTAATCTGGAGGTGAGAGGTATCATTTTCTCAGATGCTCCAATTAGGCTTCTCACATCCCCGAGAGGCCATCAGCTAAAGATAAGAATTTCTGCGGCTAACACGAAACATGGTCAACATGGGAAGCTGCCCTTTTAGAGGCGGGAGTGAAAGGGTGCTGGCCTCCAAAGGAGAATATGTCTGAAATCTCCGGGCTCCCAGGACCTGCGGTGACTTCAAGTCAACCTGATGCACAGACAATAGTATCCTTTATGAAATGCAGTCAGTGCTCTCCAATTTATAATTTTCTTTACCTTAAAAATTTTACTCTTAAAATCTCACTGCTTTAGGTGACATTTACAGTGACATGGAAAACAGAGCTCTCCTGAATGGTGAGATCTCATTGCAAAGCTCACCCCAGAGCACAGAGGGCTCTCTGGTGTACTCTCCGGCCCACTCCATGCAAGCTGGGTGCCCTGATGGAGGCAAGGCTAATATGGACAGCTCCACAGCCTGGAAGCTTCCCAGAGCCTCAGGGAAACAGGCTCTAGCCAACAGGGCTCAGAAGAAATGACTGCCACCTCAACTGGGCAGTATGAATTGCAAAGCCTTGGGTCTGACCTCTTGTAGAGTCTTCCTATAATCCCAACACTGGGAGGCTGAGGCGGGAGGATTGCTTGCGGTCAGAAGATCGAGACCAGCTTGAGCAACATAGCAAGACCCCGTTTCTACAAAAAATAAAAAAATTAGCCAGGCATGGTGGTGCCACCTATGGTTCCAGCTACTCAGGAGGCTGAGGCAGGAGGTCACTTGAGCCCAGGAGTTTGAGGCTGCTGTGAGCTAGGATCATACTACTGCATTCTAGCCTGAATGATAGAGGGAGACCCCGTCTCTTAAAAAAAAAAAAAAAAAAGGGCTACAAGGGCCATTTGCATTATTTCATCACCATTAAATAATCTCTTCCCTCCCGACAGCTGCTTGAGTTAACTGTCCTGTATGTCTCATGTTTTTTGTAAAGTTACGGATTATCTTCTGAAATGTAGATGGGACCATGACAAAGCTGTATTATCAATTACAGCCAACTCTCATTTCTCTTAAAGCAAACACGCATCCCACTGTGGAGATTTCTCCAGAAACACGAAAATCACACAGTTGTGGCAAAAATCACATAGTGGCTATTAAAAATCCTTTTTTGTGAACTAAAACTGTGAATGTGGCTCAGGCTAAGCTGTGTTGTTTTTTTTCTTTTTTAAAGATGAGAATGGTAACTCCAACAAAGGCACGAACACAGTATTAGATGGAAACGAGAACTATGTGAAGCCCAAACGTGAAACACGCACCAGGTCTAACAAAAGACCTATCACATCTCTGGTTAAAGAGGTTTAGCAGGAGCCTCCAATGAGCACTGTGTGTGGAGAAGAGAAAGGGGAAGAAGGAAAAAAAGTTCTGCAAGGAACTTTTATCTTCTTTCAAAAACCACAGAAGCTGACTTTTTTCTTCTAAGCAAGCCTAAGAGACTTTACAGGGCTGACTCCTAACATCAAAATAAAACATTTCTTTGCCATGAAGAAATTTCACTACGTAGCAACATGAACAAAACCACTGCAGAACAGTCCCAGAGGGCAGTGGCCTACTCTGCGCTCTAGAGGCTGCAGAAGCGAGGCCTCACGTGCCTTAGTGTGCTGTGGGACACAGCACGACACAGAGTGGAAGTCCTACAGCAGTGTCACCATCTAGGCCTTCCTTGGCTTCAGAGGGGATGATACTCACACCCCCTTGAACCCCCCCACCTGGCTCAACCTAGTCTCAGCAGTGAGGGAGCCCCCTCCGTGCAGGAGAGACGGGGTGGTGGACACTTGTAAAAACAAAACAGTCCGTTCATTAACTGTTCCATCCTGTTATGTTTGCTATAAGAAAAATCAAGACTCTTGTTTCATGGGGCTGCACTGTTTCTGGAAGGCTACAGAAAATCTAACATGGTTGACTTCTCCCCGCCCCCACACGATTAAGTCCTGGTCCAAATAGATTGCTTGACCTCACTGGTGTTTCCCCAATGGCTGCAATTTATAAACTAAAAATAAATTTTAATTAAAAAAATCCATGGCTATCTTCTTCTATTCCGAGTATGGCAGACTTTGCTGGATGCTCCAGTAATAACCCGAATCTAGGACATGCAAACTCACTGTGAACGAGAGGCTACAGGTCTGCCCTAAACACAGGAACCTGTTTCCATCAAGCCTGAATGAGGCCAGCACTGGTAGAATTAATGGCAAATCAGTACCAATGAAATATTCTGCAAAGAGGGTAGTTTTTGTGCTTTGCTTCTTTTCACTTTCTTTGGGGAAATAAAGGTTATCGCAACCATGGGTCTAACTAATCTATCACAAAAGGACTGTGACTACGCATCAGTAAAGACAGCCATGATGTTTGTGGTGCCAGGGAGGGAAAAACACCAATCCCTGCTCTCCAGGCTCTGAGTGCAATAGAAAACAGCACTGGTTTCAACAGTTCTGGCGCTGGACAAAGCCTCCTTTTGTCAGTTAAGAAAGCACCAGCCAATCTCTCCAGTTAACTGCATTAATAGCGTCCATTCATGTCACTGAAAAATACTTCTTGGCACAGTTCACTTTCCTGACCCAAAGACACCAACAACAATCAAAACTGTACTTTTTGGGGTAGTACATTGTTACGCTAGCCCAGTCAAAACATCCTCAGATCACTACAAAATGCACAAATTACTATTAACACTGCAGTTCCTTTTTTAAGAGTACTATTTTCCTACAAAGCATTTTCAAGCAATACCATAAAGTGGAATCTATCTGGAAGAATGTGTTTTTTGAATTCTACTTAGTGCTTAGTTAAATCTGTTTTATTTTCCCTTTATTTGAACAGAACCATACAATGCTCTAAGTCAGGCAGTAAGAAACAGTGTGTTCGTTTTTAAGTAGGACATGTGAACAGCAACTTGGTGTTTAGACTCAAGTCCCATGGTGCTATTTCTATCCACTGGGACCCTTACTTAGGGATGTAATTCCTCCCCCAGAGGTATGATGGTATTCCAAGAATACAACTGCTTTTTGGCTCTGTGTTTCAAGACTAGGAGAGAAGATGCAAACTAAGAGTAGACAGCCAAGCTTAAAGTTCACCCACTAATGTTCTCCAAAATGCTGAACACTAAATGATACAGCACTACCAGATATACACATTTCTTTTAGTGGGAGGGAAGAGCAAAAGCTTTTCAAAGTTTGAGTATTTATTAGGATTTTTAAATAAGGAGAACTACGATTTTAACTTCACATCTTGGATATGTTTTGACAAAAGAGATGCCACTAAGAGTACAGTGACAATCTCCTGTCCGTCCCAAGCCAGGATCAATCAGTGTTCCCCTCTCTAATCCCACCCTCATCTCGAGACCCTTTTACTTCCCAACTAAACAATACAACTGGCAAATAAAGCCAGCATGAAACCTGTATTAAAAACCAACAAGAGAGTCCGCAGTGAGCCAATGCATTATGTGGCCACTCTAGTAAATGATTACGTGGCTTCCCACAGTACTTTTCAGAAGATGGACCTTTCATATCCTGGTGGAAGAGCAGTTTAATATTCTGAGCGTGCTCCATGGTGCAATCACAAGTGCTGCAACATTACAAAGACAAGCAAACACCTGAATTTCCTTCCTGTGTACTTATCGGGAACTTAACGTGGTTACCCAGTGTGCGGACAGGACTGTGTAGCTGCACTTGCAAAGTACAGCTGGATGCTTAAGAGCACGAGGACAATATCCAGTTCAGCACGGTGTAAGGCATATATGGACAAGAGAGGCCATTGTCAGCAATAAGTAGCATTATGGAAAAGATTCCAAACCAGCAAGATAGAGATGGTGCTCGATGCTCCAGTTTTTTAGACAGCAATCCCAAGAATCCAGTTCAAACCCCAGTGTCAACACGTAGGGCAGAATTCAATCTCTATCATTGTTTCTACAGATCTGGGCTGAGGCCATTTGCTCCTGGCTTGGTAATAAAAAAGAAAATAGGTTTCTTCCTGTTTCTTTCTTGGCATGGAAACACAGCTTAGAGAAAAGAAGGCCACGAGTCCTGGGAGCACTACGAAGGTAGGTGGACTCTTGTAGAATCCTACGTAACTACAGTCAATGACTGGGGACTAGAGAGAAGATAGGGACACTTGCCTAGTCACTAGTATTAAAAACAAAAAAAGTAAGTTAATTGTGAGGCTCTCAATTCCAGAAACACCCAAATTAAAAAAAAAAACAACAACTTGAAAAAATAAAGAGTTAAATTCCTCTTTCTAAACGTCATTTATTTACATATTATATGCCCAGTATATAATGTGTAGATAAATGTATCCTGCAGTGAAAGAGACCAACCTACTGGATTAAACAGTACATTGTAGGACAAATTCTTGAATACTTTCATCTCACATTGGAATCTTTTAATAAAAAAAAATTAAAAATAAAAGAAAAATGTCTGGCCAGGGCTGGGATGAGACAAACAGGAACACTTCAGAATCCAAGGCAGGGGAAGGCTGTTTGCCTATCTTCAGAGGACTGTAGGGGTGTGAGAAGGAGGGACAGATCATGCACAGAAGTACTTACAAATTACGTACCCAGCCCCCACCCCCCTCGATAAAAAGAGAAGAAAAAGCCCCATCACTTAACACCAAACAGCAACATTATCAATACATCCTTTCTCTGCTGCCCATCATGCCTTATGTGAAAGAGGAGGCCTGTGAGGAGAAGTGAGAAGAGCCAGGGTGAGAGGGAGATCTGCACTTCAGTCTCGTTTCCAATTTCCATTTCTCGTACGAAGTCTTCAGTCATCTGATGCCTGACGTGGAGCTCTGAGCAGAAACCGAGTACGTGGCGGCCACGACCGGGGTGCCATTGTTGGCCGAGTAGCCTTGCCTCAACGTTTCAAAATAGGATGCCTGCACGGGTTTGTGATATTGCAGCACTTTTATGGCATCTTCTATTGTAAACCACTCCCTCTTCCTTCCTGTGGAGGCGGGCAGAAAAAGAAATTAGTACAAGAGGGAAGCAATGAGGTTTCTGAGCACAAAACTTTTGAGAAAACATTGAAGAAAACATCAAGGCAATGCTCCTCAATACTTTTTAAATACGTATTTTATTTTTTTCCTATATTTTTCTTACAAAAGTAATACAAGCATATTTTATATGCTCCAAATATTATACAAAGGCCTAATGAAGAAAATAGGTGAGAAATTTGCACGCCGAGGAGCTAAGAGTAACTGTGTAGAACTGCTCTCCCGAAAGAGCGCTGCTAGTGGCTTCCTCCCGCCCTCCCGGGCCTGGGCTTCCCTGCTGCTCCAGGGGCCGAAGCCCAGCAGCATGCCCACCACACGAGAACGAGCATGAACACCAGCTGCCAGAATTACTAGAATGGCTGGCTTATAATCAGTTATTTATTTTAAAAAACTTTTATAGGAGTGATTTAGCTACATAATAGAAAACATTTAAAAAAGAAAAAATCTCAATACAATCACTCTTAACTTTTCAGTCTATTTTTTTATTCCTTTCAAGTGTATGTTTTTAAATCCTTTATTATTTTCTCTCTTTATAAAAGTAATAAAATATCATTGTTTAAAATTGGAGAAACAGAGGAAAGTACAAAGAATACAATTAGGTACCCATGATCTTTTTTTTTTTTTTTTTTTTTTAAAGAGACAGGGTCTCACTTTGTTGCCCAGGGTGGAGTACAGTGGTGTGATCATAGCTCACTGCAGCCTCAAACTCCTGGGCTCAAGCGATCCTCCCACCTTACCCTCCCAAGTAGCTGAGACTACAGGTGCGTGCCACCACACCTGGCTAATTTTTTGATTTTTTGTAGAGACAGGGTCTCGCTCTTGCTCAGGCTGGTCTTGAACTCCTCTCCTCAAGCGATCCTCCCACCTTACCCTCCCAAGTAGCTGAGACTACAGGTGCGTGCCACCACACCTGGCTAATTTTTTGATTTTTTTTTTTAGAGATAGGGTGTCATTAAGTTGCCCAGGCTGGTCTTGAACTCCTCTCAAACAATCCTCCCACCTCAGCCTCCCAAGTAACTGGGATTACAGGCCCGAACTACCATGCCTGGCCCCATAATCTTACAAACCAGAAATGACCACTCTTAATACCTCAGTGCAATTGTTTTTTTTTCCCATTCATACGTGAAAAAGAAATCGTATTTAAACAACTATAATCAGACCATGCTTTCAGGTGCTCTGAACCCTGACAGGGCCTGCTAGAGGGCTGTGGGAGGCACCAGAACTCTGAAGCCAGCGTGCCGGGCACCCATCACGTCACGGGCTCCCTGAGCTGTGCAGCCCTGGGCGAGTTACTGAGCCCTGTTTTCCTGATCTATAAAGTAGAGATAATATGTAGGACTTATCTCACAAGTTTGTTCTGAGAATTCACATGTAAAGCACCTGAAGAGTACCTGACACACAGTATGAGTCACTTTTTTAATGATTCTTGTTTACTTCACACTGTTTCTTATGCAATTTTGTATGTTATAAAAAAGTATTACATTTAAGTAGACTGATGGTTACCAGAGGCCGACAAGGAGAGGGAGGAGGGAGAGAATGGGGGAGAAAAAAAAGAAGATAATGTATTTATTATACTGAATAGTACACTTAAAAATGGTAAAGATGGGGCCGGGCGCGGTGGCTCACGCCTGTAATCCTAGCTCTCTGGGAGGCCGAGGCAGGCAGATTGTTTGAGCTCAGGAGTTCGAGAACAGCCTGAGCAAGAGCGAGACCCCGTCTCTACTAAAACTAGAAAAAAATTAATCGGCCAACTAAAAATATATAGAAAAAAATTAGCCGGGCATGGTGGCGCATGCCTGTAGTCCCAGCTACCCGGGAGGCTAAGACAGAAAGATCGCTTGAGCCCAGGAGTTTGAGGTTGCTGTGAGCTAGGCTGATGCCACGGCACTCACTCTAGCCAGGGCAACACAGTGAGACTCTGTCTCAAAAAAAAAAAAAAAAAAAAGTCTTTATCCCTGTTTTTTTTTTTTCTTTTTTTAACCTCCCAGGGAAAGATCCCTAACACAAGACTACAAGAATAAAGCATTTGAACTTTCAAGAGCTCTTGATATATATACTGCCAAACTGCTTTCCAGAAGGGCTACTCCAATACTGATCCCCAATCCTGCCTACACGTGTCAGATGTTAGTCTTGCCGTACCTCACCAGCATTATCTTTTCGTTTTTTTTCTTGAGAGACAGGGTCTCCCTCTGCTGCCCAAGCCAGACTGGTGGGATCATAGCTTACCGCAGTCTCAAATTCTTGGGCTGAGGCAATCCTCCTGCCTCAGGACTACAAGCATGTACCACCATACCCGGCTAATTTTTTATTTTTATTTTTCGTACAGATGGGGTCTTATTATGTTGCCTAGGCTGGTCTCGAACTCCTGGCCGAAAGCCATTTTCCCATCTTGGCCTCCCAAGATGCTGGATTACAAGTGTGAGCCCCTGTGCCTGGCCGACATTATCTTTATCACTGCCAATTCTTTAGGTGAAAATCAGTACCTCATTTTGGTTTTCGTTTCAATTTCCTATTTTAACGTATATCTATATATATATACACACACACAATAATCAGGGTGTATAACTATACCTTGCTTTTTTCATTCACTGACACTATTTCATAAGCATTTCCCCATGATATATAGCTTTCGTAATTGTGGTGTTTAACAGCTGTGTAACATCTCATCAGATGAATGCACCCTCACTCACTTGTCATTCATTGTGTTGTAGGGTTCAGATGCAATTTTTCGTTAGTAAGATAATGCTAGGAAGAGCATCTAAAGGAAAGCTCATAAGCTTATTGCTCGTATTTTAGATTATTTCATTAGAAGTAAGAGTACAAAGTAATAACCTTGTTTGGATATTAACAGAGCAAGGGTACCTTAAAAATTAATATCACAAGTGTGTGACTCCCGCCTGACAACGCTCTGAAGATAGGGCCACACCACACTCATCTCTATCTCCTTTTCAGGCCCTACCACTGGCTGTCAAGGAGTCGGTTTTCAATATACCCACAATGAATTTACTGACTTCAGTATATTGCATTATCATCAGACACAAAGGCATTAAGAGCCAAAGGGCCACGAACTGCCCAGATTAACAGTACGAGGGGACATGATGGCAAGGCAAACGCTAACAATACAGAAAGGGGTTTTGACAAGTGAGTCTTACCTGTTTGCCAGTTTATAGCAGAAATTAATATACTTTTCCAGTATATACTTTTCTTGAGAGGTAAACAATTAAACCATGAGCCAACCATTACACCACCTCGGTTTTTGGTTTAAAAGATATACATGCAATAGATTAAAGAAAGTGGCTCCTCTCCTTTGGGAGAAAGCTGGGTGCACATAAAGGGCAACACGAATAAAACTGGAAACCACCTCCACTACTCTGCATCTACTGACTGATTTTCTGGAGGGGCTCACACCACCAGAGCAACAGTTTTCTCCAACAACAGGAATGAGTGTCATGAGGAACAAGACCAAGGTCCTGCTCTCACTTTCGGTCCCCAAGGCTAGCAGCAGGCTCTTAATCAAGATCTGCTCAGGAAGTAGAGAAGTGCAACCCTTTTTGGAAAGAACCCAATTTGATTTTAGAAACATTTCTTAAACATATTTTTTCTTTTTGAGACAGGGTTTTGCTCTGTCTCCAGGGCTAGAGTGCAATGGCGTCATCAGAGCTCACTGCAGCCTCAAACTCCTGGGCTCAAACGATCCTCCTGCCTCGGCCTCCCAAAGTGCTAGGATTACAGGCGTCAGCCACTACATCCAGCAGAAACAATATTTCCTATTTTTATGGGCCATGTTTCTGTTAGCTGACCACGTACCCAACACCCACCTTCAGCTTCCATTTGAACATTTCAAAATACTAACTTTCTCAAGTTCAAAATATACATGCTTTTCAAAATTATTATTAAACAGGTCCTTCTATTATTTCTTTTCTTTATTAGACTCCCATTTCTGTTTCTGAGTAATGTAAGAGCTGGTCGTGGGGAGCCCTTCTGAGGCTGTCTGGTGACAACTTACCAATGTTTACTGAGTCTTCCCAGTCTTCCAGGACTTCCGTGACAATTAGCACATAGACATACGTCCTATGCTTCCTCTCCTGGTTCTGAAGAACAAAGAGAGAAAGAGGAAGAGTTTTTCCTTAGAGAGTTAGGATTACTTAAAATGAAACAGACTCTTATGCACATGTCTAGGGTGCTTAAGACACAAAGATTCCTTTTTCTTGTTATCATCCTACAAACATGGGCACGTGATTTAAAACAGACCACACCTGGATTTGAGGGTGTGTTCTCTGGACAGACTTTCAAAGCCAAATCTTTACACTTGCTTTTCCTCCTCCTTTCCCTAAATGCAGCTTCACAGGAATGCTGTGACCTTGCAAGGAGAAGGCACCGTGTAAACGTAACCAGCTGGTAACACCAGGACAGGAGAGACTGTGGATGGGTGAGCAACGGAGAGGCCTTGTGCTGCGGCGACCCTGGCAAGGCAAACGGGCTGAGTGTCTCGCACAGCTCCCCTTTTCCTCCGACCCCGCTCACCACTATCCCTCCTGATTCATCACTTCCTTCTGCCGTCTACCACGGCCTATTTCCTTGTTTTCTCCTGCTTTGCTACAGTTAATTGTCTTCTATTTTTCCTCTATTTTCTCTACACTTATCTACCCTTCTTCCCACCTTGGGAGGAGAGGCAGAAAGGTAGGAATAGGTAAAGCAATTCCAGTTGTTTGGAGGAGGAGACTATGGGATTTAAAATGGAAAGCATGCTATTCTCTGCTGATGCTGCTTTGTTTCGAAAACTCACTGAAACAGAGATGGCACCTTTCCTACATTAATATCTATGGTTATAAATACGATACCATTTGTACTGAGGATTTTAATAGGCTTACCTCAAAAATTCCAACTAGTCTTCCCAATGTCCCTTTTACTCCAGCCTGAAAAGTGAAAAAGAAAAATTAACACACTGACACTATTATATTGCTGGTCTCATTCTGAATCTTCTTGAGCAGACTGTAAAATAGAAATAAATACCTCATCTCTACAAAAAGTAAAAAGAGGACACAACTTGGGCAGACTCCAGGTCTATAGAGGTAATACCAGTGTTTCCTGTGTGTCACAGACTGCTAACAGCAAGGCACGCTCTGCAGAGGGACAATTCCTCTCATTTCTTCTAGTCTCTCTCCCCGCTGCAAAGCTGGCCTAACAGAGTGAGATAGTCAAGGCCATGAAGCCATATCAAAAATATTTTGAAGCACTGATTACTTCATTTATTCATTCATTAAACAAATATATATTTAATGCTTAATTTGAACCAGAAAATAATATAGGTGCCAGAGGTATAGTGATCAATAAATAGGCTAGAATACAAGATCCTATGGGAGCAAGACTCTTGTTTGATTTGTTCTTGGCTGTCTGTATACAATATGCCAGAAGAGAGTTCAGTAGCCTGCGGGACTCCAGAAAAGCGTAAGTCAACAAAAACATAAACATGATAATTCTGCTAGTAATAGGTATTATGACAGAAATGCACAGAGCAATGTGATGTATAGAGAGTGACAAGAAGAGGGGCAAATTCAATGGGTAAGGCAGGGCGCGGTGGCTCACGCCTGTAATCCTAGCACTCT
>NW_012148041.1:292934-293461 GCF_000956105.1 Propithecus coquereli
GGAGGATCGCTTGAACCCAGGAGTTCAAACTTGCAGTCAGCTATGATCACATCCCTGTATTCCAAGCCTAGGCAACAGTGAGACCCTGTCTCTTAAAAAATAAATGAATAAATAAAAGCTCATCTTAGCTAGTAAAGAGAACTCTAAATAAAATAGCTATTTCCCTTCATTATTCAACTGAATGAAGGTGAGTGCTTCCTTGAACTTCAAAGTATACATTCTTAATTCTAGTACTTTAGTTCTAATTGACAAAAATAATCTGAGCAATTGCCCACTTTTTAAAATGAAAAAAACACATGCCTCTCTTTTTCCTTTGAGGTATTCGACTGGGTTTGAAGTCTTTATCTAGAAAGGCCTGGACTGATCAGGGAGATCTCAGTGATCCCATCCTTCCCTCTGGTAGGCTCCTGTGTGTGTTCTAAAGTTCAGGCAAAGGCACTAATGTGAGTGATGGCCCTTTGAACCTAACCCTAAAATGATCTCCTACCACAAGGACCCCTGGCTTTGTTATTTAATTTCAATGGGCA
>NW_012148041.1:297086-298725 GCF_000956105.1 Propithecus coquereli
TGTTTGTAGCTCTTTGTAGCATTCTCATAATTTGAAAATCTCTTATAATCTGTGGTTATTTTTCTTTTTTTGTTCCTTATTTATTTGTGCCTTCTTATTTCCTTTATCGGTCTTGCCAGGGGTTTATCTATTTTTTTTTTTATTTCAGCATATTATGGGGGTACAGATATTTAGGTTACGTATGTTGCCCTTTCCCCCTCCCCAGTCCGAGTTTCAAGCGTGTCCATCCCTTGGATGGTGCACATTGCACTCTTTGTGTATGCATATACCCGTCCCCTCCTCCCCCCTCCCAGGTTTATCTATTTTATTAGACAAGTAAAAATAATCCACTTTTGGTTTTGTTGATCATTTCTATTTTTCCTATTAATTCTACACCTTTCCTTGTTATTTCCACCCTTTTACTCCCTTTGGGCTTATTCTTGTTTTTTCTAGCTTCTTGAGTTGATTGCTTAATTTATTTAATGTCTATTTTACTTTCTAATATAAGCACGTAAATTTCAAAGAACTGACTGAGCTGTATTCCCTAAGTCATGATATGGAGCGCTTTTAGTTTTTCAGCTCTATTTGCTTACTAATTTCTACTATGATTTGTGCTTTAACTCACGGATTATTTAGAACATTTTCTTCTGTTTCCAAATATGTTCCTGTTTCTTTCAAGCTGGTTCTGTTGCTGATTTCTAATTTTACTGCATTCTATCAGAGTAAGTATAGTCTATAATACTGACGCTCTGGAATTTTTAATACTTCCTTTTCAACTTAACATATGGTTACGTTTTATAATCCTTCCATGTGTACTTGAAAAAACTGCATATTCTTTGTTGGGTGCAAGGTTATCTCTCAGTACAGCTACTTGCTCAACTTTGTTAACAGTGTTATTCAACCTCTTTTTTTTTTGAAACAGAGTCTTGTTATGTCACCCTGGCTAGAGTGCAGTGGTGTCATCATAGCTCACTGCAATCTCCAATTCCTGGGCTCACATGATCCTCCTGCCTCAGCCTCCCGAGTAGCTTGAACTACAGGCATGCAGCACCACACCCAGCTAATTTTTTCTATTTTTAGTAGAGACGGGGTCTAGCTCTTGCTCAGGCTCATCTTGAACTCCTGACCTCAAGCAATCCTCCCTCCCACCTTGGCCTCCCAGAGTGCTAGGATTATAGGCGTGAGCCACCATGCCCAGTCCAACCTCTATTTTTTCTTACTGTTTGCCACTTTTTCTATCAGCTTCTAAATGAGATGTTTTAAAGTTTTCAATATGGCTGTTGCTTTGTCAAATTTTCCTCACAGCTCTGTCAATTTTTGCTTTATGTAGATGAAGTCTGGCTAGGTGCACACAATTTCATGACTGCTATATTGTCTTGGTAGTTTGTTCCTTTCATCAATATGAAATGTCCCTCTTGTTCTTTATATTTTTAACCTAAATTCTAATTTGTCTGATATTGCAATTATAATCCAAGTTTTCTTTTGGTTAAGTATTTGCCTGATATACGTTTTTCCATCCCTTCATTCTTAGTCATTCAGTAATTTTATGTTTGAAAACACATAGTTTTTTAAGTTTTATTTTCTTTTTAATCCAATTCTATATCTATTATTTAGTTAAGTTTAACTATGTATAAGCCAGTTACATTTATTGTGATTTAAC
>NW_012148041.1:298775-301950 GCF_000956105.1 Propithecus coquereli
AAACTGGTTTTTCACTCTAAAGTGGACATTTTGGCAGACACTGATGGCTGCCTAGCCCACAGGCATTCCCCTTCCCACGCTGGTACCAGGAAGACCTAGATTCTGCTGCGGTGGGGGCTGTGGCACACTTGCAGAAGGCATACCTGAATAAGGCACAGGGAATTCCAGAGGTGTTGGTATGAACCAGTTGTGGGTCAATACCTCCTGAGAGGTTGTCTCTTGGGGACTTCTGGGAAAGATTTCCCACCACGATAAAAAGACTGCACAAAAAGAAACCCTACACTTCCTTGCTTGTCAGGTAAGGATCTGAAACTGGGAGCTGCCACAGTCATCTTGTGATCATTAGGGGAAGGCCAAAAGAATCAGTGAGAAGCTGCCCCAAAACCCTGACGCTGCTGAGCTGCCATGAGGTAATGGCCAACCCCTGGACTTCCAAGGTGAGAAAAATAACTGATGGTGTTGAAGCTATAATATTAATACTTCTAGTTAGGTATTCTGTTATTTGTAGCTAAAAATTTCCTGTTACTTCTTCCCTTGATTTTAAAAGGTAGCTCTCTATGGAAGACCAAGTATTCCAAAACAAAAATTCTGAACATGCCATTGCTTGGTCATTTCCAGGAAAAAAAAAAAAAAAAAAAAATCTGAACATTTAAGGAAGCTATAATATAAAAAGCTTCCTATATTAAAGCAATAAGCCCAGTCCTAAAGGAGCACAGGGGAGCAACTCTAATGCAAATGCCTGTATCAGGAAACCCATGAACAATATATGGTCCTCAATGCATATAACTATTTGGCACTTATCAAGGTTGGCAATTACAGAAGAAAGAATCACAGTGAAGACAGACAGAAGTAGACAGGAAGCCTGCAGAGGTCCAGTGTAATCAAATCACAGGGTTTTTTGTTTTGTTTTTTAATGAAATATTTCAAACGTCAAAAAAGAAAATAATAAACATTCATGCTCTCACTAGCCAGCTTTGTCAAATGTTACGTATCATTATGTGTCTTTTTTTTTAAAAAAAGAAAGAAATAAAACTAGCTGGGTCATGTCTTTAGTCTCAGCTATCCTAGAGGCTGAGGGGGGAGGACTGCTTGAGCCCAGGGGTTCAAGGCCAGCCTGGGTGACACAGGTGACCCTTTCTCTCTCTCTTCTTTGAGACAGAGTCTCACTCTGTCACCCTGGTTACTCATCCAAGAATCGACTGTATCTTTCTATTTATTCAGGTCTTCCTTGATTCCATCAACGAAGTTGTATTATTTTCACTGTAAAGATTTTATACTCTATTAGTGTATAGCAGGGTATTGTAGCTTTGTTGCTATTATGAATAACATATATTTTGTAAAGTTATATATTTTCTAACTGATTACAGCTGGTTTAAAGAAACATTGTTGGTTTTTTCCATATTAATCTTATGTGTTGCAACTTTTTTAAATACAATGGTGTCAATCGTAGTTCACTGCAACCTCCAATTCCTGGGCTCATGCAATCCTCCTGCCTCAGCCTCCCGAGTAGCTGGGACTACAGGCATGCGCCACCATGCCCGGCTAATTTTTCCATTTTTTGTAGAGACAGGGTCTCGCTCTTGCTCAGGCTGAGCTCAAGCAATCCTCCCGCCTCGGCCTCCCAGAGTGCTAGGATTACAGGCCTGAGCCACTGCACCCAGCCTGACTCTTTCTCTTAACAACAACAAAAAAAATTACTTTAGTTGTTGAAAAGTTATCTATTTTAGGAATTTACCATAATTTATCAATTCATTCACTTGTTTAGTCCTACTATTAAAAAAAATGCTGCCAAAAACCCTTTCGTAGATCTTGTTACCATGTGTGAAAGCTTCTCTAAAATCTATACTAAAAGTTGAATTTCGGAGTCACAGAGGATAAGTACCTCTAATTTTCCCAGATATTATCAAGTTGCTCTCTTCAGCAGATCAACTGCAGAAATGGCTATCATTCTCCATCTGTCCATGTCCTTCGAAATGCAATTCTGCAGCTCTTCCTACCAAGAGACAGAATCTACTTACCCACCCCTGTATCTAGGCTTGCCTTGTGCCTTGCTTTGGCTACTGGAACGCAGAAGAATGGTATGCCAGTTCCAAACCTAGGCCTCAAGAGGCCTTGCAGTTTCCACTTTTTCTCCTGGAACTCTGCCACTGGTGCATGAATAGCCTGACCTAACCTCCTAAAGGATGAAAGACTACAGCTGTCTAGGATGAGCAGCCTACAGCCAGTCAATCTTAAAACTGTAAGAATAGCCAAGGTCAGCGGAGTTGCCTACTCAACCCAGAGCTGGCTACAGACATCTGAATAGTCCAGCTGACACCAGAAGTTGACCTTGGCTTGCAAGCCGCAGTAAATACTATTTTAAGCCACTGTGTTTTGGAATAGTTTGTTATACAGCAAACTGATACACTCTCCACTGTATATAAGCAGTATATGAGTTGCCATCACTCTCGTTCCTCAGTACTTGGTATTTGTTGTTAGCCACTTCCCCCCTTCCTTTTGTTGGTCAATATAATGAGCGCGAAATTGTATTACATCACTTTTTAATTGAAATTGTGCACTTTTTCCTATGTTCAATGGACATTCAGTTTTCCTCTTCTGGGAGTTATATAGTTGTATTCTTAGTTTCGTTTTTTGGCAAGTAACCATTTTAATGATCTACAGAAGTTGTTTATATCTTCTTGATACTTATACTCTGTGGTAAATATTTTCTCCCAGTCTGGCACTTGTCTTTTACCTTGTTCTTGCTGTTCTTGGCTGAACATGTTTTATCAGACATAGTTGATTTTATTTATCTTTATCTTTTGTGTTAGTCATCTCGTTTAAGAAATACATCCCTATTCCAATGGCAGAAAGTTAGTCTCCTATAATTTTTCTAATTGTCTGAGAGTTTTATACTGTGATCCATCTGTAATTTATTTCCAAATAGCCAATGCTCTAGATACTCCAGAATAGAGCCATGGATATTACTGTTTTACTAATCTAGTTGTTATGTACTAATAGCACATGATTTTAATGAATACAGCTTTATCTTAACACCTGTTCTTCTTTTTCAAAAAACTTTATTTTTTTTTTTGAGACTGAGTCTCACTCTACTGCCCTGAGTAGAGTGCTGTGGCGTCAGCCTAGCTCACAGCAACCTCAAACTCCTTGGCTCAAGAGATCCTCCTGACTCAGC
>NW_012148041.1:303710-316929 GCF_000956105.1 Propithecus coquereli
CTGATATATGTTTTTCCATCCCTTCATTCTTAGTCATTCAGTAATTTTATGTTTGAAAACACATAGTTTTTAAGTTTTATTTTCTTTTTAATCCAATTCTATATCTATTATTTAGTTAAGTTTAACTATGTATAAGCCAGTTACATTTATTGTGATTTAACCTGGAAACTTAGCTTTTTACTGAGCCACATGGAGTTTCTTCAAGGTGAGTTAGAATCAGTCCTTAAATTTACATATAATACTTCCTGTGGGCCGGGCACGGTGGCTCATGCCTGTAATCCTAGCACTCTGGGAGGCCAAAGCAGGAAGATCACCTGAGGTCAGGAGTTCAAGACCTGCCTGAGCAAGAGGGAGACCCCGTGTCTACTGAAAGTAGAAAAATTAGCTGGGCGTGGTGGCACATGCCTGTAATCCCAGCTACTTCTGAGGCTGAGGCAGGAGGATCGCTTGAGCCCAGAGTTTGAGGTTGCTGTGAGCTAGGCTGACACCACAGCACTCTAACCCAGGTGACAGAGCAAGACCCCATCTCAAAAAAACAAAAACAAAACAAACAGAAAACCTTCCTGTGTATCGAGCTCTGTGATAAGCAGCTTGCATGTGTAAATTCACTGACTTAAGGGGAAGCTGTTAAGTGGTACCTCAGCCAGATAAGTTAGACTTGCCTAATCCAGCAGCTGTTGGTAGTTTAATGACTGTGGAATCTCCAAAGGCAAGGGTTGCATTTAGTATTTGCTGAAACCACTATGAATTATATTGAAGTCAATGGAAAGTAAGCTGTAGATATACTTTCTAATGACCAAAAATCCTTCACTGGAATGTGGAGCTGGATGAGAAAGCAAACACGACTGTTTTGGAAGACTCTTCTGGACTCAATTCATTTAGCAGAAGGCGACTGGCTCCTATCCCACTAATCCAGCCTCTACTCAGGGTTCCAACACAAACCAGCTAGAATACAGTGCTATATTCTCTAACAGGGCAGATTCTAATCTCTACACACAGCCCCTGAATTGACTTACTTGTCAACAGGTAGCATTTTATTGTGTATGATAACATGGACAGCTAAACTGAGCAAAAAGATAGCATCTTTTATTTCAGTTTTTATAAAATGGTTGAAAAATAATTTAGGGGAAGTTATTTGCACTAAAAATGTGCTAATGGCAGGGCACCTTTAAATTAGGCTCCCTTAGTAAGTTTAAAATATCAATTGTTTTTCCTATGTTTCTTTTTTTTTTTTTTTTTTTTAAGTAGAGGACGGGGTCTCCCTCTTGCTCAGGCTGGTTTCAAGCTCCTGACCTCAAGCGATCCTCCCACCTCGGCCTCCCAGAGTGCTAGGATTACAGGCATGAGCCACTGTGGATTGCTTGAGGCCAGGAGTTTCAGACCAGCCTGAGCAACATAGTGAGACCCCATCTCTACAAAAAACAGAAAAATTATCTGGGCATGGTGGCGCATGCCTGCAGTTCCAGCTACTCAGGAGGCTGGGGCAGGAGGATCACTTGAGCCCAGGTGTTGAGGTTGCAGTGAGCTACGATGACACTACTGCACTGCAGCCTGAGCAACACAGTGAGGCCTTGTCACTACCAAAAAAAAAAAAAGAATTAAGGGATGGAGACTGATATACCATGCTAACACAAACCAAAAGAAAGCAAGAGTAACTATGTTAATTTCAGATACAGTAGACTTCAGAGCAAGGAAAGTTATCAGGAATAAAGAGGGGCATTACATACGATAAAGAGGTCAATTCTCCAAGAAGACACAATAATCCTTACTGTGTATTGCCTAACAACAGAACAGCAAAATATGTGAGGCAAAAACTGACAACTACAAGGAGAAGCAGACGAATCACTATTATTGTTGGAGACTTCAATACCTACCCATCAGAAATGGACAGATCCAGGAGGCAGAAAATCAACTAGATGTAAGTAACATCTATGGACTACTTCATCCAACAACAGCAGACTATACATTATTCTCAAATTCATATGAAACATTCACCAAGATAGACCACATTCTGGGCCATATATAACACAGTAACAAATTTAAAAGAATAGAAATCACACAATGCATATTCTCAGACCACAGTGGACTTAAAATAGAAATCAATACCAAAAAGATTGCTGGAAAATCCCCAAAAGATTTGGAGATTAAACAACATACTTCTAAATAACACGAGTCAAAGCAGAAATCTCAAGAAAATTTTTGAACTAAATGAAAATGAAAATATAACTTACCAAACTTTGTGGGATGCAGCAAAAGCACTGGTTAGAGCAAAACTGTAAGTACTGACTGCAAATATGGGAAAAGAGGAAAGATCTAAAATTAATAATCTAAGCTTCCACCTAATGAAACTAGAAAAAGAAGACCAAATTAAATCTAAAGTGAGCAGAAGAAAAGAGATAATAAAAATTAGAGCGGAAGTCAATGAAATTGAGACAAAATCATTTGAGAGGATCAATACAACCAAAACTGGTTCTTTAAAAGGTCAGTAAAATTGATAAGGCTTTAGTCAGACTAATTTAAAAAAAAAAGAGAGAGAGAAGACGACACAAATTACTAATATCAGAAATGAAAGAGGGACATTTCTAAAGATCCCATGGACACAAGAAAGGAAAATAAAGCAATACTAGGAACTATTCTATGCCTACAAATTGGATAACTTAGATGAGATGACCAAGTCCTTGAAAGATACAATCTGTCAAAACTCACATAGGAAGAAACAATCTGAATATGCCTTTATTTATTAAGAAATTGAATCAACAATTAATAACCTTCCAAGACAGATAGCACCGGGCCCAGATGGGTTCACTCGTGAATTCTATCAAACATTTAAGGAAGAAGATACACCAACTCTCTACAATTTCTTTCAGAAGGTAGAAGTAGAAAGAATACTTCTTGACTCATTCTATGAGAGCAGTATTACCCTAATGCCAAAATGAGACAAAGATATCACAAGAAAATTACAAATCAGTATTTCTTTTAGCAAACAGAACCTAACAATGTATAAAAAGAATCACACTTACAGGCCAGACACGGTGGCTCATACCTGTAATCCCAGCACTTTTGGAGGCTGAGGCAGGAGGATGGCTTGAGCCCAGGAGTTTGAGACTAGCTTTGGCAACAAAGCAAGACACCATCTCTACAGAAAATTTTAAAAATTAGCTGGGTGTAGTGGCACACACTCATATTTCCAACTATGGGAGGCTGAAGCAGGAGGATCTCTTGAACCCAGGAGTTTGAGGCTGCAGTGAGCTATGATCATGCCACTGCACTCTAGCCTGGGCTACAGAGTGAGACCCTGTCTAAAAAAAATAAAACAGTTAAAAAAAATAAAAAGAATTATACCTACAACCAAGTGGGATTTATCTCAGGTTTGCAAGGCTGGTTCAACATTCAAAAATCAATTAATGTAATCTATCACATTAACAGACTAAAAAAAAAAAAATCACTTGATCATATTAACAGATACAGAAAAAGCATTTGACAAAATAACACCCATTCACGATAAAAATTCTCAGCAAACTAGCAACAGAAGGGAACTTCCTCAACTTGATAAAGAATAACTATAAAAAAAATCTATAGCTAACATTATATTTAATGGTGAGAAATTAAAAGCTTTCCCACTAAGATCAGGAACAAGGCAAGGATATCCCCTTTCATCACACATTTCCAATATTATACTGGAAGTCTTAGCCAATGCAATAAAGACAAAAAAAAAAAAATTAAAGGCATACATACTGGGAAGGAAGAAACAAAACTGTTCACAAATGACGTGACTGTCAAAAATCCAAAAGACCTGGAGAAAAACCTCATGAACTAAAACAATTAGCTTGTTTTTAGATTGCAAGATCCAAAGTAAATATACAGAAATCAACTGCTTTCCTATATACCAGCAATGAACAGTAGAATTTGAAATTAAAAACACAATATCATTTATGCTAGCACCCTACAAAGTGAAATAATTAAGTATAAATCTTAAAAAAAATATGCAAGATCTATAAGAGAAAAACCATAAAACTGATGAAAAATACCAAAGAAAAACTAAATAAATATTTCATGTTAACATAATAGATAGGAAGATTCAATATTGTCAAGCTGTCAGTTCTTCCCAACTTGATCTATAGATTCAACACAATCCCAATTAAAATCCCAGCAAGCTATTTTGTGAATATTGACAAACCGACTCTAAAGTATATAAGGAAAGGCAAAGCCCAGATAGTCAACTCAGTAATGAAGGAGAACAAAGCTGGAGAACTGATATCACCTTCAAGACTTACTATAAAGCTACAGTAATAAAGACAGTGTGGTTTTGGTGAAAGAAGAGATTAATAAATCACTGAATAACAGAGAGCCCAGGAACAGACCTACATAAATACAGTCAAGAAATCTTTGACAAAAGAACAAGAACAAGCTGGGCATGGTAGCATGTGTCTGTAGTCCCAGCTACTTGAAAGGCTAAGACAGGAGGATTACTTGAGGCCAGAAGTTCGAGACTGCAGTGAGCTATAACAGCGCCTCTGAATAGCTACTGCACTCCAGCCTGGACAACATAGTGAGACCTTGTCTTAGTAAAAACAAAAACAACAACAAAAAAAAAACAAGCCCCCCGCAAAACACCATGGTTGGCATTCATCTTGCCCTTCATCAGAGGAGTCTCACCATGCATAGGAAGAAAGACAGAAGGCAAAAGAGGAATGTGAAACAGCTGGCCAGCAAGCAGAAATTTTCTTACTCTGTTCCTATGTTATACCTCTCCTAGGGTATAGGAAATGTTATTCCACCTCTCTGCCTTGTTTTGTAACTTGGGGATAAAACACCAAGTAGTTGTTTGCATGGTAGTGCCGAGATCCGAGTATTAAGATCTTTGGAATCTTAGAATCTTTTTTTTTTTTTTTTTTTTTGAGACAGAGTCTCACTCTGCCACCTGGGCTAGAGTGGCATGGCATCAGCCTCGCTCACAGCAACCTCAAATTCTTGGGCTCAAGCAATTCTCCTTCCTCAGCCTCCCGAGCAGCTGGGATTACAGGCACACATCACCACGCCAGGCTAATTTTTCTATTTTTAGTAGAGATAGAGTCTCATTTTTGCTCAGGCTGGTCTCGAACTCCTGTTCTCAAGCAATCCTCCTGCCTCACTCAGCCTCCCAGAGTGCTAGGATTACAGGCATGAGCCACTGCACCAGGTCTGGAATCCTGGAATCTTTAGAAGACTGATATCACAAGTACTAAGTATGAATTAGTATTTCTGGAATGGTATTCAGATAAATTTGTACCATTTTTATAAATGTGAAAGGTAACCTGACAGAACTGCTTGGTACTTGTCACTACACTATTAGATGTTAAAAATTTAATTCAACTTAAATAGGGAAAAATAAAACCCTAATGTTGAATAGTACTGATATGACTGCATGAATAAAAGTACATCTTTACATTAAAAAAATAATAAAATAAAAACGAGAGAAAGAGCAATACAATAGAGAAAAGATAGTCTTTTTAACAAATGGTGCTGCCATTTTTGCGTGGCCATTCACATGCAAAAAAATGAATGTAGACAGAGGCGGAGAGGGCTCAGGCATATAATCTTAGCACTCTGGGAGGCTGAGGTGGGAGGGTCACTTGAGGCCAGGAGTTCAACACCAGCCTGAGCAAGAGCAAGACTCCATCTCTACAAAAAACAGAAAAATTAGCAGGGCCTGGTGGTATACACCTGTAGTCCCAGCTACTAGGGAGGCTGAAGCAGGAGGATTGCTCCAGCCCAGGTGTTCGAGGCTACAGTGAGCTACAATGACACCACTGCAGTCTAGTCCAGGTGACAGAGCAAGACCCTGTCTAAAAAAAAAAAAAAAGAAAAACAAAAAGAAAAGAAATGTAGACATACTTTTTATACCCTTCCAAAAAATTAACTCGAAATGGATTAGAGACCTACATGTAAAATACGAAACTGTAATACTCCCAGAAGATAACACAGGAGAAAATCTCGGTGATCTTAGGTTTGGCAATGACTTTTTATTTTTTAAAAATTTTTTATTCTTAATTATTATGGGTACATAATAGTTGTATATATTTATGGGATGACTTTTTAGATGCAACATCAAAGGCATAATCCTTGAAAGAAAGAATTGATAAGACAGACTTCATTAAAATAAAAAATTTTTGCTCTACAACAGACACTGTCAAGAGAATAAAAAGAGACAGAGGTCTGGCTACGTTGCCCAGAACTCTTGGTTCAAGGGATCCTCCTACTCCAGCCTCCTGAGTAAACAGGACTATAGGAGGGCACCACCATGCCTGGCTATAAAAAGGACTCTTAAAATTCAACAAGAAAACAAACAACTTGACTAAAAAATAAGCAATAATCCTCAACAGATACTGCACCAAGAAAGATACACACATGGTAAATAAACATATGAAGAGATGCTCCACATCATATGTTATCAGGGAAATGCAGATTAAAACAATGAGATACCACTACACAATTATTAGGATGGACCAAATCCAGAACACTGATAACACCAAATGAGCATGTGGAGCAACAAGAACTCTCATTCTCTTGCTGGTGGGAGTGCAAAATGGTACAGGCACTTTGGAAGACAGTTTAGCAGTTTCTTATCAAAGCACACATACTCTCAACCATGTGATCCAGCAAACTCATTCCTTGGTATGTACCCAAATGAGCTGAAAACTTATGTCTACACAAAAACCAGCACATAGATGTTTATAGCAGCTTTATTCATAATTGCCAAAATTTGGAAGCAACCATGATGTCATTCAGCAGGTAAATGGATAAATAAGGTATGGTATATCCAGACAATGGAATATTATTCAACACTCAAAGAAATTAGCCATGAAAAGCCATGGAGGAAACTTGAATGCATATTACTAAGTGAAAGAAACCAGTATGAAAAGGTCACACACTATGATTTCAACTATATGACATTCTGAAAAACTCAAAACTATGGACAGAGTAAAAAGATCAGTGGCTGCTAGGAGTTAGTGGGGAGGGAGGAATGAACAGGTAGAGAAAGCACAGAGGATTTTCAGAATAGTGAAACTATTCTGTGTGATACTATCATGGTGGATACACGTCATTATAGATTTGTCCAAACACACAGAACTTGTAAAACACCAAGAGTGAACCCTAATGAAAACTATGAACTTTGGGTGATAATGACGTGTCACTGTTGGTTCCTCGACTGCAGCAAATGTACCACTGTGGTGTAAGATGTTGATAATGGCATGTGCAGAGTCAGTGGGGATATGGCAACTCCGTGTACTTTCCACTCAATTTTGCCGTAGATCTAAAATTGTTTTAAAAAAATAAAGTTAAAAAAAGGTAATCCTTTAAAAAAAGGGTCAAACTATGGCATATTCATACACAAACTATTATGCTACCTTTCGAAATAATCACTTAACATGTACGCCAATTAACACAAATGGATGTCTACGACATAAGCAGCTAATCAAATTCCAGTATTATTTTTAAAAAATGTTCACATTTATGGATCTGTGTGTATAAAATTATCAAAATGTTAACAAAGGTTATCTTTAGGCAATGGGAATATAAATGTTTTGCTGCTGTTTACTGGTGAGGGATGGGAAAGCGGGTGATAAAAGCCCAGGGCTTCTGGAGACACTCCTGAGTGTTCAGGTCATATATACTGTGTGATTCGGGGCAAATCACTCTTCTTTTCTAGCATAATAATAATAATAGCTAGGATCTGAGTTCTCACTAAATGTCTACCTGTGAAGCAGGTATTATCATAATTCCTATGTTCCAGACAAGTCTCTCCCCTGACAGAATCAGCTGAGATTGTCCTCCTATGCCCGCTCAACCACAAAAGGTAGTAAAGAGGAACAAAAACGGAACCAAATGCAATGAACATTTTAGTGGCATTCAAGCAGCCACCTAACAATTCCCTCCTCATCTGAAGGACAGGACTGCGCTGTATGGAAGAGATCTGAATGAGCAAGAATGGAAGGTGGATGGAGGAAAAAAGGTATTTCATCTGGCATAGATGTAAATGCTTAGACCTGCTACTTCTAGTATAAATACATTATATCTGTTGTTTGAAATTGTTAATTTCCCATTGTTAGTACCACGGCATCTCTTCACTAATAAAAAGGCACCTGCTATATAAACTATGAGGAAAACCCAGCAGGATGGAGTTTCTCTCCTTCAGGCTTAATGTTTAAGACTGTATATTTCCAACTATGGTGATTTAGGCAGAGGGAACAGCAATTATAAGGGCCCTGAGGGGGAAAAAGGCCTGGTGTTATGGGAGCAACAAGGAGGCCACCAGTATGGCTGGGGCATAGTGAGAGAGAGTGAGAGATGAGGTTCCAGAGGGAGCCAGACCTAAGGGCTGCAGCTTAGAAGGCTGTGGAGTGACATAATCTGATTTCTTTTAACAGGATCCTTTTACCTACTGTGTTGAAAACAGACTGAAGAGGGTAAGGCTGTAGTGGGGAGCAGAGGAATCAGGGTGAGAGGTGATGGTGGCTTGGACCAGAGAGGTAGTGAAAGAGATGGTGAGAAGTGGTTGGATTTGGGATATTTGTATTTTAAAGGTAGAGCAAACAGGATTTGCTGATAAATTATCAATAGATACTGGCTGTGAGAAAAGAAAGAAATCAAGGATGACTTCTAGGATTCTGGGTTAAGCAACTGAAAGGATGGAGCTGCCATTTAGTGAGATGGGGAAGACTGCCGGAGGAGGTTTGGGAGAAGAAAGTAGAATCAAGATTTATACATATTGAGTTACAGGTACATACTGAACATCCAAATGGAAACACCAAGTAGGCAGGTTAAGGAGAGCTGTGGTTGCGGACAGATGACTCATCCATTCATCCATCCATCCATCTACCTACCAATCCACTAACCCAACCAACACTACTATATTTAAAACCTCCAGACTAAGAGACTGGATAAGATCATCAAGGAATAAATGAGAGGGCAAACAAGGAAAGAAAAGACAAAGGACTGAATTCCAGGGTACTCAACATCAAGTGAAGAAATAGGAATTAGCAAAGACAACTCAGATGTAGGAGAAATATCAGTAAAGTGTGAAGTCCTGGAAGCCCACTAGAAAAAGTTATTCACTTTTTTTCCCAACAGTATTTTCCCAGCCATTGATTCTTCCAGCTGAGGCCCGAGACATCATGGAGCATGGTTGTACCTTGTCTGAATTCATGTCTCACAGAAAGCATGAGATAACAACTCTTGTTGTCATCTCATTATTCTTAAGTTTTGCTAGATAGCAATAGATAACTAACACAGTTTCTAAATTCATAAATGTCAGCATAACAACAAGAGAGGTCACATAAATATTTAATATATATAACAGCAATATAGTTCTCAGGCTGGTTAGCACATGTAATGATTCTTTCATAGATTACTTCGAAGTGTCTTTTACCTCTTTAAAGATTAACCTAGTCATCTGGAAACATACTAACTTGTCTTGATGATCTCCATGTGAACTCTTTCTTCCCCAACTAACCTTATCTTCACCAAACATTTTAATTTAAATTAAAAAAAAACCTCTAAGGATAGCAAGGTCAGGTTTCAAAGCTGAAAATAAGCTTGTATCAAAAGCAAAAACCTAACAAGTTTTGCCATCTGCCCCCAGAGATAGCTTTGCTTTCATTTCCTTGTACCCAAGGAGAATACAATATAGAACAGAATTTCAGCAATTCTAATTTTAACCTTTCTGAGCTCAAATATATCCCTTTAGAAATCCTTGGGCGGGGTGGGTGGTGGATATACTCTTAAGTACTTTAAATACTAACTGTTACAACTGCTTGATGTCTTCACATTTCTGCCCAGACACTAGAAATGATGAGGCTGTAAAAAACTAAAAAAAATTTAGATAAAGCAAAAGTTTCCATGTGCTTCCTTCCAGGCCTATTTCCCTTTTAAAGGTAATCACTCTAATCAGTTTAATATTTTTCCTAACAGATTCCAATCTCTGTGTGTATAAAAACACGTAAATATGTTTTAGTATATTTTATTCTATACAAATGGGAACACACTTGCCATTTCACTTAACTATTAACATATGTCTTAGGGGACTCTCCATACTGAGATATATATAATAGATTTCCTATATTATTTTAAACTGCTGGGTGTTAATACATTAATACGAACGTGCCATATTTGACACAACCATTCTATTGATGGACACTTAGATTGTTTCCAATTTTTGCTATTACAAATAAAGTTGTGATGAACCTCTTGTACATGCTTCTTTGTGTCCATGAACAAGCATTTCTCCACAGATACTTAGAAGTAAAAAAGCTGGGGTGAGATATAACCAAGAGGCATAGAAAGTTAAGATTTTGGCCAGGTGTGCTGGCTCACGCGTGTAATTCTAGCACTCTGGGAGGCCAAGGCGGAGGATTGTTTGAGCTCAGGAGTTCGAGACCAGCCTAAACAAGAGCAAGACCCCATCTCTACTAAAAATGGAAAAAATTAGCCACGCATGGGAAACAGAGCCAGACTCTGAAAAAAAAAAAAGAAAAAGAAAGTTAACAAGATTTGGTCAATGTGTCCAAGACCATGGCAAGAGAAGAGAGATAGGGCTACTCTGGGATAACAGAGGTAGGTTAGCAGAAAAAGGGATAGGATGGTAGAAAATGGCAGTTGTGGGAGGGTGGACAGGACTCAGACAGTATTCTTCCTCTGCTGTCACACCACAACAACCAACACAGAAGACTTCTGTGACCAAATGGGGTTCTCCACACACCAAGCAGCAATCAATTCTATAGGGGACACCAACTGAGTGTCCGCCAATTCAACTCAATTCTGACGCTCTCTACCTAGAGACAGTCTCAGAAACCACAAGTTGAGGGTTCAGTCCTACAAGATGTCCCTTCCTTTCCATTTTTGATTGACCAGCTTCAAGTTGGGGTCCCCATGACCCTCTTTTGGGGTTTGATTACTTTGTTAGAAAAGCTCACAGAACTCAGGGAAACATTTATGTTTACTGTTTTATTACAAAGGATATTAATACAAGGGACGCAAATGAAGAGATGGGTAGGGTGAGGTATGTGGGAAAGGGTTTGGCGCTTCCATGTTTGCCCTGGGCACATCACCCTCCAGGAACCTCCACATGTTCAGCAATCTGGAAGCTCCCTGAACCCTGTCCTCTTGGGCCTTTTATGGAAACTTCATTGGACAGGCATGACCGAAGTAAGGACAAGTGTGTAGAAATGTGATTGAATAAAAAGGGTATGATCTAACAGACTGAGTGGGGAAACCCGGCAAGGCCTGTTTAGACTCTTCTTGGCCTCTCTGTGTAGCACTGCTTCCTCCAGGGTATGGGACAGGACCCTCTCTCTCTCTGAATAAAGGTCTTATGATTCACAATCAGAAAGGTGAAGGAAGATTAGAGTCCCGCCTTGGGCAGGTAAAAGGAGGGCAAGAGAAGGTCAAAGAGAGATATTCTGTTTTCCAAGGCCTGATCTTGAGGCCTAAAGTGTCTCAATATTATAACATAATATAACCTAATATATATAGGTTTTCACCCATGGTTCCTGGCTCGTAACTCCCATAGCCCTTGTTACAGTGTTTTGTTATAACGTCGGGGCACTTTAGGCCTCAGGAGCAGGTCTCAGGAAACAGAAACTCTCGACCTTTCTATATCACAACAGCAAAGCAAAAAGTGAGAAAACCCCTGCTTCCTCCTTTACATTTTATATGAACCTCCTCGTTCACTTCCATATCCAATATTTGAGAATACCCTTGAGAAGCCTACAGTGGAGAAGGAAGTCTGTTATTTCCCACAGAAGGAAATATATCAAGAAGTTAACAGTGGTGACTATGAATATTTTAAATTTTGTTCTTTTTACTTTTCTTTTTTTAAAATGTCCACAATAAATATAAATATACAGGAAAAACATACTTGAAACTTACATTACAATGTAAGATGGTGGCAAAAGCACTCACATACCTGTCGTGGCCCGTTTCTAGGGACGAGGAATGAACATAGAGACAAAAAAGACACACACACACAAAGACGGTACAAGACCGAAGCGCCTTTCTGCTGCAGCATCTTTATTTTTAACACAGCCTGTCTGGCAACTGTCCCACCGCAAGTTCTTTGTTCCCACACTGTCCTGACTCAACACGTCCCGTTCCTTGTTGTTTCATCTCCGGAGAGCCGATGTTTGCATCCTGAACTCTCTAGCCCTTTCTGTTTTCAGATCAGGGCGCCCTGGACTCGCGTTCAAGCCCACAGGCATGTTCTGAGAAAAACAACAAGGAACCATTCCCAGACAAAATGTCCTCTACACATACCAGCCTAGAAAGTCATGAAAGCTTCCATGAAATGTAGCAACTAAGCTG
This sequence comes from Propithecus coquereli, assembly GCF_000956105.1. NCBI lineage: Eukaryota > Metazoa > Chordata > Mammalia > Primates > Indriidae > Propithecus > Propithecus coquereli. Next base: position 316,050 of record NW_012148041.1, read on the forward strand.
AAAACCCAAAGAGGTGTCCCCGGGTAGTAAGGGGATAGGACAGGCTTACTAGGAGGGAACCACATGCATTATGTCAGATGTATCGGGTGTTCTGAAATGGAAAGCAGTTAGATAGCCAACATGGTGACCATCACACACAGTTGACCATTATACAGGGTCCAAGATAACATAAACACTCTTAAGGTTTTTAAAACATGCTGTCTCCTTCATCATTACTAGAATTAGTTTTTAAATCTTGGCTAATCTAATAAGAGCAAGATACCAGCTTGTTTTAATTTGCATTTATCTGATGAGCAGTGAGATGGAATATATATTTTTTTCACTAATGTCCTCTCCACTTAGAAGTGGAAAGCCCAGGGAAGAACAACCATCACTACCTTTCCTAATCCACTGCAAGTTACTAAGCAGTACTATGCGGTCACCAAGGTACCCAGGTCCCACAACCCCCTCAACTGACACTAAGGGTTAGGAAGCACACACCCCACATGTGCAGCAACTGGTCAAAAATGTTTATCCTAAATCTAATCAAGTCTCTAGACTTGTGCTATTCAAAATTCTGACCATCATACACAGGCAGCTACTGAGCACCTGAAATGTTGCTAGGGCAATTAAGGAATTTTAAATTTTATCTAATTTTAATTAATTTAACTAGCCACGTATGGCTAGTGGCTGCCATACTGGGCAGCGAAGATATACGACATTTCTATCACTTTAAAAAGTTCTACTGCATAGCACTGTTCTAGATTAAGCTGCTGGAAATATGGGGGATAAGGAAACAAGTTAAAGGATACCAAGAAGAAACAATCAAACAAAAGCAGGATGTGGGCCAGGCGCTGTGGCTCATGCCTGTAATCCCAGCACTCTGGGAGGCCGAGGCGGG
>NW_012148041.1:317319-320442 GCF_000956105.1 Propithecus coquereli
AAAGAGAAGAATGCTAAAGAACAGAATTTCGAGGTGATATGTCATGCTATCTACAACTCATATTCAAATGGTATAACCAAAAAAAAGTATGAACATAAATACAGAGAGATAAAGCAAATATGCAAAAGGTCAAAAGATGTTAGTTATATCTAGATGAAGATATACAGTGTTTGTTTTACTATTTTAAAATTTTTCTCATGTTTGAAAATTTTCATGATTAAAAAGTGGGAAAAAATAATTAGCCACAGAATTATGGTAATATACCATTTTCTTTGTGCTTTCTGTCTTGTCATTCTACGTAGGAACATGTATTATTTTTTACAATCGGAAAAATGGTAAGATGTTTGGGCAACAGCTTAATCACATAATCAAACTTGGCTGCATGAATAGCATCACTACGTGCTGAGAAGGAGCACTTGAAGTCCTCAGAATAAGAGCCTTGTTTAGATTATATTGTTTCTATTTTTAAGGTTAAAATTTGGCAAACCACTTTAATGGATATTCCTAGTCAAAAGCACCTATATATTTAAAATGGTTACTAACACAAATAGGTAATAACATTATGAATACCACTTTTCATGAAGTCAACAGTACCAAAAATTTTTGCAAAAGCCAAAATAACGGAGTCACTAAAAACTCAGTCATCTTAAGGATGACTCTAGAATCCGGGACTCTAATCCAGGAGTAGCCATTTAACATTTTGTAACAGCCTTGAAGCAGAGAGGCACTCCTCTTAAAAAGAGAGGCATCTGTGCTGGTCTGTGCCTGGAGCCAGAGTTGAATTTCACTTGGCCACGTGAGCACAGAGATCATCACAACTGCACCTCAGCCAGGCCCTTTGCTGGAAGCTGTGTCTATGCCAAGGTTTCCTTTCAGGCCCGAACTGTAACTGAGAGGGAAGGCCCTTTCTAAGTTCTCAGCTGCCAGAAACAGGAGATTCAATACTGATTTACTTAAGGGCCTGAAAAGTAACACCAGAGATCTATGGGATTCATTTCATCTTCTAACGTACAACAGCCTCATACCACCTTTACATTAAGACATGATGTTTTTTCTGTTCACATTATATATTCAAAATTGTTTTTTCTAAGGGTAATAGAAGATTCATATTTTGATTTTTATTTTCTAGAGACAGGGTCTTGCTCTACTGCTTTTCCTAGGGGTGAAGAATAAAGATGCTTCCTCACACAAAAACATATGTCCATGTTAGGTGAACAAAGACTTTCCTGATAATTTAATCACTGAGCCACATTTCCCACTAAATCCTTTAAAAAGAATTATCAGAAGATCATTACATGTAATATACTAAGAGACATGATGATTCTTACATTATTATAGCACTGTGACCAAAGGAGCTAAAAATATCTGTCTTCTTATCAAGTAAAAATAAAGACATGGTAATATTGACAAATACACAATTTGTCTTAGGGAATGTGGTATCTGTCATATCATTGTTCTTCATCGCTTCCAGCTCAAAATCTTGAATATGGTTGACATATAATAAGTATTTATGCCTATTTCCTGTAGTCCCAGCTACTCGGGAGGCTGAGGCAGGAGGACGGCTTGAGCCCAGGAGTTCGAGACTGCAGTGAGTTATAATCACGCCCCTGCACTCCAGCTTGGGCAGCAGAGCAAGACCCTATCTCTAAAAAATAAAAAGGTAAATCTATAGGTACATAGAGCCATGCATGTACATCATTACTAGTAATTCATATTCAAGTGATTTAAAATCCTTTAAAAATTAAATAATGGAAATTCAGAGAATGCCATCTAAATAAAGCCAGCTTTATCTTTCAGTACTTTCAAAAAAAATTATTTTTAATTACAGGCATGCTCCACCACGCCCAGTGGCTCTGAACTCTTGAGGTACCATTAGGAAGGCAACTTTAGTGATGCTACATTAAAGTATCTAAACTTGCAAACTTTCTTTAATAAGGGTGAATTAAGTCAAACATGCTGTGAAATTTTATTTTACGTATGACAGTGTACTAAAAACTTGAGGGAGAGCAGTAAAAGGTACAGAGAAGTCTAAGGAAACACCACTAACCTGAAGAAATTTCCAAGATGATGAGTTTATATGGCAAAGCAATAGACGGTAAGAGCCAAAGGAGTAGCAGAGAAGTGCAATGTTAGGATATAGGTAAGGAAGTCACAGAAAGCTACCTACCTCCTTTTTTTTTTCCCTTAAAGCTAGGCCTATGTCACAAGCTAACTACCAGACTGGCTACAAACACAGTCAGCCCTCTGTATTCACGGGTTCCATGTTCATGGATTCAACCAACCACAGATCAAAAATATACATATTTTTTAAATTGCATTGGTACTGAACATGTACCACCTTTTCTTCCTTGTCTTCCTTAAACAATACAGTATAACAACTCAGTATACAGTATAATAATACAGTACAACAACAGTATACAGTTGACCCTGGACCAACGTAAGGAGTGGGGTGCCAATTCCCCCACCCCTGCACACAGTCAAAAATCTGCGTATAACTTTTGACTCCCCCAAAAACTTAACTTCTAATAGCCTGTTAACCTGAAGCCTCACCAATAACATAAATGATTGGCACATATTTTGTGTATGTATTACATACTTCATTCCTACAATAAAGTAAGTTAGAGAAAAGAAAATGTTATTAAGAAAACCATAAGGAAGAGAAAATGTATTTACTGTTCATTAAGCGGAAGTGGATCGTCACGAAGGCCTTCATCCTCACTGCCTTCATGATGAACAGGCTGAGAAGGGAGAGGAGGCGTTTATCTTGCTCTCAGGCAGACAGAGGTGGAGGAGGTGGAAGGGGAAGCAGGAGAAGCAGGCATACTCCACCTGTGAGCGGACCCGTGTTAAGGGTTGACTGTATTTACATAGCATTTAATTGTGTGAGACATTATAAGTAATCTAGAGATGATTTAAAGTACACAGGAAGATGTGCATAGGTTATATGCAAATAATACGCCGAGGGACTTGAGCATCTACAGATTTTGGTAACTGTAGGGGGTCCTAGAACCAATCCCCTGGGGATACCAAGGGATGGCTATACTCTATACACCCATTTTCTCCTTCAGTTTTCAGATGTACCATATCTTTGTGATGATACTCTTTGTTTGGCTGAGGTAAAAA